>NW_027271394.1:1922500-2362726 GCF_040938485.1 Diadema antillarum | reverse complement strand
TACGCTGGCAGCGGGTAATATCACCTGCATGATCCGGTTAAGACTCTCTGCCAGCAAGTGATGATTTAGTGTAACCTGCTGAAATTGGTCTAGATATATACCCTCGATCTCTTTCAAGACAGGGCAGCATCTGCGTCTTCAGTGAAGCACGCGATTGAGCCTACGTACATTGCACAGATCGGCACACAAATCTCCTCCACGACTAAACTGGATAGACATCCTGAGGTCAGACCAGCGTTCTTATAGGTGCACAGCCACTGTATGCGATCATCAGAATCTTCCATTGACAATATCTAAACAGTTTGGGTGAAGGCAAGCTTGTCTCTATGATGAGTGCATTGCACATAGAGTACAGGGTGCACGAGATGATAAGAAAGCTTCTTTTTGACTCGCGGGATAGGCTACAATCCTTTCTCAGGCAGAGGTTCTGAATTAT
Source organism: Diadema antillarum (assembly GCF_040938485.1). Lineage (NCBI taxonomy): Eukaryota > Metazoa > Echinodermata > Echinoidea > Diadematoida > Diadematidae > Diadema > Diadema antillarum. The sequence goes on along the minus strand of NW_027271394.1, from coordinate 2,362,290 downwards.
CGGGTCGTGCTCAGTCTGCACACAGTGAGCTGAACACCATATCAAGTATACGTGTGTAATGATTGTGTGTAATGATATGGGAAAAATGCATGGAAAAAATCAAAATACATGTTTATTATTTTACGTGGAATCAGTTCCTGTCTGTTGTCTTGGAAGAAATGCATTAATCTTGCAATGTTGTTGTTTATTATTTTCCATCTCCATCACGAGTATATATGGAAAGTGTTGATCAAAGTTTTTGTGATGTCGGAAAATGCGAGGCTGTACTGCAGGTGGCCTATTGCAGGTGGCCTTCAATTTGTTTTTCACAGTATATTGGCATGTTTAACAGACTGTAACTCACCAAGATGCCTCTTGAAATGTTTTGAAAAACTTCTGCTTGATTTTACATGAGCGGATGATTATCAGTTGTTTTTCTGCTTTTTCATCTTGTGTGAAACAAAGTATTGTTTCTCTTCAAAAGATAGCGTGCCAATTAATCTGCACTTACTGTTGGTGCTCTATCGGCCCTATAAGACATTCAAACCCACCTTCAGCCTAGACATCCGTAGGCGTTGTGGTGTCTAGCGGGATCTGAACATCTCTCATGAAGCTTGACTTCTTTTTTCTTTTCTTTTCCCCACAAACAATGTGAAACAAAGATATCCGTAGGCGTTGTGGTATGTAGAGGTGGTAGAGCGAGACTTCTCTTCTCTTTTCTTTTCTTTTCCCCACTAACAAACAAGTTTAGCAGGAAACACAGAAGCATTCGCACATACTGTTTACATTTCCCATCACATGCTTTTAACATCGGAATTTTCATGTACACATTTTGCCTGGAAAAGAATTACCATGAACTTTTCAACACAATACATGTTCAATAGAAGCCATTTGGTTCATATATAATTTACTCGACAGAGTGATTTATAGGGGCCTGCAAACAGTAGAATGATTTGCCCCTTAACATATCAGACTACTACATCTCTTGAAATGTCTTCAAACGTAAATTAAAGTCATTCCTCTTAAATGATTACTCTCGGTCGACGAATGAGGTCCTCGTCTGCATGTCATTGTCGATCTCTTCAGTGTGACTGGGCCGTCCGTTGAGCGGTCTGCCGTCACGCTGTCAGTATTCTCTTCGTCACCATCACTCTCCACTTTGTATCAGTCTGACAGGGCGCTTCAACATCTCCGATGACACCAGTTGACTGTTTGGAGTTTGTAATTGCACTCCAAATTGGCGTAAACCAAAGTTTTGTCTTATCGTGACTCATAGTTTTTCCTAATGTCCTGCTGCTCGCCGGTTCAGTCATGACAGTCAGATCCTCATCACATTCACAGCGTAGGTCTATGGTGTATTCAGCGTCGTTAAAGATTAGTTGGTTGACTTGGAGGGGGGGGGGGGGGCATGATGTACCAAGAAAGGGAAACTCCTGACTTTATCTCTGTAGTGTCCAACTATTCTCAAAGTTCCTCAAAATTCCAAAATACTCTGCTGCCTTTGCTTCACTACATAGACTTAGTGTGAAGCCGCTCCCACTGTGCTTGCCACTCTAACTTATTTCTCGGCTGAGACATGTTTTTTTATAACTAATTTACTAACAAACTTCCTTTCCCTAAAGCATTTCATTGGCTCAATCTTATAATGGGGTGTGGCGTTCACTAGAAATTAATTCCTAACTGGTCAAATGTTCAATTTGCTCCTCCTATTCGTTTCTGTGAAAACTCAATTTTCTATGATTCATCTCTAATTCTGATTAACTCGCCCACTCTCTTTTAGTTTCTTCATTCACTTGTTCTCTGTAACCACTGGTAAAAACTTTATTGTTTCTTGGATATCAAAATGATAAACCAAATGAATATTAGTGTCCTTAGGCTATGGCAACCAACGTCATCGTTGTTCTGGGTCATTACCCCTGAATTTGTCTATGGAGTTCCTGTTTGACCCACTCCACTAAACAATAAATGCTAAAATAGAGGGATAAATTCTGGCAGGAGGGCCACCTTCCAGCTCAGAGGGTCATTTATGTTTGGGGATCAGAGGGCAAAAACATGTCATCACGTCATTCCCCGTAATTTGGCGCGGGGCTTTGGGATGGAGAGTGCTGACCACTAGCGCGGAAAGTAGCCAACATCAAACTCATAAATTCCTATGACCATAGAATTTTCTTGGAAGAGGTGGTTTTGACCAAAAAAAGAAAAGAAAAAAAAAAGAAAGGAAATAGCTGGAAGGAAGATAAACGGTTTCGTAAACTCCAAGAAGGAGAAAAGACTGAGCATATATTGACCTCACAGGGTGTCTAGGAAAACGACCGCAGTGTTCTGTTTTCTTTTACTCTCTATCCTATTCTATTCTATTCTATTTTATTCTTTATTATAAACATGTGCTAGTAGCCATCTGGGCTACAATTGTGTTTGTTTTGTACATCCTCTAAAGATCACCAGAGGTCAAAGGTAGAGCCCTATCTGTGCTCTTTGGAATGTAAAGACAATTTCTTGTTAAACAGGTATGCTTGTTTTGTACATATTAACCATGTTTATCATTAACTAATGACACTACAGATCAATATTATGATATTTTGAGGTCATTGACCTCTAAAAGGTCACCAGAGGTCAGAGTTAGAAACCTGTCTTTGCTCTTTGGAATATGAAGACAGTTTCATTGCAAAACAGATATGCTTGTTTTGCACATCTTAACCATGTTTATCATTAACTAATAACATCACAGATCAATATTATGGTATTTTGAGGTCATTGACCTCTAAAGGTCATCAGAGGTCAAAGGTAGAAACCTGTCAATACCCTGTGGAATCAGAAGATTTGTAGTACAAATGCATATTTAGTGCAGCGTAACCAAGATCTAAGCCTATCATTCACAAATGCCTCCAAACATCAATATTCTGATATTTAAAGTTCATTGACCTCTGGAGGTCATCAGAGGTCAAATCAGACTTACCTCCTGATCTTAAAATGAATCTTATGGTATGTACTAACACTGGTGAACGTTTCATACTTTAGTCAAATTTTGCACAATTCTCATGATTTTGAGGGTTTAACCGCTCTACTACAACGTGCAGATAACTCAACTTTGTTTTTACGGAACTATTGGGCTCCTATTCTGACTTTGAATCCTACACCTACGTAAACCATACACTGTTCTCATTTCAGACGAAAGTGTACAGATACGGAAGCTACTGTATAGTTGGAGCCGCCGCCGGTTTTCCACTTCAAGCACGGTTACTGTTTATCGACATCGACATCGTCAGCTTCAACTAAAGTAAAGAGAGTTCTACTTCTAGATTTGTTGCAACAGAAGGTGTATTTTAATCATCGTGCTCTTGTAGGTGTTTCTTCGTCGCGAGATCGAACTTTGCTGAGATGTTTGTCATTGCGCCTGAAATTTAAATTACATGTAGGTCATCGTCGAGGTAGGGCTGGACACATCTTGTCATCATCGTCGTCGTAAACAGGTAGGCCCAGGGAAATCAGGAACATGTAAATCTAGTCTAGCCGCCGATCGAGCTCTTCACTGAGCCAAGCTGGAACGAATTCACTGACATCGTGGCACCTTTCCAGGCCATCATCCTTCTGATCAACGCCACCAACTTGGAATATGGAATAAATCAAAATTTCTATAAATGTAGGCTATATCGAACGGATCATCTTCTCATCTATGTACTTTTTAAACCTATCGCAGACGCAGCTTAACTCTCCTAATCACGTAAGTGAGTTTCAGTTACTTAGTATTGGACGTCCTGGCTCTATCATTCTCGAATCAAAGTCTAAGGACTAGCAGACTTTCAGACTAACTCTCTAGTTTTATCACACATCGGCGGTCTCTCGCTATAGAAATAGACAACTCTGGCCCCGGGCACTATAGAACCCTATTATTGAACGGTTTGCTTTGATTTTCGTCCAATTGTAAATTGGTTAGCTTCATTTTTTAAATCCAACTGTAAACAAACGTATGCTTGTAACAAAGAATAAAATGAAATGATCACGCTCAAATGTTGAATTTCTTCTGATAGAATTGTAGTACTAAATAAATTGGGAGAGAAACGAATACTTTGCAGTGATTTGTGTGCTTTTGTGTTAGTTGTATAAAACTGAAATTATTTTTACATTTTACACTAAGTTAAAATCGTTATTCTAATCCCAGGAAAACTGATGTACTTATCTATTCATAATCATTATCTACAATTACAAGTCATATCTAGAATCATAACATCTTTTGACACACGCCCACTTTCTCCAAAATCTGCATAAGCAGGAGGGAATCATTGCAGAGCTGATTCTTATATTTTGGTATTGATCACTACAAAGCATACAAATTACGCCAGTGATCGATGATTCTTCAAGACTGCTTGCTAGACTCTAAATGTACGCTTTCGTTTTCTTTTCTTTCTTTTCAATGATCATGGAATGCCGTATCATGTTGATATGTACTTTACATTTTGCTCTGGGTAGAAAAAAACAAATAAGCTTCATGTAAATCTGTTTATCAAATTTGATGTGAAAATTTGACATTTGTGAAAATAATTCGTCATTTTTGGCTTCCCATAAAAGGTCGGATTAATGACCCCGCAAGTCATGCGGGGTTATTTTTTAAATGACCCCGCAATCATGCGGGGTCATCCAGAAATGACCCCGCGACGGGGTTGAATTCTAACCCCGCCGGGGTTAGATTTTAACCCCGCTGCCGGGTCATTTTGGGTGACCCCGCAATGCGGGGTTAAAGTGACCCCGCACGGGGTTAGTGCATAGTTGACCAAGTATGCGGGGTCATTTTCAACCCCGTTCGGGGTCACTTTTAACCCCGCATTTTTTAGAGTGTGTGTGTGTGTGTGTGTGTGTATGTGTGTGTGTATGTGTGTGTGTGTATGTGTGTGTGTGTGTGGTTTATTTTGTATGTGTGTGTGTGTGTGTGTTCCCGACACCAAGACATCATCTCCCGAAACATAATGGCAAGTGAAAACATTTGCATAATTTTCCTTTGGTGCTAGTTTCTGGTTGCGGAAAGTGGGCGAAAAAAAAATCCGCCTTTACAGTAAAGTTAAAAGGCGAACGCTGATGACATTCTATGGTATGTTGACAACATGAAATCAATTTTTTCTTTGTTTTGTTTCTTTTTCTAAGAATAACAAACAATAAGAACAGTTAACAGGGATCGACAAAAGCGGGATGGACAGCTGAAACAAGTTCTTCAGTCGAATTCCCGTTTGAAAGCTGAACGGAATCTCTCCTCCCGCTCTAAAATTTTACAGGACGACATGAATTTTAACAATTATATTGCAACCATGACGAAGGCCGACGTTCAGTTGAAGTAAATGCCGCAACAAAGTAAAAAGGTAAACCTGGTATTAAAATACACAGATTTGATTCAATGATGTGTCAAAGAACACAGAAATCAATGTATTCTATGCAGCTACAAAAATGACAGAAGTCAACGGAGTTTAACAAAGAAAGACAACCAGCTGAAATAAGTATAAGAATGTTAGTCTAGTTCCCGTTTGGAAGTCGGACAAAATCTCTCCACCTGAAGCTTAACAATTAATTCGATAACAGTCAAGTTTCCTTACAAGTCGTCGTAGCTACCATCAACCATCTTAGTGACCAATTCTTCGCACTCAGCCGTGAAAGAGAGTTTCGTATTTTACCGAAACCAAGACATCATCTCCTGAAACATAATAGCAAGTGAAAACATTCGCATAATTACTTTTTGCGCTAGTTTCTGGTTGCGCAAAGTGGGTGGAAAAAAAAATCCGCCTTTACAGTAAGGTTAAAAGGCGAATGCAGCTGACATTTTTTGGTATGTTGACAACATGAAATCAATATTCCTTTTTTAGCATAACAAACAATGAGAACAGTGAGCAGGGATTGACAGCTGAAACAAGTTCTGCAGTCGAATTCCCGTTTGAACGCTGGACAGAATCTCTCCGCCCGCTCTAAAATTTTACAAGACGACACAAATGTTAACAATGATTACAACCACGCGAAGGCCGACGACCAGTTGAAGTAAATGCCGCAACAGAATGAATAGGTAAACACGTTGTTAAAATACAAATATTTGATTCAATGTTGTGTCAAATAACAAAAAAAAAAATCAATGTATTCTACAGCAAAAAATATGACAGAAATTGTCGGAGTTTGACAACGAACGGCGACCATGAAATAAGTTTTGCAACGATGGTCAAGTTTTCGTTTGTAAACCGGACAAAATCTCTCCGCCGTGTTTCCTACGCGTAAAGACAAGATAATACAAATTCAATGTCTATCGACTGCGGTCAAGTCTCCTTTCACTTCGCCGTAACTACCATTTCCACAAAAGACGGAAAGTCAGCCTGTTATTCACAATTATCTATAGCAGCGAGAATACATTTTTTTTTTCTCGTGAAAACACAAAACTTTCCATTCACTATCGTATTCGGCATCGCGAATCATATCACCCAGCGGATTAGCTGTAGCCACGCGTTTTGGACGTTGCTCGACGATGGAACAGAGACGGAATTTCGGTGGTACAGTAATGGTAATTCGTCGGGACGATATGCGACGTTTTAGATCACACGGATAACAGGCTTTATGCTGTGACAAGTATAGCTGAACAAAACATATAAACTTGAACACGAACGGCATTGAAACGAAGCCATATAGTCAGGACGTTTCCCGACGGTTGAACAATGATTCGTCGGGAACGATATGCGACGTTTTTAACAAAAGAAACGCAAGGCACAATAGAAGCCGAACTTTGAAAATAGCTAGTAAGTCGGGACGAAGAGCGACGATTAGTGAAAGGGAATCCTTTCTCTATCGTCGCTTATCGTCGGGACGAATAAACAAAGGTATGAAAAGAAAGTACGTGTATTCATATGCACGGTTGCTTATTCATATGCACGTGACGCCTGTTCATATGCAAATCATGAAACATGCACAATGCGACATCGTCGCGACGAAGATATCTCTCAGTCAGGTTTTTCTGTGGTGCCTAAGTGGTTGCCCGACATCTATTTCTGGTAGCCCCAGGCCACAGGTTCACAGCTAATGTTTAACCTCGTCACTATGGAAACGGGGTTGGAGAGCAATTATTTTCTGATGACATCATTAGTGGTAGTTTCGGTTTCCTTGAAGTATCTTAATAATACGTAAAGCAATCAGTTGCGCTTCTGTTCCTGTAAATGTGTCCTATGTTTTCGTCATCATCGCTCTCTCTCTTCCACAAATAAAATGTTTTTGCACGACCCGCCGGCTTTATATGATCTCAGTGAATTAAAGTCACATCAAGAAATAAACTGTTGTTTAAACAGAAAAACCGAATGCATATGAGTTCTGATTCGGTGTTCGTGTTATATACCAACACCTTAATGAAAAATATAAACATGAGTGTTGGAAATTATGAAGAACAAAGATAATTTTAACACTACGTAGAGCGAGAAATTTACGATGAAAGGTAAAAGTACATACACGCGCACGCGCACACACACACGCACATACACACACACATATAAATATATATGTATGTAAAACTAGGTGTTACAAAATTCTCACTTTTGATCCTTGATGTCTCAAAAACTATATATTAGTTAACACTGACATTGATGTTAGTGATAGCTGAATAGTGTACAATTTTAATTGGAGGTGATTTAATAGTGAAAGCATAGATCAGTTTCATTAAGTTCAAGATTTATCTTTAAGATAGGTTTCAGATTTTGCTCTATTTTCAACCCTCTCTAAACTTTAATTTCGCACAGGGTTCAATGCGTGTGTATTGGAGTTTGTGGTTAACACTCAGACAATGGTCCTGAACAATAGCAAAGGTTTGAATGCTCTATTACATATTCTAAACACACATTCACATACACATCATTGGTTCCTATGTAAAGTTCAATTTTAAACTGAGGGTTAAAATTTGACCAATATCTGGAACTTACCTTTAAATCTTATCACAGATTTAATGAAACTGATTCGTGTTCTCACATTCAAATCGCCTCCAACTAAATTGTACTCTATTCCGCTATTACTCATATCAATGACAGTATCATCTGAAGTATAGTTTTCGAACTAGAATGGATCATTAGTGGGAAATGTTTCCTGTAACACCTATATAGCATATATATATATATATATATACATAAATATATATATATATATATATATATATATATATATATATGTATAGATAGATGGATAGACAGATAGATAGATATGTACAGTGTATGTCACAATAGAGGAACGCATTAAATGCCAAATTGTCTGATTTTTATTCGGGGGCCTCCTCTTCGTCAGGGATGAAAGTGCTTTCTTAATACAGTAGGTCATAAAAGAGCTAATTGCTTTATCGTCAGGAACTGAGAAACAAAACAAAGCGTCATTCAGGATACATTGAAAACCTACCGGTGTACCCATGATACATATAAACAATAATAATGATAACAATAATAGTACTACTAAAAATGATAATAATGAAAATAATGAAAATATACATTTCGAATCGACGTATGTAGGTATATTGTGTCTTATGGTTTACCTGTTTGTATAGCTATATCATATACATCTCTGTGGGTGTCCTTTTCACCTGTCTACATCTTTTCTCTCTTTCTCTGTGGTTTGTTTGTCCTTGAGTTCTGTTAGTGGGGTGGCTTAGTGACAAATATACTGATAATCGTGACACGCCGGACAAAAGTGTCATTTTTTCCTCAGACATTGGTATATATATGAGGATCAAAATTAGGGGGTGCTCCAAGAAATCCGCTAACAGAAAAAATGAGAAAATGCCCTTAATTTGTACATAACAATAATGTCTGAATTCAAAGACTATACACAGGGCATTCGCCAGGTTTCTGTACAATGCAATGCAATGTACATGGTTGCTAGTCTTAAAATTCAGACCCATAATACGACATATTATGTGCATGTTTACAGTAATACACCATTTTTACTGGTTTTCCTATGGTAACAGGTGGTTAGTCTGTGTTGCAGACCTGAGGGAGGTGTGTTGGAATAGTCCAGTTTTCTTAAGCACCTTTTCATTGAATAATTTCATATAATTTCTGGTAAAGGATTTTTTTAGTACTGTCTACCTCCTGTAGAGAAATGGCAAAGAGTGACATGTGACTCTGGCTCAGATACTTTAAATCTTGGGCAATGACTGAGCCAGGTGTAGGACTATGTCACAGTTCATTTTTTCTCCCAGAACTACTAGTTTACCAGTAGAAGAGCTGCATATTCCATTGAGAACTTAAGGTTTTGGGTATTGCCCTACATATTTCCTAACAAATTTAACCCGTTTCCTCCAAGATTGTGTGAATTCCATAGGTTTAGCGCAGGGATTACCTGGTTCCCGTAAGCAATTTTTATAGTCCGCACCTCCCCTCTTTATATGTTTCTTATTTCTTATGGGGGTTATTCAAATGTTTAAAAAAGTTAAAAGTCTGCTTTCATAGATAAAGTTGAATTTAGACAATTTGAATATTTTTAAAGATATATTGATATTTGTAATTTCACTCATAAAGACTTAAAGCGGTTTGAATATTTTTGGTCTGATAGCTATGTATAGACATGTTATTAAAAAGTAAAAGCAATGTTTGATTGGTTCACATTATCCAAAGAGGGTGGGATGTAGTTGGCTGGTGAACAAAGTCTATGGGGAAGTTTAAAAAGTTGATAGAAATAAAACAAAATCGGCATAGAGCAGAATCTAAATCACAATATGATATGACAAAATTCCCGACCCCAAAGGCGGTTGATTCTATGATGCTTTATGTCAAAATACATTCCACCCAAAAATACATGTGATTGATAGGAGGAAAAAGTATAGCACATTAAAAACAATATAGTTCAACTAACCCCATTAGTCCAGCAGCATAATGAAATGATTGTTAAGTTTTATCGCCTTGTCAATTGAAGATGATGTTACATAATGACAATTATCAAAGTCAGGTAGATCTACTAGTATATCAAGAAACCAAAAAGAAGGGGTGGGGTGGGGAGAGAAGAATGAAGTAAGTTATTAGTATCTGTAGTTTTGGTTTTCAGTATATTCATTTTAATTTCCTTAATTTCCGTTAGGTCATCATGGATTGGAGCATTTGTGTACTAGTAATCTGCCAGGAACAAACACAAGAAAAACTTAAAGGTCCTATATATACACTTTTGGGAGAGTGACTTGAAAAAAATGTTCAGGATATCACATTTTATGCATAATATGTGTAGGTCTGGGGGCATTTCATGAAGCATTTTGTCCGACAAGTTGTCGGACAAATTTGCTCTCTGCCAATCAGATGCAAGGATTTCTGTAGTTTGTAACAGTTTGTCAGAAAAATATCTGACCAAACTGCTTCATGAAATGCCCCCTGTTGTATCACAAGACATCCTACCATATACAGTTTTTGCAATCAAAGCAAACATATAAAGAGATATCAGTATTTTTCTCATTAAAGCATAAATGCGGACGGTTTAGTCTGGAAACATGTTATCATAGAAATATTGTTCACATTTTGTGTTATTAACAATACTTAACATTGATTATACAGATTCATTTTTTTTTTTTACAGAGGTTCTTTCTATCCGTAACTCACACTTAAGAATAATTTTCAAGCACTAATTTTGGGTTTTTGCCTTTAATTATCCACAAAAAGGAGGACTCAATGCATAAAAGGTGTATGCTTTATTTTTGGAAAATGTTGAGGAGATCAGGAAAATAATATATATTGATGTAGATTTTGGACCTGAAGGAGCAGTTGAAGCATTTTTAAGAAACAATGCCTTGTGGCATCGTTCTTATCATCAAAAATTAATAATGACAAACTCAAATGAAAATTGGAGGGGGGAAGAAAAGATGAACATAATGACATGAGACAGCTTGGTAAAGATTAAACGCTAAAATAGACAATGCAGCCTCTTTTCTCAGTTCATACTTATCCAGAGTGTGTGCTTTCTTTCCAGTACCGGTATTATTATTTAGATAGGTTAGGGGAATCCCTTTGAATTGTGTGATACATCATTTTAAAGCTTACAGTCTGCTCTTTCAGAATCTGTCCTTAAAGGACAAGTCCACCTTCATGCGCACGTGGATTCAGTGAATACAACAATATTAGTAGGACACATCACAGAAAGCTTGGAAAAAATCGTACAATCCGTTCAAAAGTTATGATTTTTTAAGGTATCTGCACAGTCGCGGCTGGATGAAAAGACTACCACAGTGTATGATGTCACATGCGCACATTCTAAGGAAAATGAAATGAGAATTTCACAAAACCATACTTTTTGAATAAAGTTCACATAGTTTCTTTGACTTGCTAGTGACGTATGTCAAGGGTAATATTATTCCCCCTGCCTTCTGAAAGAGAAGTCGAGTATCCTTTTGTAAGCGAAAATAATTTATGTTGAATTTTCTTTATTCATTCTTTATATCGTTGTACACATGTGATATCACAAGGTATAGTAGTCTTCTCATCCAGCCTCGACTGCATGAGCAGAAACTTCAAAAATTCATAACTTTAGAACGGATTGTCCAATTTTCCTCAAACTCTCACTGATGTGTTCTACTATTGTTGCTGCATTCACTCAACCCACATGCTATAAAGGTGACAAATCTTTGTCTGGCGACTTTTTTGTTGATCAATAATACCAACCCTGATGGAAATCTCTTCAAATTCATAAGTTCTGAAGTCTCCTTTAAGTTTAACCAAAATCTATATATGTAGTTGCCATGGCAACATACCACTTAACACTAATGAAAAGTATTTCAAACCTCTATACATCCCGTTGATCAGTTGTACCTATTCAAATGGAATCTCTTCCAAACTGGAAAATAGCCTCCTGTAACTAACTTCAATTAAAAACCCTAGTTTTGGGTTGCCATGGCAACGCACAAATCAACAATTATATTTGACCCCTGGTTTATACTCTTGGTACCTTCTATACAACGTTCATATCAAATTTTGTGAAAATTGAATCTTCCTACCTGGAGAAATAAACAAAAACATGATTTTTAGAAAAAGTTCATTGACCTTTGACCTTTGACCTTTGGAAATTTCACCCCAAATTCAATCAAAATATTTTACTTGTTCTCAATATTCTTCCTGCCAAGTTTTATCCAGATTGGATATTCCTGACCTGAGAAATAGCCAAAAAACCTATTTCACAAATAAAGGTCATTGACCTTTGACCTCTAACCTCCTTCCCAGCATCAATTTTCTTGGAGCACCCTATTTTTTGAGAAGGTACATCATGAAGTACCTTTGGTGAAAAAATCATGCTTTTGTCCGCCGTGTCACGATAATTTCACTAAGCCACCCCACTATATGATATACATTCGTCTGTGTGAGTGATCCTTATGGACTATGTCATTGATCAATTTGACCAAACGTTCGTGAGCCAATAATTTAGTACTCTAAGATGATATGAAAAAAAAAAACCCACCTCAGTGAAAAGTGACGAGAAAGGCATTATTTTACCATTGATGAAAGTATACCTAATAATAACGGTAACAATATCAAGAACGCAAGGAATGCCTCCTCATTATACACAGTCAACCGCTATATCCCAGTGCCTCCCAATGCCTTGCTTGAAGAACTACTCTTGTGAAATATCAACAGCTTGATCACAAAAAGCAAAATGGAAACAACATACTTATGCATTGTTTCTTTTCCATGAATGTATCTTTCTAAGAACAAGGAAGCAGGAATGACAAATATATCTTTCTAAGAACAAGGAATGAGGAATGACAAAGAAATTCAACACTAAATGTACCAAAGCTGCACTCTTAATGAGAAATTCATGAACATACTGGCTTCCGGTGATCCAGATATTAAAGTTCAAAAGTGAATAGAATTGAAGTGGCAAATGTACCACACCAATCATTTCTTAACATTACCTATCGTAAGTAAATATCTATAAATCGTCGATCTTGAAATCAGTGTACGCGTCGTAACACATACGGAGTATGTACGGCTGCAACCTGAAGGAGACAGTCACGAAAACTGTCATCACGTGTTTTCATCTTCATCAGTTTTCGTGAACTTTCTGTGAGGAGAAGAAACAGTATATGTGAATGATATGAATCTTTATTTCAATTTCACACTTAGGTCCTCCATTAAACGGCACACTGTCCATCAGGTTTCATGAGCGAGTAGACATTCAGAACCAAACATCCCTCGACATCGAATGTCACGTGATTTCCGGGGACAAACCATTTCCGGCTATCGAGTCTTACGTCATCTCGGCTGATGACGTAATTTTGTCTTCATCTCCTCGCACTACCATATCACCTCGTCCTAGATGGTGTATCCAAGTGTCTTGTGTTGGAAGCAACGGGATTGGCGAAACAACAGCATCCACGATATACTGTCCAAAGGGTAATATCAGGTGTAAAGTTTCCTGTAACAAGAGTACCGTATATACTCTATTAAATAGATAAAACTAAACTGAGTTTGAAGCATACACACTCGAAGTAATCACATTAACTGAGTAATTCTTTACTTGACTGTTTTCAAAGATCCGCCTGTCGCCGATATAATATCCGTGGAATTCCTTGAAGAACGACTACCCAGCACTGCAGTCATCCTCTCCATCACTTGTCACGTGGACTCGCGAGACCAGCCGTTTCCTCGTCTCCACACTTTCATCATCCGAACTGAGACTGGGACGGAGTCTAACTCCAGCTCTCTAATCCTATCACCACGTCCCGAATGGTGCATGAACGTCACTTGTATTGGTCAGAATGACTATGGATCGACTTCTTCTATCGAGACCTACTGCCCGACAGGTGAGGGAATGAAAGTAGTAAGATACTTGTATTGGTCAGAATGACTATGGGTCGACTTCTTCTATCGAGACCTACTACCCGACAGGTGAGGGAATGAAAGTAGTAGGATACTTGTATTGGTCAGAATGGCTATGGGTCGACATTTGCTCTCAAGACCTACTGCCCTAGAGGTGAGGGGCTGATAGTAGTAGGATACTTGTATTGGTCAGAATGACTATGGGTCGACTTCTTCTATCGAGACCTACTACCCGACAGGTGAGGAAATGAAAGTAGTAGGATACTTGTATTGGTCAGAATGGCTATGGGTCGACTTCTTCTATCGAGACCTACTACCCGACAGGTGAAGGAATGAAAGTAGTAGGATATTTGTATTGGTCAAGATGGCTATGGGTCGACATTTGCTCTCGAGACCTACTGCCCTAGAGATGAGGGGATGATAGTAGTAGGATACTTGTATTGGTCAGAATGACTATGGGTCGACTTCTTCTATCGAGACCTACTACCCGACAGGTGAGGGAATGAAAGTAGTAGGATACTTGTATTGGTCAGAATGGCTATGGGTCGACATTTGCTCTCGAGACCTACTGCCCTAGAGATGAGGGGATGATAGTAGTAGGATACTTGTATTGGTCAGAATGACTATGGGTCGACTTCTTCTATCGAGACCTACTACCCGACAGGTGAGGGAATGAAAGTAGTAGGACACTTGTATTGGTCAGAATGGCTATGGGTCGACATTTGCTCTCGAGACCTACTGCCCTAGAGGTGAGGGGATGATAGTAGTAGGATACTTGTATTGGTCAGAATGACTATGGGTCGACTTCTTCTATTGAGACCTACTACCCGACAGGTGAGGGAATGAAAGTAGTAGGATACTTGTATTGGTCAGAATGGCTATGGGTCTACATTTGCTCTCGAGACCTACTGCCCTAGAGGTGAGGGGATGATAGTAGTAGGATACTTGTATTGGTCAGAATGACTATGGGTCGACTTCTTCTATCGAGACCTACTACCCGACAGGTGAGGGAATGAAAGTAGTAGGATACTTGTATTGGTCAGAATGGCTATGGGTCGACATTTGCTCTCGAGACCTACTGCCCTAGAGGTGAGGGGATGATAGTAGTAGGATACTTGTATTGGTCAGAATGACTATGGGTCGACTTCTTCTATCGAGACCTACTACCCGACAGGTGAGGGAATGAAAGTAGTAGGATACTTGTATTGGTCAGAATGGCTATGGGTCGACATTTGCTCTCGAGACCTACTGCCCTAGAAGTGAGGGGATACAAATAGTATATAGGATGCTTTTATTTATCAGAATGACTATGGGTCGACTTCTTCTATCGAGACCTATTGCCCGACATGGTGAGGGGATGATAGTAGTAGGATAGGCTACTTGTATTGGTCAGAATGACTATGGGTCGACTTCTTCTATCGAGACCTACTACCCGACAGGTGAGGGAATGAAAGTAGTAGGATACTCGTATTGGTCAGAATGGCTATGGGTCGACATTTGCTCTCGAGACCTACTGCCCTACAGGTGAGGGGATGATAGTAGTAGGATACTTGTATTGGTCAGAATGACTATGGGTCGACTTCTTCTATTGAGACCTACTACCCGACAGGTGAGGGAATGAAAGTAGTAGGATACTTGTATTGGTCAGAATGGCTATGGGTCTACATTTGCTCTCGAGACCTACTGCCCTAGAGGTGAGGGGATGATAGTAGTAGGATACTTGTATTGGTCAGAATGACTATGGGTCGACTTCTTCTATCGAGACCTACTACCCGACAGGTGAGGGAATGAAAGTAGTAGGATACTTGTATTGGTCAGAATGGCTATGGGTCGACATTTGCTCTCGAGACCTACTGCCCTAGAGGTGAGGAGATGATAGTAGTAGGATACTTGTATTGGTCAGAATGACTATGGGTCGACTTCTTCTATCGAGACCTACTACCCGACAGGTGAGGGAATGAAAGTAGTAGGATACTTGTATTGGTCAGAATGGCTATGGGTCGACATTTGCTCTCGAGACCTACTGCCCTAGAAGTGAGGGGATGCAAATAGTATATAGGATGCTTTTATTTATCAGAATGACTATGGGTCGACTTCTTCTATCGAGACCTACTACCCGACAGGTGAGGGAATGAAAGTAGTAGGATACTTGTATTGGTCAGAATGGCTATGGGTCGACATTTGCTCTCGAGACCTACTGCCCTAGAGGTGAGGGGATGATAGTAGTAGGATACTTGTATTGGTCAGAATGACTATGGGTCGACTTCTTCTATCGAGACCTACTACCCGACAGGTGAGGGAATGAAAGTAGTAGGATACTTGTATTGGTCAGAATGGCTATGGGTCGACATTTGCTCTCGAGACCTACTGCCCTAGAAGTGAGGGGATGCAAATAGTATATAGGATGCTTTTATTTATCAGAATGACTATGGGTCGACTTCTTCTATCGAGACCTACTACCCGACAGGTGAGGGAATGAAAGTAGTAGGATACTTGTATTGGTCAGAATGGCTATGGGTCGACATTTGCTCTCGAGACCTACTACCCGACAGGTGAGGGGATGATAGTAGTAGGATACTTGTATTGGTCAGAATGACTATGGGTCGACTTCTTCTATCGAGACCTATTGCCCGACATGGTGAGGGGATGATAGTAGTAGGATACTTGTATTGGTCAGAATGACTATGGGTCGACTTCTTCTATCGAGACCTACTACCCGACAGGTGAGGGAATGAAAGTAGTAGGACACTTGTATTGGTCAGAATGGCTATGGGTCGACATTTGCTCTCGAGACCTACTGCCCTAGAGGTGAGGGGATGATAGTAGTAGGATACTTGTATTGGTCAGAATGACTATGGGTCGACTTCTTCTATTGAGACCTACTACCCGACAGGTGAGGGAATGAAAGTAGTAGGATACTTGTATTGGTCAGAATGGCTATGGGTCTACATTTGCTCTCGAGACCTACTGCCCTAGAGGTGAGGGGATGATAGTAGTAGGATACTTGTATTGGTCAGAATGACTATGGGTCGACTTCTTCTATCGAGACCTACTACCCGACAGGTGAGGGAATGAAAGTAGTAGGATACTTGTATTGGTCAGAATGGCTATGGGTCGACATTTGCTCTCGAGACCTACTGCCCTAGAGGTGAGGGGATGATAGTAGTAGGATACTTGTATTGGTCAGAATGACTATGGGTCGACTTCTTCTATCGATACCTACTACCCGACAGGTGAGGGAATGAAAGTAGTAGGATACTTGTATTGGTCAGAATGGCTATGGGTCGACATTTGCTCTCGAGACCTACTGCCCTAGAAGTGAGGGGATGCAAATAGTATATAGGATGCTTTTATTTATCAGAATGACTATGGGTCGACTTCTTCTATCGAGACCTACTACCCGACAGGTGAGGGAATGAAAGTAGTAGGATACTTGTATTGGTCAGAATGGCTATGGGTCGACATTTGCTCTCGAGACCTACTGCCCTAGAGGTGAGGGGATGATAGTAGTAGGATACTTGTATTGGTCAGAATGACTATGGGTCGACTTCTTCTATTGAGACCTATTGCCCGACATGGTGAGGGGATGATAGTAGTAGGATACTTGTATTGGTCAGAATGACTATGGGTCGACTTCTTCTATCGAGACCTACTACCCGACAGGTGAGGGAATGAAAGTAGTTGGATACTCGTATTGGTCAGAATGGCTATGGGTCGACATTTGCTCTCGAGACCTACTGCCCTAGAAGTGAGGAGATGCAAATAGTATATAGGATGCTTTTATTGGTCAGAATGACTATGGGTCGACTTCTTCTATCGAGACCTATACCATGTATACTGCCCGACAAGTGAGGCAATGACAGTAGTGCGATACTTGGTCAGAATGGCTATGAGTCGACTTCTTCTCTCGAGACCTATTGCCCGACAGGTGAGAGGATGATAGTAGCAGGACACTTGTTTTGGTCAGAATGGCTATGGGTCGATTTCTTCTATGGAGACGTATACTGCCCGACAGGTGAGAGGATGATAGTGGAACGATACCTGGTCAGAATGGCTTCTTCTATCGAGACCTATTGCCCGACATGGTGAGGGGATAGTAGTTGGATACATATTGTAGTGGTCATAATGACTATGAGTCGACTTCTGCTCTCAAGATTTATTTGCCCTAGAGGTGAGGGAATGAAAGTACTATGATACTTGCACTAACCTTCCGCATGTTTCAATTGCTTTCTGAAGACCAAAATCAGAAGAAGCATTCAGGTTTAATGTATCAACCTTAAAACGTAGAGTTTGTGTACCCCCTGATAAACCATTCACCGTTCAAGTTTAAATGCAATCAAGTGCGCAAGAGATTGCGCATTCAAGCACATAACATCAACAACAACAACACCAACAACAAAGACGGAAATTGCTTCGTGAAAACCGACAAACATTTTATTCCTACTCCGAGAAATTCTTGTCATAGGTAGTTAAGATATCATAGTTACCTTTCCTTGATTCTTTTCTGCTAAACCACTTTAATGTGTATATTTCTCGTCTTTAATGACTGCGACATTTTCAATGTTACGTGATGACAGATCACATCTAGAGGCGCTTCCTGTTTTTGTGTGTGTTTGGCTCTCCCTCTCTCTCTCTCTTTCTTTCTCTCTCTCTCTCTCTGTCTCTCTCTTTCTCTCTCTCTCTCCTTCTCTTTCGAATACATGTCAACAGATCCACCTCGCTCTCGAATAATCGACATTCAGCTGGAAGAGAAACTGGGCGAAAATAACCAACCAATATTGGTCATAAACTGTCACGTAAATGAAACGATTGTGCTTCATCCTCCACTGCATACTTTCGAAGTCAAGGTTGGAAAGAAGACTGTATCATTGTCAACCAGGCCATCAACCACTTTATCGACAAGGCCTGAAAACTGTACCGTAGTAACTTGCACTGGAAACAACGATCTCGGTTCGACAAACACTACGGAAACATATTGCCCTACAGGTGAAGTAGATTTAAATCAAATCATACGCGTGCTTGTATCATAGATGTGGGCGAGTGTGTTTTCCTTAATTGTAATGTACATGTACGCATATATGTATAATACTGACATGTTACTTTCATTCTCTTTGGCTTATCGCTATAAACGCGTGCTGTCATTACGAACAACTACTAGGTGTTAAAAAAACATTTCAGACTTTTTATCCTTAGTTTTCAAACTATAAAGGATCAAAAGTGGGAAATGTTTTTTGTAACACCTAGTATGATAAAAGATCTCAATTCAGTCTGTACGGTTTACAACTACATCTTCCGGAAACTTTGTTACCTGTAGAGACGTCACGATTCCCCCTGAGTAAACAAGTGACAGTTTAAGGGAAAAGAGAGATAATTTATGAAAATGTAAATAACAAAGTGAACAATATTTAAGAGCAAAACATTTGGGGGGCTTGTAATTTATAGCTCAATAATTTGCGTATCAAACCCTTAAGAAACCAAATGCTTTAGATTGCAATCAGGGCACACAGAAAAAGGCTACATAGCAAAGGGGAACAAGAGAGAAAGGAAACAAAAAAAAAACAAAAAAGCTTTGAAAAGCATCACTTGTCCAGCGTCATGTGAGATACAGTAGTAGTTACCCAATAAATCGTCGTGCGCATGGCAGATTGTCGTTAGCGCGCTTCCGTGCGCATGGCAGATTGTTGTTAGCGCACTTCCGTGCGCATGGCAGAATGTTGTTAACCCTATGCGCACTCCCACACCCTAACGACAATCTGCCATGCGCACTCCCACACTGTAACGACAATCTGCCAGGCGCAGGGAAGCGCGCTAACGACAATCTGCCATGCGCACGACGAAATCATCGGAGGAGAATGTGAACTTAGATTTGACCCTGGAGGTCTACACATTTCAAAGCGAAACTTTACAAGACTTTTTGAAAGTTAAAATTTGGCGGTGTCATAACTAAATCTCTCAGTTTACTAGAGAAGTAAGAGAAAGAAGACAGAACAAGACGAAGATACAATATCGAGGCTTACAGATAAACACCAGTTACATATTCAATCACAATATTCAAGTATAACATCTGAAAAACAAAAACATCTGCGTGAAAGACTCATAAAAGGAGCCTTATCCAATTCTACTTTGGGAAGAGAAAGTGTTAAACTTTCTGATGTTGAGTTCTATAGTGATTGACGTATTCCATCACAACTGGAGGTTCGTGTCAATGTTCATGAAATCTTTTATCGTGTATACTTGCACTCAAGTTATTATGAACATTTGTGGCAGAAAGTCATATCTTCCTTATTCTACTACTGCCATTCACCCATTACACTTGATCTTGATAGATCCACCGGAAGAAGGTCTGATCTCAATCCAATTTCAAAACGACACGGATACCACCAATATTAACATCACCTGTTCTATCGATTCGTCGGACCAACCCAAACATCCTATCAACATTTTTGGTATCGAGGTAAACGGTGAAAGCATGATCGTCTCTTCAAGAAATACGTCTGCCATTGTGACGTCACATCAGAACAGGTGTCTCAACATCAGATGCACAGGAAGCAATGTCCATGGGTTAACAACCTCTCTTAGTTTGCATTGTCCCAGAGGTACGTGATATCTGACTTTCTTAACACAGACGACGAGTGTGAGCCCTTCTTAAGATTCATTCAAAAGATGGCCGTGGAAAGCTTACCTGTTACTAAACTAGCTCATGACCGATTTCCATTAAACCCTGTCAGCCATTATCATCGTTACGCAAGAATTTATAGATGAATATTATAGAATAGAGACACACAATTTAATGTTACAATCTCCTAATCGAATTGGTCGTGTAAAGAGCTGCTCTTTCATTCTTTTGACGATGCTGTACTTTCATTTATTTCATTTATTTATTTCAACTCGGCACATGATTCAGCCAGACGGCTGTTCTTCCTCATGTCCGTGTCCGTGTCCGTACTTCGATACTTTCAAAGATGTACGGCCGCTCATCGCGTCTATACATATTAAACTATGGTGGATGACGGTCATCCTCCGGTGTAAAAGATCTTGGAAAATAACTGCTATTTGTCACTTTCATTACTATTACTGCACAGTGAGTACTTCGAACACAATGAAGATTGCATATTTCATTCTTTTCATATTCACAACTCTACAATCTTTGTTGTTGTTTTCATCACCATCCAGTGTGAGTAGGTATACTGCTTTCATGAAGACAGGCATAAACTCTCTCAGACTTCACTGCACTCATACTCGCTTGTTTCTCTAATGTCTCCTGAATACTTTAACAGATGATGTGATTGAGATCAAGTTGTCCGAGTATACGTCCGATGACAATGTGACGGTTGTCGTAATTCTGTGTCACGTGACCGAAGATTACCAGCCCCACCCTGATTTCCACCAGTACGTGATTACAGCAGACAACCTGACGCTCTCAAGGGGCAGATCTCCGTGGGTCTATCTCAGCCCTAAACCTGAGAAATGTGTCTCTGTCACTTGTAGCGCCCTCAACGACTTCGGTTTCATCACTGCATCGGAAATTTATTGTCCAGCTGGTATGTGTTTGGTGAACAACAATATCATAATTCAAAATTTCGTGGATTTAACTAACGTTCACTATCTGATAAGACGAAGAATGATATAGAACCATTTCCTGCTTTCTTTTTACGACTTAAACATGGTTAGCTCTATATCATTAAAAATGGAATAGGCCTGTATGATTATTATGTTTCTTTCTCAGAATCTCAAAAATCTCTATCTATGCTAGCATATTTAACATACATGTATTTGTATACTATGCAAAATATAGTAGTGCCAATGTCCAAGTAAATCTAAAGTTTCCATGGGATTTGTTTTGTTAGATCGGATGAAAACAGAGGCTGAAAGAACAGAAAAATGCATCATATCCAATCACTTAACAAAAGAATGAAAAAGACAATGTTTCGTATTCTAGAATTTTGATGTCCTCTAACGTACATGGTATTCGGTTATAAATAAACATGACGGAGATATCATATGTACAAATAATATTTATTACATAACTTCTAAAAAAAATGAAAGATAATGCTGATACATGATGCTTCGTTGTGAAATTAACTGCCATGTTTGTGCAATATGAGATAGGACTAGGAATTTAAACGTTGTTTTACATTGACATTCACAGCAGCAATATGAAATCATGGTAACGACCACTTATTAGAGAGGCGGAGAGAAATGTAGCACGCGTTTCATGGTGGGATGTTTAATTCCGGTGTTGTAAGATCGTACACATCAAGTTTATTTCATCTTGGCATAAGTTTACAAACAAGAACCACAAACTGATGAGATATGAAGAAAACGGCATTTTCATAATATCCCTTTCCGTCCGTCCGTCCGTCTGTCTGTCTGTCTGTTTTTCCAGACTTCGTACATGTAACTGGAATCCTGCAAACAATGTCGACAACGTACGCCCTCCTCATCGTCCTTTTCGTTCTCGGTGTTGTGGTGTGCGTCGTCACCGTCATGCAGAGGAAGAAAGACACGCCCGAAGTAACAGGTTTGTCTGGAATCTGTGACAGAAAAAGAGTTTCATGCGAATATACATTTTTATCCCGGATTTCCCTTTATAGGTCATTCCACTTGGAAACAATTCAGAAACAGGCGACGATGTTAATGAACTCAGTCTAAGTTACATTAATTTGAGAAATCTAAGAGCATGTAAGCAAGCGATCTCCTAATGGTAATTCTTCAACGTAAGGTACAACCTTAAAGGCTGGGCAGAATACATCGGAAATATTTAAGAGGGAAAACCTTCAAACTTCCGGACACATTTCGCTATTGCGAATGGAATAGCTAGAATTTGGTGCAAGAGAGAAAGGCTTTAAGCTCCTACTAGAGATAGCCAGGTAGTACCCAATTCAAAGACATGTACTAATTTCCTTCTCATTTAATCCCAAAACATACTTAATTTCAATAGAAAACAATAAGATTAAGAAAGAAGAAAAGAAAGTATGAACACTTCTATATTGGTGACTCATTCCATATGAGATACAGAAATCCCACATTAGCCGTCTAGATCAGTAGGCCAATTCCTTGTTTACTTAGAACCCGGAGACTTTGATTTTATACTGATCTTATAATTCAAAGCACACGGCAAACTTTAACATTCATTCCCAGTCATTTTCCAGTTTTGTTCAGATATGTATGTCATCCTTTCTTTGTCATACAGACATGCATCTTAGTATCTCTAGACTTATGTAATGCATGTATAGTAGAAGAACATATCAGCAACACGTTGCTGTTTGTACGTATAAATCATTAAACATTGCATCACATGTTTTCCTTGTCTTTCAGAACGACTTTATGCGGACAAAATCTTGAACTGAGGACGCTGGAGAAATGGAAAAGATGACAAAAGTGTAATACGCTATGTAATCTCAAACATTGTAAGAGCCCTACACCCTAGTACGCCCTAGTCCATATTATAACTAGGTGCTTCAATACATTTTATAGTACATACATCTGTCCAGTGCGAGCTCCTCTCTCCCCCAACCCAGCACCTACCTCGTCTCCAGTAGATATAAAGTGACTTGAAAGGAAACACAAGTCCAATCTATCTATGAGGAATTTACCAGTGAGACGCTATCCATCTGTTTTAGGTGTAATCTCACCAGTGTTTTCATCTATGACAGTCAGGCACAGGCGCAGAAAACTGCGCCTGTCGAAAAGCGCCGATTTCTGCTATCATGAATATTATAATAACAATACCCATCATGCCACGCGATGCTCGTAGTGTAAAAGGCATGGAGAAAATTTAGGTGATGAAGACACCTAATCGATATTAATTTCGTACGAAAATTCTAACCTTGACACTTTTCTGATATTTCCTCTGTAGTAAGCCAAATACCTAATCTTGCATAATAATCATTTCTAGGGGAATAAAACCTTGACATCTGGCGTAATTCTGGTCGGAATACATAATTAGGTAAATGTTTTTTGAATGACCACCGGTTTGCCCTCTTTTTAGCCTTGTGCAACAGGTGTTGGCTAGTGTAACAGAAATGTACTCCTTCCTATCAGACCTTCCTCTCTCCCTTCTCCTCTCTCATCCCCTCTCGTGGCTTCTTTCCCTTTCTCTCCCCCAGCACAGCCACCTTCCATCTCTCAACGCATCATCTCTTTCCCCCTCTCTCTTCTCTGTGGTACTCTCCCCGGCAGGTTGGGTTCTTATCTCTGTTGAGTAAACATAGGGCAGCAGTTTAAAACAAGGAAAGTGTTGTGAAAGTGCGGCCAGGCTCTCTGTGGGGCCTACCTCGTACCTCCCTGGTCTTGAACTGACCATGGGCAAAGCACAGAGGCAGGGGCTATGCGATAGGTATTGCAGTTTTAGATTAGATTCCAGAGAGACAGAGTTATACAAAAGAGCACATAACAAACATGAGTTATCAGAGTTAATTGCAGATTATTCTGCAAAGGAAGCAGAACAGCGTAACATCGTAACAGCAAGGTAATCCCAATGACTCCTACTTCATTCTCAATCTCACTAGCCTATTTCTTGATTTATAAATGAGCTATGGTCAGTGTGGAGAGACCTATATAGCGCATGGTGTTTGTTGGTGAGAGCGTATGGCTCTGGATGTGCCTGATGCATGCTGTATTTCGATATAATTATGGTGATACAGTGAAGTATACACATACATACTATCGTGTTTTGGCAATTTGTCTTGCATACAGTACTTAGTGCACTGCAAATCAGTAAAAAGCAGTAACGGGCGCCTGGTACACAGACGATATCAATGGAACCGACTGTTCGCGAAAACTACGAGAATCGATTGTAGCGGGCACACTTGCTCGGCGCTCGGGCGGATAACCCCAAAGTAGCAGTTTTCTGCGCCTGGCGGGAGGCGCAGTTTTCTGCGCCTGTGCCTGACTGTATGAAGGACCGACCTAACATAGCGAAGTCCAAATTCAAAGTGTGATATAGCTTGTACAAGTTTAAAGACATAGTTATGAACCATTTTTACCATTATTGAAAAAGTGTACTTTGTACCCAAATAACTATTTCGTTCTTAATGGTATAAAAGGCCATATTCTAGTTGCGTTGAGAATATATCTGTTTATATAGGTGTAATCTCGCCAGAATTTTCATATGAATTATGAGGGACCAACCTACCATAGTAAAATCTGAGATCAAAGTGTTGGTTTTATGTATTATAGTTTGTACAAGTTTAAAGACGTAGTTGATAACCTCTTTTCACCACTTTTGAATAAGATATTTTGTATCCTAATAACCGTCCCTTTCTAATTGGTATACATAAAGTCATCTTTCAGTTCAGTTCAGAATACGCCTCCTGCAAAAGGTACATTTCAAGTTTGAGAGTGATGTGAATATAATGGCATGGCCTTCTAGTCGGGTGTTATTTCTTGCTACAGTAAAACAACTCATATTCCAGAGCCCAACCATAATTCGATGTCCCTTTCTTTAACTCAACTGCATTGATTTCAAATGTATTTTTTTCTCTGTAAAGTATCAAATGTCCAGGTAATTATGTTCTACTGCATGAACTAGGCGGCTGTATAAGTGTGATTCAAGCGTCTGTATAATTTTCGTACAAAGAAGATATTTCCGGAATATTTTGCTTCACTTTGGATATTATACTCGACTATGCAAATGTTAATTATTGTTTAATATATTTAATCATCGCGTGAATTGCAAAAAAAAAAGAAGGTTAAATTGATAAACTAATCCTCACACAACATGATGTAAAATGTGTAATAAATGTATCAAACACAATCTATATTTGTCTTTTTTGGTATTCTTATTCTTATTATAATTATTATTTTATTATTATTATTATCATTATTACTCCTACTATTATTATCATTATTATTATTATTTTTATTATTATTATTATTATTATAAGTAGTAGTAGTAGTAGTAGTAGCAAGAAGAAGAAGAAGAAGAAGAAAAGGGACTAAGAGTGGTAGTTTTAAGAATACAATATTGTAGTCATAATGTTTATGGTAGCGATTTATTCGTCCGAACTACACTTAGGTATCATACATGCCATATGGAGTTTTCGTACATTTGTCTGTCTGTAGCTATTGTACACTGGTATCAATTAGCTGTAATATTTCCACCGCTGGCGGCGCAGGGTACGGGAGTCATCTAGGTGTTATCAGGCCAAGGAGGAATGTGAAATGATTAAGTCGATCTGCAGAGTACTGTATGCAAATGATAAACTGAATCGTGCAGGACGTGTTGTGTGAGCGTTAGAAATCCATTTCGCAATCGCACAGTGTTGTAAAGTTATATTCATCCTCATTTTGTTTTTGAGGGTCTTGATTTTACAAGCATAAGGAATGTTACAACATCAACTAAAACGAATTTGTCATGTAATAATACATTACTATAATGATTACTGGTAATACTTTTGAGATCGGCTTGTGTGTTCACTGTAGCATGATAGTTTTAATGTTTAATCTAACAATCACATTTCATGATTGCCTTTGGTAACACTTTTAAAATTATTCGATTAATATCATCAAATGATCCTGACATATAGTGTTAAATTGTAACATCATGACATTGTAGATGGATGATTATCAATAAAGGAAAATCCGGCCTAATGGTTGTGTAATCATTTAAATGTCTGCATCTATCAGTTATGTCAAATCATTTAAGACTAAATGAAAGCACGATTCAATTAAAGAGAAGTGTTAAGTATGGCGTCCACTATATACATTGTGGCAGTTTATCTCCACACGAAAAAGAAAGAAACAGAACAAAGCAAAAACCTTCACGATTAAAGAGTTCAACCAGTGAGCTGAAAATGAGAAAAGATTCAAGTCATGAACTCTTTGTGAGTAGTGACCTCGTCGTGGTGAAATATAATCAGCAGAGAATATCGTACGAGTATGCAAAGTTACATTATCCCTTCCTTCAAATAACTGTGTTACAAAGTACTTGTCTGTGCGGTGAGTTAGGTAAACATATGTAATGGAACGGTAATGTGTATCTGTTCGTGTGTTTATGAATGTGTGGATTTGTAATTAAAGTGAGGGATTTTCGTCACCATGATAATGCTCCTGTATTTCCTACTAATCTATATATAAATTATGACTGGGCAGAATTTGGAAAAGATAGTTCATGAGTTTTAAAGCGCATCTCCATGGTCGAATATTGAATGTTCCATGAATGTTGGTTGTTGCATGAAACGGGAAATGCTTTTCTGGGTTTCTGATTATCAAAATACATAAATGAACGTTGTGGAATTTATGTTGTAGAAGTTGTATAGGTATGTGTGATGGTGCGTGCGTGGACGTGTGTTTGTGTGTGTGTGTTTGTGTGCGTGTGTGTGTGTATGTGTGTGTGTGTGCGTGGATGTGGCTGCTATCCTACCCTTTCCGATGTCTTTTATTGTGTGCCTCCTTTCATATGCTACGCACTTTTTAAAAAAATGTACTAAAAACTGCGACTTAAAATGAAAGAAGGACCGATACAACTGTATTGAAATTTTCAAGAGAGTGACGTTCTCATTGTAAGAAGAAACGAATATACCGCATCATTTACCCCGCAAAGAATTTGTCTGTTGATCATAAATGACTGACATTGTATGACAGATTTTTCACTATGAAACGTCATGCGCAGTAGAGAGCAGATTGAATGCATTCTGTCAAATGCGGAAGTATAAGCCACGGCTGGTTTAATATTAATGAACGGGTTGAGTGAAATGTATGTTGAAACTAACGGAGAGGAAGGGGAGTCATTCACGTGGTGTCAAATTATGATTCTTTGGTCATCTTCCAACATGTCTGCTGACAAAGTCAATACGAACCGTTTCCTGTGTTTTATTAGGTAATGCGAAACAACAACAATCCACTGCGTGATATTACGATATTACGGAAATCTATGGCTGTATGTGCTCTATGATATCCGATCATGACTTGATGTTCCATTCCAACAAGGAAGTTCGATTGATTTATTCATTTTTATGGACGCGATAAATGTACAACCACAAATCGGTGAAAGATTAAGCAAATTGCACGATTTTTCATGTCAATTTCAAACAATATAACAATTATTGCATTGAATTTTCTGTAGCTGCCGTTCCCGTCTTAGTTAGACAGAAACCAAAAATTGAAGTCTCAGTCATTGCATGGTTAAATGTGACAAAAAGCACACATACTTGATTTTAACTTGTCTGTTTTTAAGCTACATGAAAAAGACACACATTCACGGTCCCAAACTCACAAAATTCAGAACTTCTTTTAAATTAAATGCAGTTAGGAAACTTGGTTGCTTATTCACGAATTTGAATGACCGACGAGATTCCGTCGCCAGCTTGAGATGAATTTGAATGCTCATTGCTGAAATGTGTGCTCCTCTCTTAGATTTTGATGCTCCGATAGTGAATTTGAATGCTCCGATGGTGAATTTGAATGCTTCGATGGTGAATCCAAATGACCAGATTTTGAAATTGATTTTTAATTCAGTTCTGCGAGCATGGAATGCGTGAAATAAGCCAGTTCGGGGTTCCAGTTTGAGCATGAGCAGAAAAAGGTCATTTCTACCGAGAGACAGGTTGGTTTTTAATTTGACTGAGATAAGCATTTGTAATGTTATGATTATTCATGTAATCCATATAAATGGTGCCTGCCAGTACATCCACCTGACAGCAAACCTGGTATTTGGCAATGTTAACAGAAACAAGTTTGTTAATGTATTCAAAACAGCACAATGAAATGGATGCTTCCCAAAGTGTTGAATGACAACCATTCTGGTCACTTCATCTACATAGGTTCATTCTTTGTTAGAATACAAGTTCCATAAATTGCTATGTTGGGCAAGCTGCTGCATTATTCGCTTTGATTTGAGTGAAGTGCCTAACCAACTGAGAAAAAATGAAAGGTCATTTGTACCCATGTGCACATGAGCTTTCTACGAACTGGCTTATTGAATGCTCGGAATAAGAACTTGAATGACAAAATTATGAGATAGACTGGGAAAACCTATACTAGCAGAGTCATAAAAAACATTTTGCTCAAGAATTAAACATATGAGAGAAAATCCTAGACAACATACTGACATAGTAATGAAGTAAATTTCCCGTTTTGTTTAGGATTTACGTACAAATTAATGATGAACTTCTGATGGCCAATAAAAAAAGAATTAACAAAACATCTCAGACATTTCGGTGGTGTGCTGATAGGAGTTACTTTATACCAATTTAAGCTTTATGTATAAAAGCGGTATATTTTACATTCTTATAGAGAAATAATTGATCTTATAAGAAACAGCAGGAATATGTGTCCTTTTGATATTAAGTTTGTATCATATAGTTGATATTCAGATTTGAAGTTTTCCTTACAAAACAAAATAGATTTATCATTGACACAACTCTGCAGTAGTCTAGGAAATTGATGTTATGGTGATGTGTGGAAATTTGTCCATCGAAATATACGAAGGACTGGAGGGATAAAGCCGAAATAAATCATAATGTCGATAATGTGTTTCTCCACTAACTTTTTGAGGCAGTGTTGCGAAGTATCACAGAGTACTTCGTCAGGTGTACCGGTACTTTATGGACTTTCTCACATGGCTACACTAAATGAGGGTCTAAAATTGATCAGCTCTCATCAGAAGTATCCACACGTCAATATACTTAAACGCCACCTATCAGGATGTTTTGCTTTGTGTGTTTGTTCATTTGTTTGTTTATTTTTTTTTCATTTCCTATACTATGTATAAAATGCTGTATTTTGTAATTGTATGGTCTTTAGACTACTTGAACTCACAGAAGAACAGCCATTGGCTGAAGCGAGTGACCCGTGGTGAAATAAAAATAAACTTAAACTCAAACTAAACTTAACAACCTGAATCTCTAATGGTCATCTATTATCATGTTGACAGTATAACAAGAAATCATACACGTCGTGTTGAATTTTGAAACCAGGATGTATTGATGACACATGTTGACATCAGGCTGGTCGTTATTACGAGCACACAGGAAACGGGGTTCATGTATCAACTGATATACTTTACAATTACCGATTTACATCATTATCAATGTATCATGGCGCAACTCAATAAGTAGTTCCACACACAATTATTCACGTAGAAAGCAAGAACAACTACATTCATACTGAAAACGACCATAACAGCTTACACATCTAAATTTGATATGTTACCTCGTGTGTAATGTTCATTGGGCAAATGTTTTGAGCTGTCATACAAGTATTAAACAATAACTGCAAACGCGGATCAATCTTATGTAGGAATTGTGTGCGATGATCGAATGGTCTACATGCACGCAAGAATAAAAGACCGCCAGTGAAGGCGGACATCAGGTGGTCGAGCTTGCCAACATTTCAACGCCGCATTGCAGCGTAAATTGTTCGTTCTCATTAAATTTGTATCCATTTATTCGACATTTTCAGGTTCCGGTAAGCTTTCCATCACCATCCCCTTTATCGGTAAGATATGAACATCAAAAAGCATTCAACTTATAAAATCTTATTAAATTCAACGAAAGCTAAATTCTGCAGCCATTCCGTTAAGTTTTATACACTGTCAGTGTTTGCTGGTTTACATAATTTATTTGTAACGTCTCTTTTTAAGCACTAACACAAACTGTATTCTTTTTTAATGTGCCGCTACAAAATAGCAATAACAATGTTAATCATTTTCACTCTTTCAGTTCGAGCTGTTATCAAGGTTGCTGAATACTTCTGTTTTTCTTTCCTTTTCTACTTTCTATCTTCATCAGCAGGTTTCATCGGCGTGTGAAAATGATGGCTGATAGACGAAGATTATTCCTATTTGGAATATTTTCCATCGCCATCCCCTTTATTGGTAAGTATGAATTTCAAAATGGTTTCATATTCATCACAGCAAACTTAGTATGGGACTTATGGTTCAATTTCTAATTCAGTTGGTCGATGTACTTTTTTTTTAATAGATGTTCCTCTTC
Source organism: Diadema antillarum (assembly GCF_040938485.1). Lineage (NCBI taxonomy): Eukaryota > Metazoa > Echinodermata > Echinoidea > Diadematoida > Diadematidae > Diadema > Diadema antillarum. The sequence goes on along the minus strand of NW_027271394.1, from coordinate 2,331,596 downwards.
TCAGCGATTCTTTTCTATCTTTTAAGTGCGTTTGTAAGTCGCTTAAAAGACGGAAACAGAGAAAACAAATGAGAAATTGTATCTAAGGGGCAAACGCAAAAAGGTTTATTCACATGACAGTGCTTGAGTCATATTTTGAGAAGTGTTCATTGTTTTTGTGTTTCTTTTTTTTTTGGTTTTTTTTTCTTGGTACATTATAATTGTATATACGTGTGTAGCAATCCTTGGTATGCGCGTGCATATCACGTCAATTATACCTAGTCCCTGTATAGCAGGAGCTTGGGGAATGAATTTCAAGTAAGGTAATCTTTATTTGAAGTTAATCAACGTGATCAAGCAGCATTATTCTCTTTCATTCTCTTCTATTTTTATCGTATTTAGGTGGAACCAGCGTGACTCTCGAAGTACCAAGCCCTCTGACACCAAACCAGGAAGTTACAGCTATCTGTACAGCCGATAAAGTCTTTGGATCAGAACGCGTGTTTTGGTACTTAAATGGCATACAGATTACCGATGGCGTGCAAACAACGAGTACAGTGGATAGTCTGATCCACAAATATTATTTTAGAGAGTCTGAAAGAAAACTTGGATACAAGTTCTATACCTGAAAGTGTTCAATTACAATGCTTTTTGGAAGTATATCTTAAATTCATACAAGATTTTACCATAGTTTTTGAAATTTCCATGAAATTCTTGAAAAACTGGCTGAATCTTAGCATCATTTTCTGCCATCCTTCGCGCCTTCCTCTCCCTGGAACTTTGCCCAGAATTTCGCATCGTCCTTCAAACTCGTGACGTCAGATGACGAGTGGGATTCCCTTTTCAAAGTCATTCAAGCTAATTGAAACAAGACAGAATTTGTTAATTTGGGAGATGTTGAACGCAATACATGTGTACGTGAGAAGGCATTATATAAAATACGTCTATTTTGCAATCATGAAAACAAATTGAAAATCGACACTCTTATTCACCGCCTATGATATATGTACGAATAATGTCAAATCAATATTTTCACGTTATCTTTTCAGATTTCAGATTTAACGATTTCATTGTGGTTTAGCGTAAATAATACGGGCAGCCTTTACGTGTGCAGTTCCTCCAAAATTTGTCAAGGACTTGCGATGGAAATAAAGAATACATTTCCCCTCTACACATCAACAAGCACCCACACATACACACTCAAACACTTGCAAACACAATCAGCCATGAAAAGTTTAATCCAGACTTATGATTGTCTGACTTTCCTGATTTAAAAAAATAGTTAGTCGCGACATGTTTATTCATAAAAACGAGTGTGGTACGCTGACTCCCTATATTTATTAAGAATTGATAGACTTGGTGGACACAAAATATTGACAATTACTTAAGACAAATTACACGGTGCATTGATGATTTAAAAAAAAAATGATTAAAGGTACCCAAAAAAAAATGATTTAAAGGTACAATCCAGGATGAAATTGCAGAAAATGTTGTTATCAAGATAATGATAAGATGATATATTAAAAAAAAAAAAACTGCTTGCAACATATGCGACCTTTTACTCAGAGACATAGTAATATAACCTCCTCTATATTGCACTATGGAAAGTATGAATAAATTTAGTGCAAAGTGTTCAGCACCTCATTTCCAATATACTATGAAAAGACTGAAATTTAGACGATGACAATCTCACACTGTTAAACACGGCTTACCTTCCAAACTGAGATAGCATTGTTGGTAGTATATAAATGAAAGCAACAACAATCATCCACTTCGCAGTACGCATGAGCAGAAAATGTTCATTTGCCATAACATGCATGTAGGTTTTTAAATTCACTTTATAGATAAACATATGTGATGTAATGACTATTCATGTAACCCTTATGGATAGCGGGTGCCACCACAACCACCTAACAGCAACAAAATATTTATCAAAGCCTGAAGTGTTTGGAAATAATGATAAATGATAATTTATAGTAAATGAAATGGATACTTCCCCAAGAGTTTAATATTGATCATGTTAATTGACGGGCCTTTGTGGTCATTTGATCTATGCAAGTTTATTCTTTGTTTGAACATAATACATTCCTGGGATATCTAAGAACAACCTTGCTTTAAAATCAGTTAAAGGATGCAAATTTAATACGATGTAAATGACTGTATTAAGCCCTTTAAAACTAGTGACAAGTTTATATTTCTTGCTTGTACGGAAAGCTGTACATCACGGATGAAACAGTAAAAGAGTGCAAAACATGGGGCCTAAAAAAATCCCACGAGAATCCGTTTTTCATAATTCTGCAGGTGGAGCCAATCAACATACATTCAATAAATAAAAACTTCTTCCCTCAGTTCCATCCGCAGATGATAATCATGTGGGATACACGAACCAAATTAGATGACTCATCATTATGGAATATCCGCTCCTCATCCGAATCAAAACACAGAGTCAACGATACAGAGTTTTGTGCGACGGAAGTCAACTTTCACACAGATACATCACCACACTCTTTCAAATCGAATTTAAGGCACCGCGATTGAGCAATACTGTTAGAAAAACACATGAAATCAGTCGGGGATATGTCTGACAAGATAATGTGTGAATATTGAAACCTAGGTTTTCATCGTTAAACCAGAAAAAACGGATATACCTAGCACCTCCCCTCGATCTGATGCAAGGCTTCGAAGGCAGAAATTTTCCACTCCCTCATCGGACTCTCTAAGGATATTATAGAGAGGACGACGTCAATTTGAAAATAAGAATTAAGTCGACTAACATGTCTGAAACAAATTACGGTTACAACCAACCTTACATAAGTCATAATGTCACCTTACATAGAAACCTCTAAGTACTTAAAATGCCGCCATTTCCGTTACACTAAGGACTGATTTTTCTTCCTCCCATTTTACGTGGTGTCTATGTGTCCATTATTGCACTGGTTAGTTCCTAGCAAAATGCACTTCTCTTGTACAGTCAATAGATGTTTTGTGCCCACGCGAAATATACCTCATTTTTACAATCTTCTCTTCTGAACACGAGCTTCATACATTTAGAAGCATGTTACTACGTATGGTGTTCATCACCATCCGATAAGATACATCACCACTGACTGGTATACTTCATACCAACCACACTCAAAATAACTTTCTCTTCACTAATTCGATAATTTCTGATAAAGGTACGAAATGAGACGGAAATGAACTTTGGTCTCATGAGAGTGGAAGGAGATATAATCTGTCTCCCATTTTTACATCAAGCATGCGTTTTCTCCCAGAGTGCTCAATAAGCAAGATATTAAGTACAAGGACTACTATTGATAATTTGAAATTTTGATATCACGGATAATTACCGTCAAATCTTCGAATCTTACGAGACATGCGACCAAGGTTTCATCGGGAGTTAAAAGACTGAACAGCTTCCACTGACAACGGTCTACCTAAGGATATACCTAGGATGAAACGAAGAAATGTTTGTCTATGTTATAATCGCCTCTCAGTCGTCATCGCATATTTGACGTGACATTAATAAACCAGAAAGATTATAACCGTCAAGACAGGAAGCTTTTGTAAGCAATGAACTGGATTTGATCACCCTTAAGAGCTCAGAGTTTTTCGTCATGCTCTAACGTTACCGGATACTGTCCGTAAGTTACATACCAATATCGGGTGTGTTTGCGTTAGTGTAGAAGAGCAAAGAAGACATTAACTGCTCAGTAAGTACAACAACTCGATGCGAATTAGTAAAAGCGTCCCTTTTAAGAGTGGTTAATATGAAAACCCTTTATGTGGAGCTAAAAAAGGACGAAATATCCTACATTTTTGTCTCTTACTCCGATAAATCCTAATGCAGTGCATCAAGGTTAATGATTCAGTAATATTATGCAGGTTCTCCAACTTTCTTCTATAATACCTCAATCGGTTTGTAAAATCAATAATAAAAGGTACTATTCTGTAATACGCAGTGGCATAAGATGAAATATCGACGTGTTTGAGCTAATAATAAGTCATGATAATCTGTCGTGAAAAGCGTGTCAATCGAGGACAATACACACCACGTATCCTACAACCAGCAAAAGGAAGATAATGTTCTTTTATCAGCGTACTCTCTAAGGGTACCTAGCGATGTCGGTCAATCTTTTCATCTTATACGTTTTGGTTCTGGAAATGTGTGACAGAAAGATGACAACATTTAGTTTGTAATCATCTCCTTTTCAGTCGGATATGAATTGATGTGAGTAATGTAAAAGAATAAATCTATTCAAAATCAGGAGGTTTTTTTCTGCTCTAGGATCCCATAGGTTTGCGTGTGAGTTATGTCTCAACTCAAAATACTCATTCCTGTTCATTATGTGGCATCGAAAACCATGACTGGGCATTATGGGTCATTTTTCTGGTAAAAGGCAATATTTCTGTTGAGTTTCGATCGTATTGCTGCGATTTTGTGAAAGAAATTTGACAGAGAGCATAAATCATTTCAGTCAAAGAGATTAATCTTTTATCAATCTAAGTGGTAATGATTAAATAATGCTATAGATCACTACGTTTCAGACACTGTTTCTCTAAGGCATTAACCTGTAGGAGCACAATGTATCGTAAAATTGTTTACTTTTGACTTCTTTGTTCATCATTTTTGTTTGTTTGTTACTTTTTCTCTATGAACGACGGAAATGAAAATACTTCCTGAAATGTGATTCTATGAACAATTGTCCTTCATTTGATATAGATATAAGGTGCATAACGAAAGCAAGTTTATAATATGAGATGTTATTGTCTAGAAGATAAAGTTGAAGGTTTATGGATAATTTTTTGAACACATCGCCTCAATATTTTGAGGAAAAAGGGAATAAAAGAAAAACGGTTGAGAAACACTGACTTTGCACAAGGCCACAGTCGCTCAGCGGCAATGTTAGTATTATTATACGCTCAATTTCCGAGGAAGTCACTGTTCGCGGCCGTGCGACGGTAGAACTGGTGAGTACAGCGAAAAATGTGGATTCATTCCAAAGAACCAGACTAACACACAAAGTATTTCATCTATATAATAGACGCGTTTCCCCCAGTCCACTGAAGTTCTGATCTTGTAGTTGCGTGTCTATTGATTCATCTATTCCACCAATCCATGCTACTAAGCATGAGGTAAGTAAGAAGGATTACTATGCATAACCGAGTTTTAGTAATTCTATTCTAAATGATACATTCAATTTTAAATGTAATTATTCCTCTTGTTCTGAAAGCGCACGTAACTCATAGAATATTCTGCGTTCAAGTGATATCTATCATTGTATTAATAGTATATATATATATATATATATATATATATACGTGAAATCTCAACATTTCATATATGCGATAGTTTCCTTGTTTTTTAATACAATGATGAGCTCTTACAATGAAAATCATGGAGCTGCTCTAGCACAATAACTGTTTCAGTCTCAGGGTGTGCTGCATTGGTTCTGTAAAACTACCTCTTAATCTACTCCGATAATTGGTACTACATTCATTTTTGGCGGTTAACTTCTCATAACATTCTTTGCATTTAAAGATTGATTATTTTCAAACCATGAAATGTTAATAGTGTGTAACTCACACACAAAAAAAAATTATCCCAGTCTCAGTACGACGTGTTTACCTTGAATTTATCGGCCTTTGACATCATGTCTTAGAAAAAAAAAAACACGAAAATGTTACCCTTTTATCGCAATCTTGTTAATAAACCATCCGCTTCATCGCATGTCATTCAGTGTTTGTTAGTCACACTTTGCATCATAACGATGTAAGATATCGCTTGTTGCGTTGTAGTACCAATGTGAATGTAGTCTTATCATACTAGCGTGAGCCAAAGGTCTTCAATTTTCTTTTCCGCATATTGAATGATTCAGATTTGAGATATATAGCTTCCACATTCATATGAAATTATGCTTTGTGTATGAAGTATTTTTAACAGGAAACACAAAGCAATATTTGTTTTTGCAAACCCTGCATTTCAGATCTGACTGCGTTACGAATAATTTTCTGTCCCAGCCGCGAAATGTTGGTTTACATCAGTTTAATTGATATGATTGATTTAATTTCATTTGGAATTATCAGTTGTATTAGAATCTGAATTTTCGATTTGGCATTCATTCATGCTCTCTAATATTGCAAACACTTCTCCAATGGTTTTCATTATTTTTCAGTGAGACTTGTGGGAGGGTCTGGCGACCATGAAGGTCGAGTGGAGATACAGTGTGACGGGGTCTGGGGCACGGTGTGTGATGGCGGTTGGGGTACTGAGGAGGGGAACGCGGTGTGCCGACAGCTTGGGTACTCATCGGTAGCTTCGGTCCATCCCAATGCCCATTTTGGGCAAGGATCAGGACCTATTTGGTTAGACCATGGAATTTACTGCCCCACATCGGATAAAAATTCGCTATTAGAGTGCTACAGAGGGCCGTGGGGATGCTACGCATCGGCCCGTACCTCCAGCTGTGGGCACGACGATGATGTGGGCGTAAGATGTGCTGGAGAACGTGAGTTTATCTAAGTTTCGATTTAACATGGTCTTTTGCTTCGAGAGCAATCAATAGTGCCACTTTCTTCGTTGGTGACTGGCCAGTTGGATCTTTCTGTACGTGACAACATCATGAACCTGCCATCATCCCAAACATTACTTTGATAACAATTTCAAATAGAGAGGGCTCGACATTAGCGGTGGCCCAGTGGCCTCTAAAAATTGATTTTGGGCCACCAAATTCCCCAAAAGCTTATCTTTTTGTGGCCTGATCGGGCAACTTAGTTTCAAAGTGGATTGTTTTGTTTCTTTTGGGCTACAAAATTCCAAATTAAGCAGATTTCAGTTGCCAGAACGGGCCATCAGAGAATACAATGGTTAGTGTCCTGCCTTATTGTACATCAGTGCATTTTCCTATATCGACATTCTGGTTACCACAAAAATTATCGAAAATGTTAGTGATTAATGGTATATTGATTTTTCATTTGGTGAAAACTATATTCCACCTGATTTGGGCTGCTGACATCATCATTAATTAGCACTAAGCTTATCAAGTTATTGAAATCACATTTTCGTAATGCGAGTAGTAATTACAATTTCTGGCAGGCCTATCATTAATATCCCCAGCATTATTTGCTTTGGACCGTCCATATCAGAGACATCAATCGTGGAAAGCTAACACAAAGGGAGTATTTCCAATTCCAATCCATATCGGGGGAGATGTAATGTACTCACACTTGAATTGTCTTGGTTGAAATCAACGTATTGTTTACCGATACTGACTGGAATATCAGATACTTATCAACATGAACAGTACAGACATTGACATGACTGCATTGTAAGATGCTATGCACTAATTCTATTGAGCCCACACCTATGCTTCAGTTCTTAAAAGTATTTCTATTCTTCCTGAAAGAGTGAAAAAGCGTGATTTGCACTATAAGCATCAAGAAACTGAGTTCTGATTGCGGTATTCATACTATTTTTGTCCATGATGACAAATTTGATATCTGATAAACCAGGGCTTATATTAAAGTGATGAGGCTCACAGAGATGCAAGACGTAAGAATCACCACACGCCGTCTTTTTAATAATTTCACTGCTGTCTCTGCTTTAAGAGAATATGTCACGTGATAGTGGCCAATGTCTTCCCATGATGTTGGATGTAGACGCTGTACTGATGTACAAATGTATTGGCTACGTTGTTATCAATTTTTTAATCTACAGGAAATCTGAGTGCTGCAGCCGCAATATTTGCCAACGCAGACTTGAACGAAGGCCTATCTTACGGCGTTGATCGCTTCACTTATTACGACATGACGAGTAGATTGACATTCACCCCAACGACAGCAAACCACGGCGATACACTTCAGTGTCATGTGTACGGTGTTGTGCGCTCTGCTACTCTGGAGGTTACAGGTGAATTTCTCATATATGGTATCAATACAAACATTATCAATTACAACACAACATCAATACTTAATACACTTTATACAGTGCACTGGAAGCAGTTTTGGATGATTTCTCCTTTTTTTAGGGAAATTGGAATGAACAAATCGTGGTCGATCTCTGTCACATCTTGTTACGCGTGTGCTTCTTCACTGTGTACTAAAGCAGCTCGTTATATGGATGTAGATAGCGCTCACCAGCAATGACAAAATAAAAGGGCAGTGACTGGAGTCGTGACAGATAACACGATAAAATGACATAGATATTTTCACACAGGAAACGAGAAATGTACTGAGGCAACACAATGAAAAAAAAAATATTTGATTGTTACCTGCGAAGAGCGCAACGAAAACTGAAAATGGACGCACAACTTTTCTTCTATTTTTCGAAGAAGCCAAAGCATTCTGGACGTGACAAAATGTGCATTCCATACCACTCTTTTTAACAAGTTATGTATCTGATGTATGTAATTTAGTGTCAAATTCTCCGTTTTCATGTGATGTTCTCAACTAAAGTTTACCTACACGTGTATGTCTTTCATGTTATTGCTAAATAGAATTTGAAAAAAAAAAGACATTTGCACGGATGATGATCTAAGACCCAATACGAGCCTTACAATGAATTATCATTGATTGGCAATGTGCTTGAATTGTTTTCTATTTGTTTATTTATCGTCATAGACTTCCCTATCAATACCTCTTTTTATTTTCTTCTCATGTGCCGTTAAATCGAAATGAACTAATAAACGAATAACGTGTCGATTACATCTGAATTGACTAAACAGGTGGTGTCGATGTACCCCGGTCCATCACTCCATGTGTCACTCCAAGTCCCGGTACACCCCCACGAGAAAACATCTTATCCATCGATGCTGTAGAGATTAAAAGCGAGAATAATCTGGTTACTCTAGTCATCTCCTGTCAAGTGAACTTCACTGATCAGCCGTCCCCGTACCTCCACACCTACACCATCGGGACTGAGACTACGACTCTATCGTTATCAAGCTCCGGCTCAGCCATCCTCTCACCACGCCCCAACGCCTGCATCGAACTCACGTGCTCCGCGACGAACGGGATTGGAACGACCTCAGCCACGCTTACACACTGTCCTCGAGGTAGGTAGTCTTCATACAATGTGCACGTTAACAGTGCGACAATTCTGTCTTTGTTTTGTTTTTTTGTTTTTTATACCTTGTTTTGTTTTGTTTTTTACTGCAGCCAAAGGCCACTATAGGTTACGTTAAACTATGTTGTAACAACTAAAAGGAACTCTTAGTTGCCTATAAATTTCCATACAATTTCCTCTGGTCTTGTCTTACAATATTTTCTGTGTTACAAAAAACTAAATAAAACGATATCAGATATTGATCATGAACGCTCACACATCCATGCCTACAGGCTACACGTTTCTTTTCATTTTTGTCTTGATAAATCGCGTCAGCCGAGTCATGTGATGAAACACATTGTTTTTATGGCATTGTACACTTTACTGCTAGGTATGATGAAAATCATGATTATCGGCTGGTATTTGCTCCATGTAACACATGCTTTCTGGATGTAACTGTCAGTCTCTTAGAAACTGAGTGCAAAGTATGTAACAAATTTCCCTCTACCCTTTCTGTTCATCTGCGATAACTTTAAGACTTTAGGTACATCCATTTTAATTTCCGATTGGTGATCGGTTCCTGGTTTAGACAGTAATCAATACATCAACTGATCAAATTTTATACAACAGATAAGCCACCAGAAAGAATCATCAATGTGGCGTTTGAGACTCAAGAAGCTGCTGAAACAAGTCTCATCATTACTTGCCATGTGGATCCAGCAGACCAACCCTTTCCACCAATCAACACGTACCTCATTGCAGTCGACGACAGCGTGATTTCCGATTCAGCTTCTCCTACGGTGACGATAGACGCTCAGCCCAACATATGCATCGATGTCGTGTGCACTGGTATAAATGAATATGGAGAGACTGAAATGACCAAGACCTACTGTCCCCCACAGCTAGGTAAATACAAAACACATTTTTTATTCTGGCTTATATTGAACGAACAGTAAAGTAAAAAAATACAGCTGTATGCGCAATCTAGCCAGAAAGCTTGGCCGAAAGTACTGTGCATTCTCAGTGCTTACCTGAAGGTTGTGGCTTCGTAATTTGTTACATTCGATTACATACAATACATCGGGCCACAGCGATATCCACGTACCACCTTCGTTCTGCATACCCACTACTGAGCAGGGAGGGCGCTTCAGGAATAATACCGACTTTTATTAAGTTACATTTTCGAAATAAACAAACAAACTTATTATCCCATCAAGATGCCTCAGCCAGGCGATTTCCTTGACAGAGCTTTTCGATGTATAGCAAGGGAATTGAGATGAATTTTGAGCCCTTACAAGTAGGCCTACCATGTTTTAGCTGTAAGGTGCCAACAGTAAACATCAAAACTGCTGATATAATTACTTTCCATATTGCTATTGCATCACTGATGACAGTATGACAAGGAAAATTCTCAGCAGGTTTTTCCATGGTCTGTATTAATATTTAACCATATCCCGTTTTACTACCTTGTCTCGTTCTAGAAGCCGGTCCCGAACAACCTGGTAGCAACATCCTTAGGATCGAGACGACGGAAATCAGAGGTGAAGGAAACCTGGTAACTCTAATCATCACCTGTCATGTTGACCTCTCTGACCAGCCTTACCCACATCTCCACACATACACCATTGCAGCTGATAACGACACCTTGTCCTCCTCCAGCTGTGCCTCAGCGATCCTGTCTCCACACCCCGATGCCTGCATCAATGTCACGTGTTCTGCCACCAACGGAATCGGAGACACGTTGTCATGGATGGAGCATTGTCGGACAGAAATTCCTTCTGGTAAGTTAAAGTATCATGGCTTTTCCTTCTCGAAGCAAAACATACAGTGCGTAAACGGACCTAAAAGTGTTCCTATAAGTACCTGACAATCATCATTATTTTCATCGCACTTCTTTCAGATTTGTATGTATGATGGCGATCAGAAATCTCTAGTCACTTCACGGGGCACAGAAGAAGGTAATAATCTGTTAGCACTGAGACAAGAGAGGGCGCTAGAGAATTTTTTAAGGGTTACAAACAAATGAAGTACTTGTCACGTGATCCATGATCGTCACAGATCACCTTCTGCATCTGTATTATCGTCTGATGTTACTATACTTACAGCAAGTTTTATACCGTTAGGTTGGCACAGCACACTTAATTTGAACAGCACGACAGTATGATTGGGGTTTTTTATGTCGTATTTCCTTCCATAATTATTCTGCGACCTTTTGACATAATATACAATGCTTTTGATGAGGTAGAAAAAGACTTAAATCGACAATTTAAAACAGATACGTGTCAGCAAGGAATGCATCATTGCGCTCTTTGTGATAGCAATTACAATAGACAGCGTTTAAGTCCAAGCTAAAAACCGCGCAGTACGGAGGGAATACAATGAAACTAACTCAGGAAGAAGAAAACGCTACCGTTGTCCATTGGTGCTTTATCGATAGGGGGTCCCATAGCTAGCCCTCATCGACGGGTCCTTCAACAATCGTCGACCACGTACGCTCTTCTCGTCGTCGTTTTCATCCTCTCCATCATCACCTGCTTCACTGTCCTCGTGAAGAGAAAAAATGTCTTCTGATTGAGGTGAGTATATTCATAGCGTGTTTTATTTACTGGATCCGTGCTTTGACAAAGTTATTGAGTAGAATGTTATAACCTTTACAATTATTACTTACTACTTGTTAGGTTTAGTAATTGGCAAGAAACCCTGATACTCCCGGGTAAGCTAACTTGGAATCATCACCCAGATAGAATTACGAGAGATGCAGACGAGATGAAAGCGTTAATCGAAAGAAATGAGGATATTGACTTTCATCGGGGAAAATTGTTCGTGGGTTTGACATGCTGAGTTCCTCTATAGACAATTTAGAACACGCCTAGCTACATAGTATGTTGCTACCCATACATTTCATCATTGACTTAAGTTTTTATTGCATTAAAAGATAGATATACCATGTCTTCCTTTTCCTGATTTATTTTCTCATTTGAGATATATATTCGCTGTCTTCCTTGCGCATCACTTTCCTGTACTGCAAAAGTGCGTCAAGTAATATTCTTTAATTGACTGCTACGAACTGCCCTTCTGTAGACAAACTTGATTTTGTTGAGAACACACAGTACTGCCTACCATATATTTGTTTGTCTTCAGTTGACACCATATCCTGCATGTTTACATGTCTGTAGCAACAATTTTAAGATCCCTTTATGACATTTGCCTGCAGGTATGGAAAGCTGCGAGGGTCAAAATGAGGGAAAGCCTTGGATGCACACCAACAATATTTTCTCCGAATGAAGAATCATAATTTGTACACTTTGTATCTTATCTCACTCTGAAATCATTCACATGTTATTATGTCTTATCTGTAGTTTCGAAAATAGATTTATTGCCTATCAATAATCTTTATGTCATTGGAAGTGACCTGAAAGGAAATGAAGAGCATGTTTTCAAAGCACAAGTAGTAAGTGGAATAATTGTGATGCAACTGTCGTTAATCTTATGTTCATTGTAGTATTGTGGATAAATTTTACCGTGTATTGATTTGATGTACAAAATTCCTGATAAGTCTGATATAAGATGTATGATTTCTCGCCCACTTACATTTATGATAACTGTTGATTACACTTTATTTAGTGAGTGGCAATGTCTATAGCGTACTTTTGTGATAGTTTATTTTATGTTGCAACATTATCTGAGGCCATTTTCCCAGTCAAGCTTTACTTATGAAGATGGTCCTCTGCTTGTCAATATTATTAATTTCTCAAAACCTTGTTCAAAGTATTTTCTCTGCTAGTGTACCTTCAACTTGACATCGCATTGTATATTTACTTAATACGTTTTGACTAATTGAAACACATTATAATGAATATTGATGGGTGTAATTCATTCAATTATGCCGACACTATGTTAATTTTAGTTTCATGTATTGGCGGTCGAAAACAGAAATAGAACTGAACAAGAAGCTACTTTACTTCATATGATTTAATTCTACGTCACATTACTTAAATGTGTATAATATAAGATAGAAGGCTCGATATTAACTTTTTCTTTGGGGGCCTATTCGGGCCATTAGAATGATTGAATTGCATTTTTTTTATGGCAAGAAAAATAAAGAAAAGCGTAACAAGTGAACTATTTTTATAAAACATTAAGATGATACAATAAATCATGATTATTGTTTGAATATTTACATGTTCGACAATGTGTGTCAAATGCCACGTACTGTGACTAAGAAGTAAGAAAGTAACACATAAGAAAATTAAAATGACTATGAACCGTGATAATTATGCGAAAATTGACAGGTATGTTAAAGGGGCTCACAAGCATGTACTTTGTTATTAAGTGGTTGCCCAACATCTATTTCTGGGAGCCCCGGGCCACAGGGCTACATCAAATGTTGAGCCTTGTATAACGTCTTTTCATTATGGAAACGAAGTAGAGCAATTATTTTCTAATGACATCATTGGTGGTACTTTCGGTTTCCTTGAAGTATCTTACAATGTATGTAAAGCAATCAGTTGCGCTTCTGTTCTTTTTATAGTGTCTTATGTTTTCATCCTCTCTCTCTCTCTTTTCCATAAATAAGATGTAATATTCTTTTGATTTTTTTGCATGGCCCGCAGTGATCTTAGTGAATGATGGTCACGTCAATAAATAAACTGCTGGTTCAACAGAGAAACCGAATGTATGTGTAGTTCTTGATTCGGTGTTCGTGTTATACATATCAACCCTTTCTGGAAAAAAATATCAACATGAGTGTTGAAAATTGTGACGAACAAACTAAGATAGTTTTAATACCGACGTACAGCGAGAAATTTATGTCGAAAGGTATAATTGAATCGTAACTCATGAATAATGACATTAGAGAGGTCATAGTGATGACATTATATATAAACGTATATACAAATATATATATATGAATATATATATATATATATATATATACATTATGTCACACACATATGTATATAAATGTATATAATTGTATATATATATATATATATATATATATATATATATATATGAACATGGAGAACAAGATTATCTAAAACGTAATCATCAATTGCCATTTTAGGCAGCTTTACAATGCAGTAACATCAAAACCAATTGATTGCTTAGTTATTGTACAGGAGATGCACCTAATTGGTTAAGGCTAAAATAGGATGTCATTTTGTGAAAAGAGATAATTGAGGCAACTCGTGCAAACAGTAGATTGGGTGATATTCATGATTAGTCGTACAAAACTTTTAGGCCGTCTTTGAATTTCAAACTACGAGTGCGCCTCAGGAAATTCATAGATATCACGAGGCACACAATCAAATTCATCCTGAAGTACCATTCAAGTAGGTCACAGAGATAACTGTATTATCGTCAAGAAATTAGAAAAAACACAAAAAAAATAAATTTCACTACATTGAAACACATCGTTGCACCTATGATACATGGAAATAATAATGATAATGATAATAATACGATGTAAGCATGACTTTTTTGCGAATCAACACATGTAGGTATACAAGTGTATGTTATCATGTATGACGTATGTGTGTAGCTGTACATCTGTATGAGTGTCTTTTTTCATGAATCTTCATCTTGTATCTGTGTGTGTGTGTGTGTGTGTGTGTGTATGTGTCTGTGTGTGGTTTGTTGGTCCATGAGTTCTGTATGATATACATTCGTCTGTGTGAGTTATCCGCATGGAATATATGTCATTGATCAATTTGACCAAACCTTCGTGGGCTAATAATTGAGTACTCTAACATGATATGAAGAAAAAAAAAGCACCTGAATAAAAAGTGAAGAGATGGGCGTATTTCAGTATTGATAAAAGTATACCTAATAATAATGATAACAATATCAACAACGCAGCGACCTCCTCATCAATGTCTACACATGCCATCACTGTATCCAAGTGCCTCAAACTGCCTTCATGAAGATGTACTCTTGTAAGATATAAACAGTTTGATCACAAAAGGAAAGCGGCAACAGCATATCCATGTATCGTTTATTTTCCATATTAAAGCAAATCTTGCTAAGAACAAGAAGCAGGAATTACGAAGAAATTCAATAGGCAATGTACGAAAGCTGCGGTCATAACTCAAAATTCATGAACATGCCTACTTCCTGAGATCCAGATATTGAAGCTTAATGGTGAATATAATTTGAGGCACCAAATTTTTCACACCAATCCTTTCTTACCATTACATATCTTAAATGATATTTAAAAATCGTCAATCTTGAAATCAGTTTATGCGTCTTGACAGACGCGGTGTATGTACAGCTGAAGGAGACAATCATGATAATCAGTGATCACGTGTTTTCATCTTCGTCAGTTTTCGTGAACTTTCTGTGAGGAGAAGAAACAGTTAATGTCAATGATATGAATCTTTATTTCAATTTCACACTTAGGTCCTCCCTTAAACGGCACACTGTCCGTCAGGTTTCATGAGCAAGTAGACATTCAGAACCAAACATCCCTCGACATCGAATGTCACGTGATTTCCAAGGACAAACTCTTTCCGGCTATCGAATCTTACGTCATCTCGGCTGATGACGTCATTTTGTCGCGTTCTTCATCTCCTCGCACTACCATATCACCTCGTCCTAGATGGTGTATCCAAGTGTCTTGTGTTGGAAGCAACGGGATTGGCGAAACAACAGCATCTACGATATACTGTCCAAAAGGTAATATCTGGTGTAAAATCACCTGTAACAACTCTGCAATAATACTCTTTTAGACAGATGAAACTAAACTAAGTTTGAAGCAAAAACACTCGAAATAATCACTTTAATTGGGTATTTCTTGAACTTCACTGTTTTTAAAGATCCACCTGTCGCCGAAATAATATCTGTGGAATTCCTTGAGAAAAGACTACCCAGCAATGCAGTCAGCCTCTCCATCACCTGTCACGTGGACTCGCGAGACCAGCCGTTTCCTCGTCTGCACACTTTCATCATCCAAACGGAGACTGGGACGGAGTCTAACACAAGCTCTCTCATCCTATCACCCCGCCCCGAATGGTGCATGGACGTCACTTGTATTGGTCAGAATGACTATGGGTCGACTTCTTCTATCGAGACCTACTGCCCAAGAGGTGAGGGGATGCAAATTGTAGGATACTTGAACCAACGTCAGCATTTTTCGTTTGGCTTCTTAAGACTAGAATCAGAAGGAACATTCATGTTTAATATGTCAACCTTGAAACGTATAGGCGTTTTTTTGTTCCCCCTGATAAACCATTCACAGTTGAAGTTTAAATGCAATTAAGTGCTCAAGAGATAGATTACACATTCAAGCACATAACATCATCAACAACAACAACAACAACAAAGGCGGAAATTGCTTCGTGAAAACCGACAAACATCATTTTATTCCTACTCCGAGAAATTCTTGCCGTAAAGGTAAGATACCATAGTTGACTTTACTTCATTCTTTTCTTCCAAATCACTTTAATGTGTATATATCTCTTGTCTTTAATGACTGCGACATTTTCAATGTTACGTGCTGACAGATCGTATCTAGATGCGCTCCATTTTTTTTCTTTTGTTTTTGGCTCTCTCTCTCTCTCTCTCTCTCTCTCTTTCTCTCTCCCTCTCTTTGGAACACGTGTTAACAGATCCACCTCGCCCTGCAATAATCGACATTCGACTGGAAGAGAAACTGGGCAAAAATAACCAACCAATATTGGTCATAAACTGTCACGTAAATGAAACGATTGTGCTTCATCCTCCACTGCATACTTTCGAAGTCAAGGTTGGAAAGAAGACTGTATCACTGTCAACCAGGCCATCGACCACTATATCGACAAGGCCTGAAAACTGTACCGTAGTAACTTGCACTGGAACCAACGATCTCGGTTCGACGAACACTACGGAAACATATTGCCCTACAGGTGAAGTAGATTTAAATCAAATCATACGCGTGCTTGTGTCATAGATGTGTGTTCGTTTTGCTTGCTTGTAATTTACATGTACGTATATGTATAATACTTACATGTTATTTTCAGTCTCTTCGGTTCATCGCTATAAACACACGTTGTCCTTACGAACACCTATGATGAAATATCTCGATTCAGTCTTTACGGTTTACAACTATACGTCTACCGGAAACTTGGTTACCTGTAGAAACGTCACAAATCCCCTTAGTAAACAAGTGACAGTTTCGGGGAAAAGAGAGATGATGTATATTAAAAAAACGTAAATAACAAAGTGCACATTAGTTAAGAGAAAAGCGTCTTTTCTCCTTTATGACTCAGTATTTGCGTATCAAACTTTAAAGAAGCCAAAGTAATAAGATTGCAATCAGAGTACGCAGAAAAAGGCTCCATAACAAAGGGAAACAAGAGAAAGAGACAGACAGACAGACAGACAGACAGACAGGGAAAAAAATTAAAGGATCACTTGTCCAGCATTATGTCAGATACAGTAGGAGTTACCCAATAAATCAACAGAGGAGAATGTAAACTTAGATTTGACCCTAGAAGTCTACATGTTTCAGAGTGAAACGAGATTTTCTGAAAGTTAAAAGTGCAAATGTCATAACTAAATCTCTCGGTCTACGAGAGAAATAAGAAAAAGAATGAAAAAAAAATTGAGATACAATATAGAGGCTTGCAGATAATCACCAGTTACATATTTTACTGTAATGTTAAAGTATACATTTTAACAAAAGAAAAACGGTAATTCAATGATATTTCCGTGAAAGACTCATAAAAGTGGAGTTGTCCAGTTTTACTTAGGGAAGAAATAGTGTAAAGATTTCTGATTGCCGATGTTGAGTTCTGTAGTGATTAATGTACTGGTATTCTATCACAAGTGAAGCTTCGTGTCAATGTTCATGAAATCTTTTGTCTTGGATACATGAGGGCTCTTCTGGCAATCAAGTTATCATATTGAACATTTGTGGCAGAAAGTCGTATCTTCCTTATTAGGTGATACGCTATCAGCGTATCACCTATTGTGATTGTCAAAATCTCTCTTTATTTCTTTTTAGGTGATACGCTATCAGCGTATCACCTATTGTGATTGTCAAAATCTCTCTTTATTTCTTTTTATTCTTCTTTCTTTCTGGACAATTTTGTGTCATCAATATCTCAAGAATGACATTACGGAATAACATGACATTTTCAGGGAACATGTCTCATGACAAAATCTAGCCACAATAAGGTTTTCATGACAGTAACATATCTATGACGTCATCTAGGCGCCATTTTGTGATTTTCGGACCATGTTACATGATCGATCATAACTTCATATCTAAAGGTCATGTCTGTATCATTTTCGGCGGACATTAAGTTCAGGTCACGCTCTATCATACATTTTAATGCTAATTACCTAAGACATTATTACGCGCGCGTACGCGCGCGTCAAACTTTTAAAAGGCTCAAAACAACTTACCAATGGGAAATCTCGAAGTTTCAGACAATTTTAAGCGTTTCGCGCGTTCGCGTCCGTCCGCACATTTTCGCGCGTAGTGCGCGTAAGCAAACTGAAAATGCACATTTTTTGACAGATTTGGATTCCTGATACATTAAGTAACAATATCCATTGATTTCCGATCAATTTTGACCTATAACAAAGGAATGCGTTGGCGTCAAAGTTGAAATTTCGTGTGCGCGTCTTTGTGCAAATATAGCGAAAAACATGTCTTTGTTTATTTCGCCATAGCTCTTTAAAACGTCTGGTTACCCTATGTTTTTATTGCATATTACAAAAACATATGAATTGGAAATAACGTTTCAAGTATTAATATTTCCATAATTACATTATGACGTCATCATATCATCATCTGAAATCAAAAAAGTGGAATTAATTTTTTTGAGGTACTGTTTCTGACATTCATTTGCTCGTATCTCTGTTGTTTAAGCTCAATATTATCCCAAATTCACATATGTTGTACTTTGAACATTTGCCTTTTAAGTCCAAGTCATGGTTTTGAAATTTGATGACGTCATCATACCTTAAATTGTGATTAAAGGTAAAGATGCAAAATCGGACAAGTTTACGTGTTATGTCTATGGGAGGTGATTTTTTTTTAAACCATGCATTGACTTGACAACGTTTAAGCACCTTTATCTCAGCTGATTTTGCTTCATTTCCTCTGAAACTTAAGTATGTTGTAGCTGAGACAATAAGCTTCAGTAATCATGCATTTTATTTTTTGAAATCTTATCATCAGGTTGACAATTTTGCAGTTGAAAACTGAAAATGAGAATGGAATGTGGACAAAACGATTCCCGATTCAGCTTTCACATACATAAGTTTACGTTCCTCATATTTTCTCGCCGAGACGTATGGCCGAGTGGTTAAAGGCGACGTCTCAGAGACGTGAGGTTACGGGTTCGAACCCCACAAGATCACGAAACAAAATACTTAGCTATTTTACTTTTTTTTTCTTCAATTTTGTATTACATATTCGTCCATGTAGAAATCACGTTCGTATATAAACGCACCTATACACACACACACAGACACACAGACACACACCATATCCCTCTTTTTGTGTTGGAGACCACATTGCTTCGACTGCTGCAAAATTTTGCAGGCTCACTTTGTCTAACCGATCATAGTATGTAATGACGACGACGGAGGTGTTGTACTTTGAACATTTGTCTTTCAAGACCATGTCATTGTTTTGTACTTTGATGACGTCATCACACTGAAAAATTGTGATTAAAGGCAAGGTATCAAAACCAGCCGATTATAGGCTTTATGTCTACGGCGCGTATTTTTCCCAAGTTGCCAGAAATGGCATAGCGACATCAGTCGTTACAAGGCCGCATGTCCGTCTAGCAATGCAATACATGTTCACGCGGCCACGATTGTTGAGTGGGCATTGACTTTTTCCCCCTGTAATATCCATACATTTCTTTTTTTGCCTTACCATTTCCGGGGATGTCCCGTGGCCGAGTGGTTAGAGAAACGGTTTTGCATGGACGCTCAATATAACTTCAAGGTGCCTATATCACATTCTTTTCTTGTCGATCACAGATGACCGACACCTGATGACCCCAAGCGTATCACCTAACTCGTCAGCGTGACGAGTTTCATATCTCGTTATTAGGTGATACGCTATCAGCGTATCACCTATTGTGATTGTCAAAATCTCTCTTTATTTCTTTTTATTCTTCTTTCTTTCTGGACAATTTTGTGTCATCAATATCTCAAGAATGACATTACGGAATAACATGACATTTTCAGGGAACATGTCTCATGACAATATCTAGCCACAATAAGGTTTTCATGACAGTAACATATCTATGACGTCGTCTAGGCGCCATTTTGTGATTTTTGGACCATGTTACATGATCGATCATAACTTCATAACTAAAGGTCATTTCTGTATCATTTTTTGTGGACATAAAGTTCAGGTCACGTTCTATCTTACTTCTTTTGATGCTAATTACCTAGGACATCATTAAGTGCGCGTAAGCGCGCGTCAAAATTTTAAAAGGCTCAAAACAACTTTCCAATGGGAAATCTCGAAGTTTCAGACAATTTTATGCGTTTCAAACAATTTTGCGCGTGCGCGTCCGTCCGCGCATTTTCGCGCGCACAGCGCGTCAGCAACATGAAAATACACTTTTTTTGACAGATTTGGATTCCTGATACTTTGAGCAACAATATCCATTGATTTCTAATCGATTCCTACAAATAACAAAGCAATGCACTTGCGTCAAAGTTCAAATTTCGCCTGCGCGTCTATGTGCAAATATAGTGAAAAAACATGTCTTTGTTTATTTCGCCATAGCTCTTTAAAACGTCAGGTGACCCTATGTTTTTATTGCATATTACAAAAGCATATAAATTGGACTTGACGTTTCAAGTATCATTATTTCCATAATTACATTATGACGTCATCATATCGTCATCTGAAATCAAAAAAGTGGAATTAATTTTTTTGAGGTACTGTTTCTGACATTCATTTGCTCGTATCTCTGTTGTTTAAGCTCAATATTATCCCAAATTCAGATATGTTGTACTTTGAACATTTGCCTTTCAAGTCCATGTCATGGTTTTGAAATTTGATGACGTCATCATGCTTTAAATTGTGTTTAAAGGTAAAGACGCAAAATCGGACAAGTTTACGTGTATTGTCTATGGGAGGTGATTTTTTTAGAAACCATGCATTGACTTGACAACGTTTAAGCACCTTTATCTCAGCTGATTTTGCTTCATTTCCTCTGAAACTTATTTATGTTGTAGATGTGACAATAAGCTGCAGTAATCATGCATTTTATTCTTTGAAATCTCCTCATGAGGTTGACAATTTTGCAATTTAAAACTGAAAATGAGAATGGAATGCGGACCAAACGATTCGTGATTCATCTTTCACGTACATAAGCTTACGTTCCTCTAATTTTCTCGTCGAGACGTATGGCCGAGTGGTTAGAGGCGTCGTCTTAGAAACGTGAGGTTGCACACGTACGGGTTCGATCCTCACAAGAGCACGAAAGAAAATAATAATTTTTTTTTAACTTTTTTTCTTCAATGGAGTACTACACCTTCGTCCATGTAGAAATCACGTTTGCATGTAAACACACCTATACGCACACACTCACACAGTATACCTTTGTTTTGCGTTGGAGACTGCATTACTTCGTCTGCTGCAAAATTATAGTTTTGCAGGTTGGGCTTTTCAAACTGATACAGTATACTGTAACAAAATGAAATTTGTTCATATCAATTCAGTAACACAATGTAGTCGTGGTTACTTTGTGCTGATTTATACATGTAACAAGCTATACATTGTAAAAAAGGTATTCAGTCTTCTGTATTGATGATTATTTGTCAATTAGTGGTTTTTGTGGAGTTTCAGATAGTGATAAAAAGTATGGATGATAAGTGCAGCGATAATTCCTATAGTTAGTTCAAAGCTGTGTTACAGATGTTTGATACATACATTTAGCATTGTGTGTGTGTATATACGTGTGTATACAGGTTGGCCATATGACACATTCTAGACAATTACTCTTAATTGATTAGCAAACGTGATCAGCTATGGAACTGAATATGGTACTAATGTATGATGTTAATGATTCTAATTAAACTGTGACGAGTTTAAAGGGATAGCGTAACTGTGTGTAAAAATAAGGCAATTATAAGGATATTTTAGGGCAATTTGATAACCATGCCTATAATAATTTCATACAGGTACTAATGCCTCCCTCATATTCATGTGATAGATCGTCATGTCAATAGCAAACTGACAACGTATGATGAATGTGTTATATATTGAACAACTGTCTTTCAAGTCCATAACGTTCCCCATATTTTCCCGTCGAGACGTGTCGCCGAGTGGTTAAAGGCGACGTCTCAGAGACGTGAGGTTGCGGGTTCGAACCTCACAAGATCACGAAACAAAATACTTAGCTACTTTACTGTTTTTTTTTCTTCAATTTTGTATTACATATTCGTCCATGTAGAAATCACGTTCGTATATAAACGCACCTATACACACACACAGACACACACACACGCCATATCCCTCTTTTTTGTGTGTTGGAGACCACATTGCTTCGACTGCAGCAAAATTTTGCAGGTTGACTTTGTCAAACCGATCATAGTATGTAATGACGACGACGAGGTGTTGTACTTTGAACAATTTTCTTTCAAGACCATGTCATTGTTTTGTAATTTGATGACGTCATTACACTGAAAATTGTGATTAAAGGCAAGGTATCAAAACCAGCCGATTATAGGTTTTATGTCTGCGGGACGTATTTTTCCCAAGTTGCCAGAAATGGTATAGCGACCTCAGTCGTTACAAGGCCGCTTTTCCGTCTAGCAATGCAATAGATGTTCACACGGCCGCGTTAGTTGAGTGGGCATTGACTTTCCCCCCGTTATATCTATACATTGTTGTTGTTTTTCTGTCTTACCATTTCCGTGGATGACCCGTGGCCGAGTGGTTACAGAAACGGTTTCGCATGCACGCTCAATATAACTTCAAGGTGCCTATATCACATTCTTTTCTTTGTCGATCACAGATGACTGTCATCTGATGACCACAAGCGTATCACCTAACTCGTCCTCAATGTGACGAGTTTTCATGTCTCGTTCTTCTTTCTTTCTGGACAATT
Source organism: Diadema antillarum (assembly GCF_040938485.1). Taxonomy (NCBI): domain Eukaryota; kingdom Metazoa; phylum Echinodermata; class Echinoidea; order Diadematoida; family Diadematidae; genus Diadema; species Diadema antillarum. The sequence continues at coordinate 2,308,505 of NW_027271394.1, read as the reverse complement.
TTGTGTCATCAATATCTCAAGAATGACATTACGGAATAACATGACATTTTCAGGGAACATGTCTCATGACAATATCTAGCCACAATAAGGTTTTCATGACAGTAACATATCTATGACGTCATCTAGGCGCCATTTTGTGATTTTCGGACCATGTTACATGATCGATCATAACTTCATAACTAAAGGTCATTTCTTTATCATTTTTTGTGAACATAAAGGTCAGATCACGCTCTATCTTTCTTTCTCTGATGCTAATTACCTAGGACGTCATCTAGGACGCGTAAGCGCGCGTCAAACTTTTAAAAGGCTCAAAACAACTTTCCAATGGGAAATCTCGAAGTTTCAGACAATTTTAAGCGTTTCAAACAATTTTGCGCGTGCGCGTCCGTCCGCGCGTTTTCGCGCGCACAGCGCGTCAGTAACATGAAAATGCACTTTTTTTGACTGATTTGGATTCCTGATACTTTGAGTAACAATATCCATTGATTTCTGATCGATTCTGACAAATAACAAAGCAATGCACTTGCGTCAAAGTTCAAATTTCGCCTTCGCGTCTATGTGCAAATATAGTGAAAAAACATGTCTTTGTTTATTTCGCCATAGCTCTTCAAAACACCTGGTTACCCTATGTTTTTATTGCATATTACAAAAGCATATAAATTGGACCTAACGTTTCAAGTATCATTATTTTCATAATTACATTATGACGTCATCATATCGTCATCTGAAATCAAAAAAGTGGAATTAATTTTTTTAAGGTACTGTTTCTGACATTCATTTGCTCGTATCTCTGTTGTTTAAGCTCAATATTATCCCAAATTCAGATATGTTGTACTTTGAGCATTTGCCTTTTAAGTCCATGTCATGTTTTTGATATTTGATGACGTCATCATACCTTAAATTGTGATTAAAGGTAAAGATGCAAAATCGGACAAGTTTACGTGTATTGTCTATGGGAGGTGATTTTTTTAGAAACCATGCATTGACTTAACAACGTTTAAGCACCTTTATCTCAGCTGATTTTGCTTCATTTCCTCTGAAACTTTAGTATGTTGTAGCTGAGACAATAAGCTGCAGTAATCATGCATTTTATTCTTTGAAATCTTCTCATGAGGTTGACAATTTTGCAATTTAAAACTGAAAATGAGAATGGAATGCGGACGAAACGATTCCTGATTCACCTTTCACGTATATAAGTTTACGTTCCTCTAATATTCTCGTCGAGACGTATGGCCGAGTGGTTAGAGGCGTCGTCTCAGAAACGTGAGGTAGCACACGTACGGGTTCGATCCTCACAAGAGCACGAAAGAAAATAATTATTTCTTTTTTTTACTTTTTTTTTCTTCAATGGAGTACTACACCATCGTCCATGTAGAACCATGTTTACATGTAAACACACCTAATACGCACACACTCACACAGTATACCTTTGTTTTGCGTTGGAGACTGCATTACTTCGACTGCTGCAAAATTTTGCAGGCTGGGCTTTTCAAATTGATGTAGTATATTGTAACAAAATGAAATTTGTTCATATCAATTCAGTAACACAATGTAGTCGTGGTTACTTTGTGCTGATTTATACATGTAACAAGTTATACATTGTAAAAAAGGTATTTGCATTGTTCTTTTAAGTCAGTCTTCTGTATTGATGATTATTTGTCAATTAGTGGTTTTTGTGGAGTTTCAGATAGTGATAAAAAGTATGGATGATAAGTGCAGCGATAATTCCTACAGTTAGTTCAAAGTTGTGTTACAGATGTTTGATACATACATTTAGCATTGTGTGTGTGTATATACGTGTGTATACAGGTTGGCCATATGACACATTCTAGACAATTAATCTTAATTAATTAGCAAACGTGATCAGCTATGGAACTGAATATGGTACTAATGTGTGATGTTAATAATTCTGATTAAACTGTGACGAGTTTAAAGGGATAGCATAACTGTGTGTAAAAATAGGGCAATTATAAGAAAATTTTAGGGGAACTTGATAACCATGCCTATAATAATTTCATACAGGTACTAATACCTGCCTCATATTCATGTCATAGATCGTCATGTCAATAGCAAACTGACAACGTAGGATGAATGTGTTATATATTGAACAACTGTCTTACAAGTCCATAACGTTCCCCATATTTTCTCATCGAGACGTATGGCCGAGTAGTTAAAGGCGACGTCTCAGCGACGTGAGGTTGCGGGTTCGAACCCCACGAGATCACGAAACAAAATACTTAGCTATTTTACTGTTTTTTTTCTTCAATTTTGAATTACATATTCGTCCATGTAGAAATCACGTTCGTATATAAACGCACCTATACACACACACACGCCATATCCCTCTTTTTTGTGTGTTGGAGACCACATTGCTTCGACTGCAGCAAAATTTTGCAGGTTGACTTTGTCAAACCGATCATAGTATGTAATGACGACGACGGAGGTGTTGTACTTTGAACAATTGTCTTTCAAGACCATGTCATTGTTTTGTAATTTGATGACGTCATTACACTGAAAATTGTGATTAAAGGCAAGGTATCAAAACCAGCCGATTATAGGTTTTATGTCTGTGGGACGCATTTTTCCCAAGTTGCCAGAAATGGCATAGCGACCTCAGTCGTTACAAGGCCGCTTTTCCGTCTAGCAATGCAATAGATGTTCACACGGCCACGAATAGTTGAGTGGGCATTGACTTTCCCCCTGTTATATCTATACATTGGGTTTTTTTTGTCTTACCATTTCCGTGGATGACCCGTGGCCGAGTGGTTACAGAAACGGTTTCGCATGCACGCTCAATATAACTTCAAGGTGCCTATATCACATTCTTTTCTTTGTCGATCACAGATGACTGTCATCTGATGACCACAAGCGTATCACCTAACTCGTCCTCAATGTGACGAGTTTTCATGTCTCGTTTCTAATGGCATTCACCCATTACACTTGATCTTGATAGATCCACCAGAAGAAGGTCTGATCTCAATCCTAGTGGAAAACGACACGGATACCACCAATGTTAACATCACCTGTTTCATTGATTCATCGGTTCAACCCAAACATTCCATCAACATTTTTGGTATCGAGGTAAACGGTGAGAGCATGATCTCCTCATCAAGAAATACGTCTGCCATTGTGACGTCACATCAGAACAGGTGTCTTAACATCAGATGCACCGGAAGCAATGTCCATGGGTCAACGACCTCTCTTAGTTTGCATTGTCCAAGAGGTACGTGATATCTGACTTTCTAAACACAGACCATGAGTGTGAGCCCTATATGATTTATTCAAAAGATGGCCGTGGAAAGCTTACCTGTTACTAAAATAACTCATGCCCGATTTACATTAAACCCTGTCAGCCATTATCATTGTTACGCAAGAAATTATAGATGAATATCATGAAATAGAGAAACACAATTTAATGTTATAATCTCCTCATCGAATTAGTCGTATAGAGAGCTGCTCTTTCTCTCTTTTGACGATGCTGTACTTTAATACTTTCAAAGATGTAAGGCAGGTCATCGCGTCTATACACACAAACTATGGTGGATGACGGTCATCCTCCGGTGTAAAAGAACCGGGAAAATAACTGCCATTTGCCACTCTTTCATTACTATTAATTACTGCACTGTGATTACTTCAAACACCATGAAGATTGCATATTTCATTGTTTTCATATTCAATCAACTTTATAATCTTTGTTGGTGTTTACATCACCATCCATCGTGAGTAGCTATTGTTTTCATGAAGACAGGCATAAACTCTCTCAGACTTCACTGCACTCATACTCGCTTGTTTCTCTAATGTCTCCTGAATACCTTAACAGATGATGTGATTGAGATCAAGTTGTCCGAGTATACGTCCGATGACAATGTGACGGTTGTCGTAATTTTGTGTCACGTGACCGAAGAGTACCAGCCCCACCCTGATTTCCACCAGTACGTGATTACAGCAGACAACCTGACGCTCTCAAGGGGCAGATCTCCGTGGGTCTATCTCAGCCCCAAACCTGAGAAATGTGTCTCTGTCACTTGTAGCGCCCTCAACGACTTCGGTTTCATCACTGCATCGGAAATTTATTGTCCAACAGGTAGGCGTTTGGTAAACAACAATATCATCCACAAATTTCGTGGATTTAACATATGTTTACTCTTGAATAAGACGAAGAACGATGTAGAGTTGGTCTATTGTTTTCGATCATTTCCCACTTTCGTTTCAACACTTACACATGTAACTATGTTATTGAAAAAAAATAGGCCTGTATATTTTTCTTTCTCAGAAGCTTAAAAATCTTTATCACATTCGTGTTCTCCCCAAATATAGTGGTGTCAATGCCCAAATAAACCTAAAGTTTGCCTGGGATTTGCTTTGTTACATCGGATGAAGACAGAGGCTGAGAATTTGAAAATGCGTCACTTTCCAATCACTTAACAAAAGAGTGAAAAGACAATTGTTTCGTATCCGATTTTAGAATTTGAGGAGAATTCGAGTGTCCATTTACACACGAAATTCAAATATATATGTATATATATATATATATATATATATATATAAGAGGGAGATAACAAGTGTGAAAAGAAAATGTGTACATAGCTTCTAAAATACTGTATTAAAGATAAGGCTGATACGTAATGGTGGAATAGACTGCCTGGTTTTGCAATAAGAAATGGGACTGGGAATTTAAACACGGTTTTACACTGATATTCACAGCAATATATCATGGTAGCGACCACTCATTAGAGAGGCGGAGAAAAATGTAACACGTTTCATGTCACCACATTTTGATTTTGGTGCTCTGCGATCGTACACATCAAGTTTATTTCATCTTGGCGTAAATTTACAAGCAAGAACCACAAGATTCTAAATTGATTTAAAAAACCCGTCATTTTCATAACATCCATTTCCGTCTGTCTGTTTCTCCAGACTACGTACATGTAACTGGAATCCTGCAAACGATGTCGACAACGTACGCCCTCCTCATCGTCCTTTTCGTTCTCGCTGTTGTGGTGTGCGTCGTCACCGTCATGCAGAGGAAGAAAGACACGCCCAAAGTAATAGGTTGGTTTGCAATCTGTTACAGAAAAGGAGTTTAATGCGAATATACAGTTTATCCCGGCTTTCTCTTTACAGGTCATTTCACTTCAGAAACAATTCAGAAACAGGCAACAATCTGTATGAACTTAGTCTGAACTACATTCAAGAAATCTTAGGGCATGTAAGCAAACGACCGCCGAATTGCAATACTTTGACGAGAGGTACTTCGTTAAATTCTGGCAAGATAACATCGGAAATGTTAAATAGGAAAAGCTTTTAAACTTGAAGACACATTTTGCCATTGCGAATGGAATAGGTAAGATTCGTTGGAAGAGAGAAAAGCGTTGAACTCCTACTAGGGATACGCAGCTACTACCCAACTCAAAGGAATGTCCTAATTGCCTTATCTTTAATCCCCAAACATACTTAATTTCGATAGAAAACAATAAGATTAAGAAAAGAAGGTATGAACACTTCAGTATTGGTGACTCATTGCATATGAGATACAGAAATCCCAAATTAGCTGTCTAGATCAGTAGGCCAATTCCTTGTTTACTTAGAACCAGGAGACTTCAATTTTATACTGATCTTATTTTAAGCGCACGGCAAACTTTAACATTCATTCCCAGTAATTTTCCAGTTTTGTTCAGATATGTATGTCATCCTTTCTTTGTCATACAGACATGCATTTTAGTATCCCTAGACTTATGTAATTCATGTATAGAAGAAGAACATATCAGTAACACTTTGCTGTTTGTAGGTATAAGTAATTAAACATTGCATGACATGGTTTCCTTGTCTTTCAGATCGACTTTATGAGGACAAAATCTTGAACTGAAGACGCTGGACAAATGGAAAAGATGACAAAAGTGTAATGCACTGTGTAATCTCAGACAATGTAAGAAAAAATACGCCCTATAGTCTATATTTTAACTAGGTGCTTCAATACATTTGTGTAATCTACATACATCATATTCAGAGCAAGCCCTTCTCTCACCCACCCCAACACCTACCTCGTCTCCAGTAGATATAAAGTGACTTGAAAGGAAACACAAGTCCAAATTTTCTCAAGAAGAAACTTACCAGTGAGACGCTATCCATCTTTTTAAGGTGTAATCTCACCAATGTTTTCACATAGTATTATGAGGGACCTACCTATCATAGCGAAGTCCGAAATCAAAGTGTGTTATAGCTTGCAAAAGTTTAAACATGTAGTTGATAACTCCTTTTCGACACTTTTGAAAAAGGTATACTTTGTACCCCAATAATCATCCTGTTCTTTTAATGGCATCAAAGGCAGTCATCTTCTAGTTGCGTTCAGAATATATCTGTTTATAGATGTGACCTCACCAGTATTTTCATGTGAATTACGAGGGACCAACCTACTATGGCAAAAATCTGAAATCAAAATGTTATTTGTAATACAGTTTGTACAAGTTTAAAGATTTAGTTAATAACGTCTTTTCATCACTTTTGAAAAAGGTATGTATACCCCAATAACCGTCCCGTTCTTATTTGCATCTAAAGTCATCTTACAGTTCCGTTCAGAATACGTCTCCTGCAAAAGCTACATTTCCAGTTTGACCGTGATTTGATTATAATGGTATGACCTTCTAGTCGGCCGTCATTTCTTGCTACAATAAAAACACTAATGTTCCAGAGCCCCACCATAATTCACAGCCCCTTTCTTTAAATCAACTGTATTTATTTCAGCTGTACTTTTTCTCTGTAAAGTATCAAATGTCCGAGTTATTAGTGTTCTTGTAAACTAGGCGTCTATATAAGTGTGATTCAAGCGTCTGTACATATTCCGTACAAAGAAGTTATTTCCAGAATATTTTGCTTCACTTTAGATATAATCCTCGACTATGCATATGTTCATCGTATTTGATATATATTTACTCACGTGGATTGGAACAAAAAAAGGTCAAATCAATAAAATAATCCCTATTACAATGTGATATAAAATGTGTCGTAAAACTATCAAATACATTTGCCTTTTTTTTATTAGTATTAGTAATAGTAAAGGCAGCAGTTAGTAGTACGGTATAATAGTACAAAGGAAGAAACGGTACTAAGAGTGGTAGTTTTAAGAATAAAATATTTTATTTATGATGTTATTATGGAAGCGATTTCTTCTTCCAAACCACACTCACGTATATGCATGTCATATGGAGTTTTCGTATAATTTGGTTTCCACTTGGTGACATTCATTTCGTTTTATTGCAGTTGTTCAGAAGTTGTCTGTAGTTATACATTGTACATGGTGTTTAGCTGAATTATAATGGAATCGATTTCTTCTTCCGAAATACACTTGTATACGCACATGCATGCCATAATCATGGAGTTTTCATATATTTGGGTTCTGCTTGGTTTCATTCATTTCGTTTTGTTGTAGTTGTTGTTCAGAAGATGTTTGTAGCTATTACACACTACTATTATATAGCTGTAATTTTTCCACCGCTGGCGGCGCAGGGTACGGGAGTCATCTAGGTCTTACCAGGCCAAGGAGGTATAATGCGACATAATTAAGTCGATCTGCAGAGTACTGTATGCAAACGATAAACTGATTCGTGCAGGACGTGTTGTGTGAGCATTAAAAATCCATTTCGCAATCGCACACTGCTGTGAAGTTATATTCATCCTCATTTTGTTTTTGAGGGTCCTGATTTTACTAGCACAAGGAATGTTACAATATCAAATAACACGAATTTGCCACTCTGATATTATAATACATTACTAAAATGAATACTGGTAATGCTTTAGAGTTTGTTTCTTGTTCGTTTGTTTGTATGCATATCATGTGTGTGTTTAGAATTATTTTGTGTGTTGACTATAGCATGAGGGTTTTAATGCTTTATAAATCTATGACGTGTTTCATAAAGAGTTACAATTGATCTTACGCATGATATAATTTAGCGTGACTGTTTCACTCCGTACGGAAAGAGAAGAAAACAAAACAAATCAAAACAAAAGCCCCTCGATTACAGGGTTCAACCTGTGATCTGATAATAGAAAAAAGAAAGATTCAACTCACAAACTTTTTGTGAGAAGTGACCCCGCCATAGTGAAGTAGTTCAGCAGAGAGTAATATTCAAAGTTTCATTATTCCTTCCTCCCCAAAAACTGTTTTACATACTACTTGTTTGTGCGTGTGCGTTAGGTAAACACGTGTTAGGGAATGGTTGTCTGTGTGTGTGTATCTGTGAGTGTATATGTGTATGTTTATGAATATGTGGATATGCAGTTAAAATTGCGGATTGTCGTCACTATGTTAATAATATGTGTGACTATGCTTTGAATTTTCCTTTAAAGGGATGGTATAGTGTTGGTTAAGATAGGGGATAGAGATAATTAGAAACAACTTATAAGATACTAAAGAACATACGATTCTTAGAAGAATTCAAAGTTTATTACAAGAAAATTGGTTTTGAAATGACAGAAATATTCAAAAATAAAGTAAAACAAAGTGACGGGACTCACCTTTTATTAGGTCCTCTTTGTTCTTTGATATCTCAGCCATTTCAAAACCAATTTTTCTCAAATAAACATTGGATTCTTCTCAGAGTGCGTGCTCTTTAATATTTCCTGGGAGTTTTCTCATTATCTTACAAAAAAAAGTTGAAAACTTAAATCCCCGTCTCAACCAAGCCTATTCCATCCCTTTAAAGGCATAATTTATCATTTGCAGATAAAACAGAAACCCAGCATTAGTGCTTTAAAACAGATTTAAAATGCGAGTTAGGGATAGAAACAACCACTGTAAAAATATGAATCAGCAAAATCGATGTTAAGTGTCGTTAAATATACAAAATATGAACTATAGTTATAATGAAAATGTTTCCAGAGTAAACCGTGTACAGTTACAGTTTATTAAGAAAAATACTGATATCTCCTTATATTTTAGGCTTTATTGCGAAAATTTTATATGGTAGGATGTTTTGTGGTACAACGACCTACTCATAGGCCTATGCATCAAATGTGATATCTTTAACATTTTTAAAATCACTGCTCCCAAAGGTAAACTGGACCTTCAATATAAGTATGATCGGGCAGAACGTGGCAATGATAATTCATGAGTGTTAGTACCTCAATGCTTGAATGTCGATGCTCGCATAAATATGGAAGTGTTTTTCCGGGTACCTGATTATGAAAATGCATCAACTAACGTTGTGGAATTCATGTTGTAGAAGTTATACAAGTGTGTGTGTGTGTGTGCGCGCGCGAGTGTGTGTGTGTGTGTGTGTGTGTGTGTGTGTGCGCACGTATGTGTGTGTCTGCTACCCCACCCTTTCCGATTTCTTTTATTGTGTGTCTGCTTTCATATGCTACTGAGATTAAAAAAGAAAGAGGGACCGATACAATATTGCCATCTTCAAGAGAGTGACGTCCTCATTGTTAGAAGAAACGAATATGCCCCATCAATTACACTGAAAAGAATGTGTATTTTTATCATAAATAACCGACATTGTACGACAGGCTTTCACGACGAAACGTCATGCGCACAAATCTATAGATTACATGCATTCTGTCAGATGAGGAAGTAAACCACGGCTGGTTTATTGAACGGGATGAGTGAAATGTATTTTGAAACTAACGGAGAGGAAGGGGAGTCATTCACGTGGTGTCAAATTATGATTCTTTGGTTATCTTACAACGTGTCTGCTGACAAAGTCAATACGAACAGCTTCCTGTGTTTTGTTAGGTAATAAGAAAGAACAACAATCCACTGCGTGATATTACGAGATTACGGAAATCTATGGCTGTATGTGCTGTGTGATATCCGATTATGACTTGATGTTCCAATCCAAAGAGGAAGTTCGATTGATTTATTCATTTTATATGGACGCGATGAATGTACAGCCACACAAGCGGTGAAAAATTAAGCAAATTACATGAAGTTTTTTTTTTTTGTTCAATTTGAAACAATATGATTATATCGCATTGTTTTTTTCTCTAGCTGCTGTTCCTATCTTAGTTAGACAGAAACAAAACATTTTTCGCCATTACTGGGAGCAAGTCTCAGTCATACCATGGTAAAATGTGACACAAAAAAAAAAACACACACACATACTTGTTTTCAATGTTAGCAGAGTCATAAAGAAACATTTTGCTCAAGAATTAAACAAATGAAAGAAAATCCGTAGACAGCATAGTAATGAAGTAAATTTCCCGTTTTGTTTTGGACTTACGTACAAATGATGAACATCTGATGACCAATAGAAAAGAATCCACAGAACATCTTAGAAATTTCGGTGGTGGGCTGGATAGGAGTTGCTTTACCAATATAAGTTCTATGTAAAAGCTGTATTCTTTACTTTCTTATAGACAAATAATTGAACTTATAAGAAATAGCAGGAATATGTGTCCTTTTGATATTAAGTTTGTATTGTATAGTTGATATTCATATTTGAAGTTTTTCCTTACAAAACAAAATAGATTTATCACAACTCTGCAGTAGTCTAGGAAATTGATGTTATGGTGGTGTGTTTGAATTTGCCCATTTAAATGTACGGAGGGCTGGAGGTATGAAGAAGAAATAGAAGATAATGTCGATCACGTGTTTCTCCACCAACTTTTTGAGGCAGTGTTGCGAAGTATCACAGAGTACTTCGTCAGGTGTACTGATACTTGATGGACTTTCTCACAAGGCCACACTAAATGAGGGTCTAAAATTGGTCAGCTCTCATCAGAAGTATCCACACGTCAACAAACTTACACGCCACCTATCAGGATGTTTTGCTTTGTGTGTTTGTTCATTTCTTGTTGTTTTTTTTTTTCATTTCCTATACTATGTATAAAATGCTGTATTTTGTAATTGTATGGTTTTTAGACTACTTGAACTCACAGAAGTACAGCCATTGGCTGAAGCGAGTGACCCGTGGTGAAATAAAAATAAACTTAAACTCAAACTAAACTTAACAACCTGAATCTCTAATGGTCATCTATTATCATGTTGACAGTGTAAAAAGAAATCATACACGTCGTGTTGAATTTTGAAACCAGGATGTATTGATGACACATGTTGACATCAGGTTATTCGTTGTTACTAGCACACAGGAAACGGGGTTCATGTATCAAACTGATATTCATTACAATACCGATTTACATCACTATCAATGTGTCATGGCGCAACTAAATAAAGTAGTTCCACACACAATTATTCACACGGAAAGCAAGAACAATTACATATATACTGAAAAGGACGATAACAGCTCACACATATTTACATTTGATATGTTACCTCGTGTGTAATGTTCGTTGGGCAAATGTTTTGAGCTGTTATATAAAGTACTAAACAATAACTGCAAACGCGGATCAATCTTATGTAGGAATTGTGTGCGATGGTCGAATGGTCTACGAGCACGCAAGAATAAAAGACCGCCAGTGAAAGCGGACATCAGGCGGTCGAGCTTGCCAACATTTTAACGCCACATTGCAGCGTAAAGTGTTCATTCTCATTATTAAATTTGTATCCATCGATTCGGCATTTTTCAGGTTGAAGGTAAACTTGGGTTAGATTCGGTCTGTCTTTGATAGAATGTATCGGTGATAAGTTTTGGAAATTCCACGAAAGAGAAAATTTGTAGCCATTCCGAAGTCTTTTACACAGTGGCCGGGCTTACACACATAAGTTATAAAATCTCTTTTTAAGCACTAATACAACCTCCTGTATTTTTTTCTAATGTGGCGCTGCAAAGTAGCAATAGCAACGTCAATCATTTTCGATCTTTCAGTTTGAGCCGTTATCAAAGTTGCTGAATACTTATATTTTCCCCTTTTCTACCTTCTATCTTTCATAAGCACGATTCATCGACGTTTGAGAATGATGGCTGATAGACGAAGATTATTTCTACTTGGACTATTATCCATCGCCATCCCCTTTATTGGTAAGATATGAATATCAAAAAAGGTTTTATATATTCATTTCACAGCAAACATAGTCTTGGACTTATGGTTCAATTGCTAATTCAATTGGTTGCTGTAGTTTTGTGTAAATACTCCACTTCCCAGGGATTCTTTTTATTCTTTTTTAAGTACGTTTGTATAAACGGAGAAAACAAATGAGATATCGGATCCAAGGGGGAAAACACACACACACAAAAAGAAATCATTCAAATGACAGTGCTTGTGCAATAGTTTGAAAAGTGGTAAATTGTTGGAGTTTTTAATTGTTTTTTTTTCTTTTTTTTTTATTAAAAGGACAATTACATCTGGTCCCTGAAAAAAAAGCTGGACGAGTGAATTTCAAGTAAGGTGATTTTTGTCGTAAGTCCATCAAGCCGCATTATTCTCTTTTACTTTCTTCTGTTATTATCTTATTTAGGTGGAACCAGTGTGACTTTTGAAGTACCAAGCCCTCTGACACCAAACCAAGAAGTTACGGCTGTATGTACAGCCGATAAAGTCTTTGGCTCAGAACGCTTGATCTGGTACTTAAATGGCGTACAGATTACCGATGGCGTGCAAACGACGAGTACAGTGGATAGTCTGATGCACAGATATTATTATATAGAGAGTCTGAAAGAAAATTTGGACATAACTTCTAGATATTTTAAAATGCACATTTACGTTGCTTTTTAGAAGAATAGCTTGATTTCATTGAATTTTTACCATTGTTTTTTGGTATTTCCATTATATTTAAAAAAAAACTGGTTGGATTTTGGTATCATTTTCTGCCTGCCTTCGCGCCTTCCTCTCCCTGGAACGATGCCCAGATTTTCGCATCGTCCTTCAAACTCGTGACGTCAGATGACGAGGGGGATTCCCTTATAGATGTCTTTTAAGCTAACTGAAATAGGAAAGAATGGGCTCATTTGGGAGATGTTGAACGCAATACCTATGTACATGAGAAAGCATTATATAGAATACGTCCACTTTGCAATCATGAAGATAGAGTGGAAATTGATACTTGTTTTTTCATCTCACCGCCTATAATGAATGTACTAATAATTGATTTTTTTTAAATATCAAATCCATATTTAACGTGTTCCTTCAAGATTTTACAATTTCATTGTAGTTCAGCGTTGATTATTCCGGGCGGCCTTTACCTGTGCAGTTCCTCCAAACTTTGTCAAGGACTTTCGATGAAAATAAAGAATACGTTTCCCCTCTACACACCAACAAGCACACACATACACACTCAAACACTTAGACTAATACAATCAACCATTAAAAAAAATATTCAGAATTATGGTTCTCTTACTCTATACTGATTTTTTACTGATTTTTTAAGTTAGTCGTGACATGCTGATTCATGAAAACGAGTGTGCTACGGCGACATGTATTTTGAAGAAAAAAAAAGCGAAACAACATTTTAGTCTCACGGGTTAGTCAATAGTAACAAGAAATCAAATATTTTAATACTTGCAATACAAGCGACATTTTGCCCAGAAATGTAGAAATTTAACTGCCTCTACATTGCCTTCTGGAAAACACAAAGGAAAGTGTAAAAGTGTTCAGCATCTCATTTTCAATATACTCTGAAAAAGCTGAACTTTATACGACCACAATCTCACACTATGAAACATGGCGAGCAGTCCAAACGGAGATAAAATTGCTGGTAATGTATAGAAATGAAAGCAACAACACTCAGCCACTTCGCAGAGCGCAAAAAAAGAGGCTAATTTGCCATAATAGGCATGTTTTTTTTTATTCACTGAGATAAGCATGCGCGATGTTACTAGTATGACAATTCATGTAATCCTAATAAATAGTGCATGCTTGCCGACCAATCCGCCTGACACAAACGAAATGTTCGTTAAGGCCTATAGATAATTGACAATAATTACACAAAAAATTTGTCAATCCATTCGACGCAAATCAATGGAATGGTTGCACTAGGTTTTAAAAGGGGCCTCTCTGGTCACTTCGTCTCGGCAAGTATATTCTTTGTTTGAATATGAATTCCTTAAATTGTTACGTCGGCCAAGTTTGTGCACTGTGTCGCTTTGAAAAGTGCCTAAATAACCAACTAGGATCAACATCAACAGCAACAGCAATGAAAGGTCAATTTCCAAAGTACACGTGATCTAATCCAATGGCGTATTGATATACTGTTCTAATGGCGATACAGCCAAATATCGAGGGAATGAGAAATGTAACGTACATAGGCATGACTACGAACCGAAACAATTCACATTCCTAGGAAATTTAGAATTTACGTTGCTTTAAAATCAGGATTACCAGTTCTCTACACTATAACCATGTGCACGAGCTAAGGTAATAAGCCCTATAAAAGTAGTGATAAGTTAATGTTTCTTGCTTGGTATGAAAGTTTTGCATCAGGGATAAAACAGTGAAAATTGCTGCAAAACATTTGACATGGTAGACACGAGAATCCGTTTTTATGATTCTGCAGGTGGAGCCAAATAAAACTCATTCAAGAAATGAAAACTTCTTCCCTCAGTTCCATCCGCAGATGATAATCATTTGGGATACCCGAACCAAATTAGATGATTCATCATTATGGAATATCCGCTCCTCATCCGAATCAAAACACAGAGTCAACGATACAGAGTTTTGTGCGACGGAAGTGAACTCTCACACAGATACATCACCACACTCTTTCAAATCGAATTTAAGGTACCGCGATTGAGCAATACTATTAGAAAAACACATGAAATCCGTCGGGGATATCTCTGACAAGATAATGTGTGAATTTTGAAACGATGGTTTTCATCGTTAAACCAGAAGGAACGAAAATACCAAGCACCTCTCCTCAATCTCCCGTAAGGCTTCGAATGCAGAATTTTGCCAATCCTTCATCGGACTCTCTAAGGATATTATAGAGAGGAAGATGTCAATTTCAAAATATGAATTAGATCAACTAAACTTTGTAGAGGAAATTCTGTTTACAGCCAACCGTACATAAATCACAATGTCACCAAACATGGAAACCTCAAAGTACTTAAAATGCAATCATTTCCGGTACACTAAGGACTGATTTTTCTTCCTTCCATTTTACGTGGTGTCTATGTGTCCATTATTGCACTGGTTAGTTCCTAGCAAAATACGCTTGTCTGGTACAGTCAAGAGATGTTTTGTGCCCACGCGAAATATACCTCATTTTTACAATCTTCTCTTCTGAACACGAGCTTCATACATTTAGAAGCATGTTACTACGTA
This sequence comes from Diadema antillarum, assembly GCF_040938485.1. Classification (NCBI taxonomy): domain Eukaryota; kingdom Metazoa; phylum Echinodermata; class Echinoidea; order Diadematoida; family Diadematidae; genus Diadema; species Diadema antillarum. The sequence goes on along the minus strand of NW_027271394.1, from coordinate 2,293,349 downwards.
TGGTGTTCATCACCATCCAATAAGATACATCACCACTGACTGGTATACTTCATACCAACCACACTCAACATAACTTTCTCTTCACTAATTCGATAATTTCTGATAAAGGTACGAAAGGCGACGGAAATGAACTTTGGTCTTATGCGAGTGGAAGGAGATATAATCTGTCCCCCATTTTTACATCAAGCATGCGTTTTCTCACAGAGTGCTCAATAAGCAAGATATAAGTACAAAGACTATTACTGACAATTTGAAACTTTGATATCAGAGATGATTACCGTCAAATCTTCAGATTTTACGAGACATGCGACCAAGGTTTCATCGGGAGTCAAAAGATTGAACATCTTCAAGTAACATCGGCCTCTCTAGTGGTATACCTATAGGGTGAAACGAAGGAATTTTTGTCTATGCCATAATCGCTTCCCAATCATCATCGCACATTTAACGTGACATTAATAAACCATAACGATCATAACAATCAAGACAGGAAGCTTTTGTAAGCAATGAACTGGACTTGATCACCGTTAAGAGCTCAGAGTTTTTCGTCATGCTCTAACGTTACCGGATGCTGTCCGTAAGTTACATACGAATGTCGGGTGTGTTTTCGTTAGTGTAGAAGAGCAAAGAAGACATTAACTGCTCAGTAAGTACAACAACTCGATGCGAATTAGTAAAAGCGTCCCTTTTAAGAGTGGTTAATATGAAAACTCTTTGTGTGAAGCTAAAAAGGACAAAATATCCTGCATTTTTGCCTCTGACTACGCTAAAGCCTCATGCAGTACATCAGGGTTAATAATTTAGAAATATTAGGCAGGTTCTCCAACCATCTTCTATAATATCTCGTTCAGTTTGTTAAAACACAAACAAAAAGTACTGTTCTGTGATATACAGTGGCATAAGATGAAATGCCGATGCGTTTGAGCTAATAATAAGTCATGATACTCTGTTGTGAAAAGCGTGTCAATCGAGGACAGTACACACCACGTATCCAACACGTAGCAAAAGGAAGATAATGTTCTTTTATCAGCGTACTCTCTAAGGGTATACCTAGCGATGTCGGTAAATTTTTTCATCTTAGACTTTTAGGTTTTGAAAGGGTGAGGCAGAAAGATAACAGTACATATTTTGCCATTATTACCTCTCTAGTCAGGTATGAATTGATGTGAGTTATGTAAAAGAATAAATCTATTCAAAATAAGGAGGTTTTTTCTGCCCTAGGACCCCATAGGTTTGTGTGTGAGTTATGTCTCAACTCAAAATCCCATCTCTGCTCATTTTTGTGGCATTGACAACAATGACTGGGTATTATGGGTCGTTTTTCGAGTTAAAGGCAATATTGCTGCTGAGTTTCGATCGTATTGCTGCGATTTTGTGAAAGAAAATTGACAGAGAGCATAAATCATTTCAGTCAAAGATATGAACTTTTCTTCGATCTAAGTGGTAATAATTAAAGAATGCAATAGATCACTACGTTTCAGACACAGTTTCTCTAAGGCATTAACCTGTGGGAGTATGATGTATTGTGAAATTGTTTACTGTTTACTTCCTTGTTCATCACTTTTGTTTGTTTGTTAGTTTTCTCTATGAACGACGGAAACGAAAATATTTCCTGAAATGTGTTTCTATAAAGAATTGTCCTTCATTTGATATAGAACTAAGGTGCAAAAAAGAAAGCAAGGTTATAATATGAGATGTCATTGTCTAGAAGACAAGTCTGAAGCCTGATGAATAATTTCTGGAACATATTGCCATGATATTTAGAGCAAAAGGGATTGAAAGAACAACGAACGAGAAGCACTAACTTTGCACAAGGCCACAGTTGCTCAGAGGCAATACTAGTATTATAACTACGCTTTCCGAGGAAGTCACTGCTCGCGGCCGTGCGACGGTAGAACTGGTGAGTACAGCGAAAAATATGGATTCATTCCAAAGAACCAGACTAACACACAAGCGAATGGGTGAATCGGTGCTACGTGGATGCGTATTTCTCAGTCCAAGGAAGTTCTATTTGCATGTTTATATCTATTCCACTTATTAACGTTATATGGCGCATGGGGTAAGTAACAGGGATTACAAATCGTGACCGACTTTTAGTAAATTCAACGTTTTGGTGGTTTTTTTTTTTTCGTGTTAGTTCTGAAACCGTAAGTCACACTCAAAATTCTGCGTTCAACTGATATCTAACATTGCATTAGTTTAAGTTTACCTGGAAAAAAAAAGATAGAAATCAGATTTTTCCCCATCATCATTACCATTTGGAAAGCAAATTTTGCTAATCAAGTTTTGCTCAAAGGAAATGCTTATTATGTGTTCATTTGAAAATTAACATGTGGTATTTTACCTATTGTTAAGGCAAAGAGCTTTTGAATAAAAATCATGAAGTTCAGTTTGATGGGAATACATTTTATAGGCAAGCTTTCTTCTCATAAAGCCTTTAGCTTTCAAGGACTGATTCTTTTCTAACCGTGAATGTTTCAGCTTTAGAACTCACAAATTTATCCTGGTCCCTTTGCAATACATGTATGTATGTTTAACTTGACTGTATCAGCCATAATTACACCATGTCGAAGAAAACAGTTACGCTTTTATGGTAATCTTCTTAATACTCCATTCACTTCAACGCATGTTGTTCATTGGTAGTTACGCTTTACATCATAACGATATAACACATTGCTTGTTGCATTAATGCTATGTGAGTCAAATGTCTTCAGATTTTCTCTTTCCCGTTTTGAATGATTCAGATTTGAGATATACAGTTTCCGCATTCATATCAAATTATGCTTTTTTGGTACATAGTATTTTTGAACAGTAACGTTTGTTTTCACGAATCACGCAATTCAGGTTGGACAGCTTTGAATATTTTCTGTCCCAGCCGCGAATTTCGGTGCTACCTCACTTTGATTGATCTGGCTTGATTTGATTTGACTTGATTGGACTGGATTATGATTTGATTTGATTTGGTTTGGTTTGATTTGATTTGATTTGATTTGGAACAATCATTTCCATTGGAATCTGAAATTTCGATATGGCATTCATTCATGCTATTTGATATTGCAAACACTTTTCCAATTTTTTTTCATTATTTTTCAGTGAGGCTTGTTGGAGGGTCTGGCGACCATGAAGGCCGAGTGGAGATACAGTGTGACGGGGTTTGGGGCACGGCGTGTGACTGGGGTTGGGGTACTGAGGAGGGGAACGCGGTGTGCCGACAGCTTGGCTACTCATCGGTCGCATCGGTCCATCACGATGCCCATTTCGGACAAGGATCAGGCCCCATTTGGTTAGACCATGGAATATATTGCCCCACATCGGATAAAAATTCGCTTCTAGAGTGCCACAGATGGCCGTGGGGATGCTACGTATCGGACTATACCTCCAGCTGTGGGCACGACGATGATGTGGGCGTAAGATGTGCCGGAGCACGTGAGTTTATCTTACTCTGTATATGACATAGTCTTTTGCTTCGAGAGCAATTGCGCTGCTTCCTTCGTTGGTGATTTGCCAGTTGGATCTATTTGTATGTGACAGTATCACGAATCTAACATCATCTCATACATCACTGTTGACTATCATTACCTTATCGTAAAACAGTACATTTCCCTATTGATATTTTGGTCACCACAAAATCACAGAAATTTTTATTGATTAATGACATGTTCATTCTTCATTTGTTGAAACTTATATCATACCTGATCTGGGTTACTGCCATCATCATTTTAACGCTAAGTTCTTTATAAATTGAAATCACATTTTTGTAATGTCAGTATAGCCATTGCAATTTTTTAGCAGACCTATAGATATCATCAGTATTCCTCATCATAATTTGTTTTCGACCTTCCCACACAAGTGGCATTCACAATAGTACTGTAGTTCATACAAAGGGAGTATTTCGAATTCCAGTCCATAAGGGACATGAACTCACTCTTGTATTGTGTTCTTAACCTTGAAATTATTCAAATCGTATTATTACACGATATTGTTAACATTGCTAATCTAAATCTAAATCTAAATCTTAAATGTCTGCAGAATATGGTTGTCTGTTTATCACTATCTGTATTGAGAAGATTCTTCAACTGGCCCGGGTATCCTTGCCTTTCATTTTGTTTGGTTTTTTAGTTTTGTCCTATGTTGCACCCGTGCTCCTCATCTGTTTTTTACGCTCTGTTCAGAATTTGGGACCTACGCATAACAAGCTTGGTTTTAAGTAGGTTCCATCATATTTCTTTAGCGTTATACATAGAGCCAAACCTACACAGATTGACCGCCATGTTTTATATGTTTACATTGATTTAGACCCCGTTTACAGTGCGGGGCCGGGCTTGGCCGCGGCTCGGCCGCGGCCGAGCCCCGCAATTTTGTCCGTTTACACTGCTGGGCTCGGCCGCGCTTTTGATTCAAACCTTTCAATATTTTGTCGTAGTGGCGCTCTGCTTGTAAACAAATGCAATTTGGTATTGTCTGGTTTTCAGACCCTTTGCCAAATGAATTCCGTGACAACGAAGTCGCCGTTCGGGCAAAGGCCTTTGCCGAAGGAAAGAATCCTTTGCAGGACAAAACCACCTTAAACTATACTAGTTTTCGACGTTGAGGGGGTTAATATCCTGAATAGCGAAAGATACAGGAAGAGGGTTTGGAAGCCAGACTAAAATTGGCCACTCAATTGGCCGCGCATTTGGCCCAGTTTGCGTTTACACCAAAGATAGTAGAAAGGCTGGGCTCGGCCGCGGCTCGGCCCAGTGCGGGGCTGGACCGAGCCGCGGCCGAGCCGCGGCCGAGCCCAGCCATGATTGCGGGGCCGAGCTCCGCAATTTTGTCCGTTTACACTGCGGGGCTCGGCCGCGCTTTTGATTCAAAGCTTTCAATATTTTGTCGTAGTGGCGCTCTGCTTGTAAACAAACGCAATTTGGCATTGTCTGGTTTTCAGACCCTTTGCCAATTGAATTCCGTGGCGACGAAGTCGCCGTTCGAGCAAAGGCCTTTGCCGAAGGAAAAAATCCTTTGCAGGACATAACCACCTTAAATTATATTAGTTTTCGACGTTGAGGGGGTTAATATCCTGAACAGCGAAATAGTACAAGCAGAGGGTTTGGAAGCAAGACTAACATTGGCCGCGCATTTGGCCCAGTTTGCGTTTACACCAAGACCCCGTTTACAGTGCGAGGCTCGGCCGTGGCTCGGCCGCGGCCGAGTCCAGCCTCGCTTCAGTGTAAACGCGCAGAAGGCCAAATGCGAGGCCCAAATTGGCCTCGCATTTGGCCTCGCTCTGGAGGTGGTCTCGGCCGCGGCCGAGCCCGGCCTTTTCTCAGTGTAAACGCAAACTGGGCCAAATGCGCGGCCAATTGCGCGGCCAATTTTAGTGTGGCTTCCAAACCCTCTGCCTGTATCTTTTGCTATACAGGATATTAACCCCCTCAACGTCGAAAACTAGTATAGTTTAAGGTGGTTTTGTCCTGCAAATGATTTCTTCCTTCGACAAAGGCCTTTGCCCGAACGGCAACTTCGTCGCCACGGTATTCAGTTGGCAAAGGGTCTGAAAAACAGACAATACCAAATTCCGTTTATATACAAGCAGAGCGCCACTACGACAAAATATTGAAAGGTTTGAATCAAAAGCGCGGCCGAGCCCAGCAGTGTAAACGGACAAAATTGCGGGGCTCGGCCGCGGCCGAGCCCGGCCCCGCGCTGTAAACGGGGTCGGGGTCTATCTTTCTACCTCCAGAGCGAGGCCAAATGCGAGGCCAATTTGGGCCTCGCATTTGGCCTTTTGCGCGTTTACACTGAAGCGAGGCTGGGCTCGGCCGCGTCTCGGCCGCGGCCGAGCCTCGCACTGTAAACGGGGTCCTACTGTGCATCCAAGCCGGATATTATGATTCACTTCATTTTATTATATTTGATGTACATTCCTTTATTGAGAAACCTGAAAATTATTGAATTGAATTTATCATTGCATGACTGAAAAATCCGATAATTATCAGCAAGAGGGAAAAGTACTGACATTGACATTTAAGATGCTATGCACTGAGTCCAATGTGGCCACGCCTATGCACCTTGATTATTTAGATTGAGAACGAGGAATAAATTCGGCTTTTTATCTAAGCATCAAATGCAATTTTCTGATTAAGATATTCATAAATTTTTTTCTCCATGATGACACACTTAATAAAATGTGATAAACCAGTGCTTATGTGAAAATGATGAGGCCGAATCAGATCCAAGAAGTAAGAGTCACCATACCCCCCTCCTGTTAATACTTTCACTGCGGTCTCTACTTTAGGAAAATATGTCACGTGATAATGGCCAATGTCCTTGAATGATGCTTGATGTAGACGTTGTACTGATTTACAAAAAAAAAAAAAAACTGTATTGAGTACGTTCTTATTTTATTTATATGTATAGGAAATTTGAGTGCTCCGGCCGCAATATTTGCCAACGCAGACTTGAACGAAGGCCTAACTTACGGCGTTGATCGCTTCACTTATTACGACATGACGAGTAGATTGACATTCACCCCAACAACAGCAAACCACGGCGATGTGCTTCAGTGTCACGTCTACGGTGTTGTGCGTTCTACCACTCTGGAGGTTACAGGTGATTTTAATTTAACATCATCAATTACAATACAATTTATCAATACTTGATACACTTTATGCAGTGCGCTGGAAACAGTTTTGGATGATTTTTCCTCACTTTTTTTTTTTCAGGGAAATTTGAATGTACTGTTGCGACACGGATTGTCGCCCCTACACGGATTGTCGCCTCCTGCTCGGGGCGACAATCCGTGACGGGCTCTGGCGGCACGGATTGTCGCCCCCGTCACGGATTGTCGCCTGGCGACAATCTGTGAAGCTTTTGCAGTTCCCAGTTTTTGACCTCGAAGGCGACAATCCGTGTTGGCAAAAAAATTGTTGCGACACGGATTGTCGCCCCGTCACGGATTGTCGCCCCGGGCTCGGGGTGGTTTCTCCGGTGTTAAGCTTTGGTGGGATAGATATGACTGGAAAGTTATGCGTATGTGTGTGTGTGTGTGTGTGTGTGTGTGCGCGCGCGCGTGTGTGTGTCTGTGTGTGTGTATTGTGAGCTGCATGATATGTGATGTGTATGATTTGTTGTGTATGTGTATGTGTGTGTATGTGTGTGTGTTTGGAGTATAATAATACAATATGTAGAAACTGTGCATGTGTGGTGGTTGTATAGTGGTAGTGGTTTGTTTGTCTGTGTGTATACGTGTGCCTGTATGCTTACGTGTGTATGTGGAATATAGTGGCGCTACTGTGGCAATACAAACGCCTTCAGAGTGTATGAGCACGTGTTTTAAGAATTCACACCAGCGTTGATCTAAAAATAGTATGGGTGTGTCAACCAATATCAGCGGTGAGGCGGGCTAGGCGAGAGAGAGACCGAGAGAAAATACATACGAGGGCGGTACCCTCCCCAAATGTTATTTGTCTTTGTTCATTTTTCACTGCAGTCATTTTCTTCCATCAGTCTTATACCACTAGTCCATACCACTATTTTTTGTCCCAGAATAGGTTTGGCATGCTTTATGCGTGAGCGAATAATTTCCACACGCCGTAAAAAATTTGTCAATCGTTAGTTGATTTTAGCACAAACGAACTGCCATTGCACACCGCTAATACATACGTAATACAAACAAACACCAACAAACACTCAAACAAATCCTCATAATGCAAATAAACCAACTCAACACTTTTTTTCCTTGATATTTATTGATTTCATTCTAATCATTCATAAATCGACCCATTCTGGGTGTAACATGAACAAAAAAAGTTACAAATGGCAATTCGAAACACAAACAAATCCATTTGTCAATTTATACCACAAATAATCTCACTTCAACATAGATAACTCGATTATAGACCAACCCTACTAATAATTTCTTCATGAGAAAGTTTTGACATGTAGGTCCCTACCAAACCTATATTCCTTGAATATATTGGTTTGGATCATGTAACACCTTCTTACTTACAAGGGCATATACATAAAAGACACACAAATACATTACACAAATCTAGAATGAAATCAGTCATCTAAAAACCCGACCACCCCCTCCCCTCCCCAACCGAAACAAATCTAGGGCCTACATATATCCTAAATATTAAATCCTACCAACATCTGTCATACCATTTATAACTATCCTTCTTCAAATCCAATCCCCAACCCACCAACCCCTGATTAAACAAAACCTAAATCATCCCACACCCACATTCACCAACCCAAATACACACACACACACACACACACACACACACACACATGAAGGTTCGATATTCCGAAGTTTCGTTTTTTCCGAGGCTTCATATCTCCGAAACACACAATTCCCTATACCTAGAGGTTCGTTGATCCAAAAATGAAATTCGGAATAACGAACCTTCGGAATAATGAGCCTTCGGACGAATGAGCCTTCTTTTGCAATAACGAAATGTAACCCCCTTCCCACATACCGACGCACACCCGAACCAATACCACATTCCTTCCTGATGAAACGATTTCCCAAAGTTGATAAATAAAGACATAATGGACCGTATGCAGAAAAGCAGCATCCGCCCGCACGCAAGCTGCACTCCGAATTCATATACAAATCTGCCAAACAAACTCATCAAATTCAAAGCTGCTGATAAAATCAATATCAACGTTTATGCCAGCAACAGCTTACTAGGTATCACTCCCCACGCGCAGCTAAAAAACACATATGCAAAAAACTGACATAACAAACACATTCTTCCATCACACACACACACACACACACACACACACACACACAAACGGACACTAAATTATCATGTGCACGCGCACATATACACTTCCTTGAAACCTCACCATGACTTTTTACATGGCATGTTTGCATGGATGTAGCCAACGGCGTAGCCAGGATTTCATCTTAGGGGGGGCGGTTAGTCTGCGAGGGAGCGAAGCGACCGAGCCCGAGCGAGCGGAGCGAGCGAGGGGGGGAGGGTGTGGGAGGGGGGTGTCCCCCCTCGCACGGTAAGAACTTCTTGCATTTTGATGTTGTAAATGGTGTAATTTGATGCATGTTTTTGCGCGTTTTATCGACGTGAAACAGTCCCACTTGTTTATGGTAGCAGTTTATTTTGATGTAGATTATTATTGAACAATTTGCCTATAAAATGGTATATTTAGATACACCTCTTGTATTAATTCTTTTCACTGAATGTCATGAACGCGACTGAACCCGAGCGAGCGGAGCGAGCGAGGGGGTAGGGGAGGGTGTGGGAGGGGGTGTCCCCCTTCCCACGGTAAGAACTTTTATGCATTTTGATGTTGCAAATGGTGCAATTTGATGCATGTTTTTGCGCGTTTTATCGACGTGAAACAGTCCCACTTGTTTAAGGCATATAGCAGTATACTTTAGTGTAGATTATTATTGAAGAATTTGCCTATAAAATGGTATAATTTAAATACACTTCTTGTATTAAGTCTTTTCATTGAATATCATGAAGGCAACTGAACACTAGCGAGCGAAGCGAGCGAGGGGGATGGGGAGGGTGTGGGAGGGGGGTGTCCCCCCTCCCACGGTAAGAACTTTTTGCATTTTGATGTTGCAAATGGTGCAATTTGATGCATGTTTTTGCGCGTTTTATCGACGTGAAACAGTCCCACTTGTTTAAGGTAGCAGTATATTTTAGTGTAGATTATTGTGAAACAATTTGCCTATAAAATGGTGTAATTCAAACACAATTCTTGTATTAATTCTTTTCACTGAATATCATGAACGCGACTGAACCCGGGCGAGCGGAGCGAGCGACGGGGAAGGGGAGGGTGTGGGAGGGGGGGTGTCCCCCCTCCCACGGTAAGAACTTTTTGCATTTTGATGTTGTAAATGGTGCAATTTGATGCATATTTTTGCGCGTTTTATCGACGTGAAATAGTCCCACATGTTTATGGTAGCAGTTTATTTTGATGTAGATTATTATTGAACAATTTGCCTATAAAATGGTATAATTTACATACACTTCTTGTATTAATTCTTTTCACTGAATATCATGAACGCGACTGAACCCGAGCGAGCAGAGCGAGCGGTGGGGTAGGGGAGGGTGTGGGAGGGGGATGTCCCCCCTCCCACGGTAAGAACTTTTTGCATTTTGTTGTTGCAAATGGTGCAATTTGATGCATGTTTTTGCGCGTTTTATCGACGTGAAACAGTCCCACTTGTTTAAGGTATATGGCAGTATATTTTAGTGTAGATTATAATTGAAGAATTTGCCTATAAAATGGTGTAATTTAAACACACTTCTTGTATTAATTCTTTTCACTGAATATCATGAACGCGACTGAACCCGGGCGAACGGAGCGAGCGAGGGGAGGGGAGGGTGTGGGAGGGGGGTGTCCCCCCTCCCACGGTAAGAACTTTTTGCATTTTGATGTTGCAAATGGTGCACTTTGATGCATGTTTTTGCGCGTTTTATCGACATGAAACAGTCCCACTTGTTTAAGGTAGCAGTATATTTTAGTGTAGATTATTATGAAACAATTTGCCTTTAAAATGGTGTAATCTAAATGCACTTCTTGTATTAATTCTTTTCACTGAATATCATGAACGCGACTGAACCCGAGCGAGTGGAGCGAGCGAGGGGGGAGGGGAGGGTGTGGGAGGGGGGTGTCCCCCCTCCCACGGTGAGAACTTTTTGCATTTTGACGTTGCAAATGGTGCAATTTGATGCATGTTTTTGCGTGTTTTAACGAGTTGAAACAGTCCCACTTGTTTAAGGTTGCAGTATATATTAGTGTAGATTATTATTGAACAATTTGCCTATAAAATGGTGTAATTTAAATACACTAGTCTTCTTGTATTAATTCTTACACTGAATATCATGAACGCTGTCTGTTCAGCAATCAAGCAGAAAAAGCATGCACACGAGGGTGTAGATAGGGGCATATCCCCTACCACACGAAGGTGATTTTGCGTTTTCAGACCTGAAATTCAGCGATCTGGTGCAAAGTTTTGGTGCAATATTTTTTCATCGAAGTGTTAAAATCACGGAATTTAGCTCTTATTCCGAATGTGCACCATCTGTGTGTATGTATAAAGTCTAGTGAGGTAGAGCTTAGGGGAAGGGGGATTCCCCCTCCCGCTCGCGGAGCTTTTGCGTTTTTAGAATTGAAATAAAGCGATCTCGGTATAGCCACAGTCTACTTCTATGCATGGCGGGGGGGGGGGGGGGGCTGGCGAGCAGGGAGAAGGCGTTGGCGAGTGTTATCTCCACCCTTCCCTTCCGATGGAGCTTTTGCCTTTTTAAGGTTGAAATTGAGATATCTCGTATACGCATATTTGATGGAATCAACATTTGGGAAATCACCAAAAAAAAAAAAAAAAAAAAAAATGGGGGGGGGCTGAGGGAGGAAAGGGTCGATTAAAAGGGGAAATTCCCCTTATACATGAAGGAACCTTGAGTTTTCGGAATATAAGTGATAAATCTTGTGCACTCAGAATTATTCATAATTTTTTGTAAATCTAAAAAGTGTACTTAGCTAGGGAAAGAGGCACAGAGGGGGAGGGTTTGGGAGGGGGATACCCCCTCCCAAGCACGAGAGATTTTGCATATTTTGAATTGAAATTCAACGATCTGGTGCACACTTTGAGTGAAATATTAAAAAATATATATCTTATTTGATGAAAGGTTGCAAAGGAGACCCGCTTCATGTGCATGCATACAGTATACACGCATTTTTTTTTTCCGCCTCCCAAATCCCCGGTCCAAATCTTAGGGGGGGCGACCGCCCCCATCGCCCCCCCCCCCCCCCCCCCCCCCTGGCTACGCCAGTGGATGTAGCCATGTAAGTTATGTGTTAGCATTTCAATGATTATGTCCAGAACGATATTACCCAGCAAAATGTGCTTCGAGGGCGGGCGACAATCCGTGCCGCCAGCCCTCGTCACAGATTGTCGCCAGGCGACAATCCGTGACGGGGGCGACAATCCGTGCCGCCAACGCCCGTCACGGATTGTCGCCCAGAGCAGGAGGCGACAATCCGTGTAGGGGCGACAATCCGTGTCGCAACATGTACAAATCGTGGTCTCTGTCACATCTTGTTTCGCGTGTGCGTCTTCACTGTGTACTAAAGTCTGTTGTATGAATGTGGATAGCACTCACCAGCAATGACAAAATAAAGGGCAGTGACTTGAGTCGTGACAGATAACACGATGTAATGGCATTCGTATTCTCGCATAAGGATAACGGGAAATGTAATGACATGGTGGATAAGACTCCCGACTCCCGATCCGAGGACCCGCGTTCGAATCTCGGCCAGTGCTTATATCCTTGGACAAGATGTTTCCTAAGGCAAGAAAATGAAAAAAAAAATGATTGTTACCTGCGAAGGACACAACGAAATCTGAAAATGGACGTACAACTTTTCTTCCATTTTTCTGTTTTTCGAAAAAGCCAAAGCATTCTGGACGCGAAAAAATGTGCATTCCATACCATTATTTTTCACAAGTTATTTATCTAATGTATGTAATTTAATGTCAAATTCTCCGTTTTCATGTGATGTTCTCAACTAAAGTTTACCTACACTTGTATGTCTTTCATGTTATTGCTAAATAGAAGTTGAAACAAACATTTACACGGATGAGGGTGTAGAGACTCAATGAGAGCCTTACAATGAATTATTATTGATTGGCAGTGTGGTTGAATTGTTTTTCTATTTGTATACTTATCGTCATACACTGCCCTATCAATGCCTGTTTTTCTTCTCGTGTGCCATTAAATCAAAATTAACTAATAAACGAATAACGTGTCGATAACATTTGAACTGACTAAACAGGTGGTGTCGATGTACCCCGGTCCATCACTCCATGTATCACTCCAAGTCCCGGTACCCCTCCACGAGAAAACATCTTATCCATCGATGCTGTAGAGATCAAAGGCGAGGATAACCTGGTTAATCTGGTCATCTCCTGTCACGTGAACTTCACTGATCAGCCGTCCCCGTACCTCCACACCTACACCATCAGTACTGAGACTACAACTCTATCGTCATCAAGCTGCGGCTCAGCCATCCTCTCGCCACGCCCCAACGCCTGCATCGAACTCACGTGCTCCGCGACGAACGGGATTGGAACGACCTCAGCCACGCTAACACACTGTCCTCGAGGTAAGTAGTCTTCATATAATGTGCTCTTTAACAGTGCCACAATTCTGTCTTTGTTTTTGTTATTCTTTTGTTTTTTGTTTTGTTTTTACTGCAGCCTAAGGCCGCTATAGGTCATGTTAAACTCTGTAGTAACAACTTAAAGGACAAGTCCACCTTCATATACATGTGGATTGAGTGAAGGCAACAATATAAGTAGAGCACATCAGTGAAAGTTTGGGGAAAATCGGACAATTAGTTCAAAAGTTGTGAATTTTTAGAGTATCTGTGCAGTCACTGCTGGATGAGAAGACTACTACATGATGTCACGTGCGTACAACGATATAAGGAAAATAAAAAGAGAATTTCACAAAACTTTACTTTTCGAATAAATGCACATTTCTTCGACTTGTCACTGATGTATGTTATGGTTAATATTTATTCCCCCTGCCTTCTGAAAGAGAGCAGTTGAGTGTTCTTTTGTTTCTGCGAGAAAAGTGAAAACATGTTGACTTTTCTTTATTCTTTATTTATATCGTTGTACACATGTGACATCACAAGCTATAGTAATTCTCTCATCCAGCCGTGACTGAGCAGAAACTTCAAAAATTCATAACTTTTGAACGGATTGTCCGATTTTCTTCAAATTCTCCTGATGGGTTCTACTAATATAGCTGCATTCACTCAACCCACATGTCTATGAAGGTGAACTTGTCCTTTAAGGAACTCTTAATTGCCTATAAATTTCCATACAATTTCCTCAGGTCTGGTCTTACAGTATTTTCAGTGTTACAAAAACTGAATAAAACGATATCAGATATTGATCATGCTCGCTCAGACATCCATGCCTACACGTTCTTTTTTCATTTTCGTCTTTAAATATCGAGTCAGCGTAGTCATGTGATAAAACACATCGTTATTATGGCATTGTAGTTACTGCTAGGTATAATGATAACCATGATAATCGGCTGGTATTTGCTCCATGTAACACATGTTTTCTGGATGTATCTGTCAGTCTCTTAGGAACTGAGTGCAAAGTATGTAACAATTTTCCCTCTACCCTTTCTGTTCATCTGCGATAACTTTCAGACTTAACCGATTGGTGATTGGTTCCTGGTTTAGACAGTAATCAATAAATCAACTGATCATATTTTATACAACAGATAAGCCACCAGAAAGAATCATCAATGTGGCGTTTGAGACTCAAGAAGCTGCTGAAACAAGTCTCATCATTACTTGCCACGTTGATCCAGAAGACCAACCCTTTCCACCAATCAACACGTACCTCATTGCAGTCGACGATAGCGTCATTTCCGATTCAGCTTCTCCTACGGTGACGATAGACGCTCAACCCAACACATGCATCGATGTTGTGTGTACTGGTATAAATGAATATGGAGAGACTGAAATGACCAAGACCTACTGTCCCCCACAGCTAGGTAAATACAAAACACATTTTTTTTTTCTTCTTGCTTATAATGAACGAACAGTAAAGTAAGAAAACAATGCGCAATCTAGCCAGAAAGCTTGGCCGAAAATACTATACATTCTCAGTGCTTATCTGAAGGTTGTGGCTTCGTAATTTGTTACATTCGATTACACACAATACATCGGGCCACAGCGATATCCACGTACCACCTTCGTTCTGCATGCCCACTACTGTGCAGGGAGGACGCTTCAGGAATAATACCGACTTTTATTAAATTACATTTTCGAAATAAACAAACAAACTTATTATCCCATCAAGATGCCTCAGCCAGGCGATTTCCTTGACAGAACTTTTCGATGTATAGCAAGCGAATTGAGATGAATTTTGAGCCCTTACAAGTAGGCCTACCATGTTTTAACTTTAGGGTGCCAACAGTAGGCCTAAACATCAAAACTGCTGATATAATCATTTTCCATATCGCTATGACATCACTAATGACCGTATGACAAGGAAAATTCTAAGCGTGCTTTTCCATGGTCAGTATTAATATTTTACCGTTTCCCCTTTCACTATACCTTGTCTCGTTCTAGAAACCGGTCCCGAACAACCTGGTAGCAACATCCTTAGGATCGAGACGACTGAAATCAGAGGTGAAGGAAACCTGGTAACTCTAATCATCACCTGTCATGTTGACCTCTCTGACCAGCCTTACCCACATCTCCACACATACACCATTTCAGCTGATAACGACACCTTGTCCTCCTCCAGCTGTGCCTCAGCGATTCTGTCCCCACTCCCCGATGCCTGCATCAATGTCACGTGTTCTGCGACCAACGGAATCGGAGACACGTTGTCATGGATGGAACATTGCCGGACAGAAATTCCTTCTGGTAAGTTAAAGTATCATGGCTTATCCTTCTCGAAGCAAAACATACAGTGCATATACGAACCTAAAAGTGCTCCTATAAGTACCCGACAATCATCATTAATTCTTTCGCACTTTTTTCAAATCTGTGTGTATGATGGCGATCAGAAATCTCCTAGTCACTTCACGGGGTAGAGAAGAAGGCAATAATCTGTGGGCACTGAGACAAGAGAGGGCGCTAGAGAGTTTTATTGAAGGTTGCAAACAAATGAAGTACTTGTCATGTGATACATGATCGTCTCAGATCACCTTCTGTGTATTTAGTTAATATCGTCTGATATTAGTACTCACGGCAATTTAAGTCCAGTATGTGTTCAAGTTTATACCGTTAGGTTGGAACAGTGTACTTAATTTTAACAGCAGGCACGGCAGTATAATCTTTCTTTCGTATTTCTCTCCATAGTTATTCTGCGACCTTTAGACAAAACATACAATGCTTTAGGTGAGGTAAAACAAATATGCGTCAGCAAGGAATGTATTGTTGCGCTCTTTGTAACGAATTGTTCTTTTTAGCGTTGACTGTAGCGTTTAGGTTGTGGTGGCTAGTTCAAAAAAAAATATATAAAAAGCTAAAAACCGCGCGATACTGAGCCAATGCCGGAAAAATAACTTAGGAAGGAGCAAACGCTACCGTTGTCCATTGGTGCTTTATCGATAGGGGGTCCCATAGCTAGCCCTCATCGACGGGTCCTTCAACAATCGTCGACCACATACGCTCTTCTCGTCGTCGTTTTCATCCTCTCCATCATCACCTGCTTCACTGTCCTCGTGAAGAGAAAAAATGTCTTCTGATTGAGGTGAGTATATTCATAGCGTGTTTTATTTACTGAATCCGTGCGCTTTGAAAAAATTGTCAAGTAGGATGCTATAACATTTATTACTTACTACTTACTAGGTTTAGTACTTGGCAAGAAAACCTGATACTCCTGGGTAAACTTCATTGGAATCATCATCCAGATAGAATTACGAGAGAGGCAGACGAGATGATAGGGGGAATCGAAAGAAATGAGGATATTGACTTTCATCGGGGGAAAAAATACACTCTTTGGTTTGACATGCTGTGTTCCTCCATAGGCAATTCATAACACGCCTAGCTTCACCGATGTTGCCAGCCATACATTTCATCATTGACTTAGGTTTTTATTGCATTTAAAGATAGATACACCATGTCCTCCTTTTCCTGATTTATTTTCTCATTTGAGACGTATATTGACTGCCTTCCTTGCGTTTCACTTTCCTATACTGCAAAAGTGCCTCAAGTAATATTCTTTAATTGACTGCTACGAACTGCCTTTCTGTAGACAAACTTGGTTTTGTTGAGAACACACAGTACTGCCTACCATATATTTGTTTGTCTTCAGTTGATACCATATCCTGCATGTTTACATTTCTTTGGCAACAATTATTTTAAGATCCCTTTATGACATTTGCCTGCAGGTATGGAAAGCTGCGAGGGTCAAAATGAGGGAAAGCCTTGGATGCACACCAACAATATTTTCTCCGAATGAAGAATCATAATTTGTACACTTTGTATCTTAACTCACTCTGAAATCATTCACATGTTATTATGTCGTATCTGTAGTTTCCAAAATAGATTTATTGCCTATCAATAATCTTTATGTCATTGGAAGTGACCAGAAACGAAATGAAGAGCATGTTTTCAAACTACAAGTAGTCAGCGGAATAATGTGATGCAGCTCTCGTTAAATGTATGTTCATTGTAATATTGTCGATAAATTTTACCGTGTGTTGATTTGATGTACAGATTACCCGATAAGTCTGATATACTGTAAGATATATGATCTCTCGCCCATTTACATTTATAATAACTGTTGATTGCACTTTACTTATAGTGAGTGGCAATGTCTATAGCGTACTTTTGTGATAATTTATTTTATGTTGCAACATTATCTGAGGCCATTTTACCAGTCAAGCTTTGCTTATGAAGATGGTCCCTTGCTTGTCAAAATCATTAATTTCTCAAAACCTTGTTCAAATTATTTTCTCTGCTAGTGTACCTTTAATATGACATCTCATTGTATATTTAGTTTATACGTTTTGACTACAATTGAACACATGATAATGAATATTGATGCGTATAATTCATTTGATTATGCCGACACTATGTTAACTTTTGTTTTATGTATTGACGGTTGAATACAGACATAGAACAGAACAATAACCAGCTCTGCTTCACATGATTAAATTCTACGTCACATGACTTAAAAGTGTACAATACAAGGCTCGATATGAACTTGTTCGCTTGGGGCCATTCGGGCCATCAGAATCATCAAATTGCTTTTTTTTATGGCCCGAAAAATAAAGAAAAGCGTAACAAATGAACTATTTTTTATAAAACATTAAGGTAATACAGTAAATCATGATAATTATGTGAAAATTAAGAGGTTCGACAATGTGTGTCAAATGCCAAGTACTGTGACTGAGAGGTAAGAAAGTAAAACATTAGAAAATTAAAATGACTAAGAACCATGATAATTATGCGAAAATTGGCAGTTAAGTTAAAGGGGCTCACAAACATGTAATTTGTTATTAAGTGGTGGCCCAACATCTATTTCTGGTAGCCCCGGGCCACAGGGCCACAGCTGATCTTGAACCTTTTATAAAGTCTTGTCATTATGGAAACGAGGTTGGAAAGCAATTATTTTCCAATGACATCATTGGTAGTGAATTCGGTTTCCTTGAAGTATCTTATGTAAAGCAATCAGTTGCGATCCTGTTCTTTTTATAGTGTCCTATGTTTTCATCATCTCTCTCTCTTCCATAAATAAAATGTAATATTCGTTTGAATTTTTGCACGACCAGCCGGCTTTATATCATGTCAGTGAATTAAAGTCACGTCAAGAAATAAACTGTTGTTTAAACAGAGAAACCGAATGCATGTGTAGTTCTGATTCGGTGTTCGTGTTATATACCAACCCCTTACTGAAAAATACCAACAGTAGTGTTGGAAATTATAAGGAACAAAGATAATTTTAAAACTACGTATAGCGAGAAATTTATATTGAAAGGTGAAAGTGAATCGTGGCTCATGAATGATGACATTAGTACATACACTCACACACACACACACACACACACACACTCATATATATACATACATAAAACTAGGTTTTACAAAAAACATTTCCCACTTTTGATCCTTAATATTTCAAAAACTATATATCAGATAACACTGACATTGATGTTAGTGATAACTGAATGGTGTACAATTTTATTTGAGGTGATTTAAAAATGAAAGCATAGATCAGTTTCATTAATTTAAGATCTATCTTTAAGTTAGGTTTCAGATGTTGCTCTATATTCAACCCTCTGTATAAAACTTTAATTTCGCACAGGGTTCAATTGTTGTTTATGGGAGTGTGTGGTTAACACCCAGACAATGGTCCTGAACAATCATATCCAAGGTTTGAATGCTGTGTTACATATTCATGAGAACTCCACTATAACAGCTAGTCTTTATTCATCCTGAAATGTAGTGTACTGTAAGCACATGATAACATATGCTTACTTTTTCATGTGCATGCATTTTACCCTCTGCCATGAAATCAGTCTAGCAGTGCCCATGCAATCCATCATGAATAATAAAAGCATTCATGTGCCTTGGAGCAAGAGACCAGAAGCCTAGTCAGCAGAGCTGCGTTCATGTCTATTGTTCAGGGTCATTGTAAACACACACTCACATACACATCATTTTGTTCCTATGTAGAATTCAATTTTATGCTGAGGGTTAGAATTTTACCAAAATCTGGAACTTAACTTTGAATTTAATCATGGATTTAGTGAAACTGATTCGTGTTCTCATATTCAAATCGCCTCCAACTAAATTGTACACTATTCAGCTATCAACTCATATCAATGACAGTATATTTATCTGAAGTACAGTTTTCGAACTATAACGGATCAAAAGTGGGAAATGTTTCTTGTAACACCTATATAACACAGCTGTATATATATATATATATATATATATATATATATATATATATATATAGAGAGAGAGAGAGAGAGAGAGAGAGAGAGAGAGAAAGATTGTACAGTGTATGTCACACTAGAGGAACGCATTAAATGCCAGTTGCCTTGGTTTTTATTCGGGGGCCTTCCCTTCGCCAGGGAAGAAAGTGCTTTCTTAGTTGGTCATAAAAGAGCTAATTGCTTTATCGTCATGAAGTGAGAAACAAACAAAACGTCATTTACAATACGTTGAAACCTACCGTTACACCCATGATACATGGACATCATAATAATGATGATAATAATAGTAATAGTAATATCAATAGTAATAGTAATAGTAATAGTAGTAGTAGTAGTAGTAATGATAATAACAATAAGAGTGATAATACATTACGAATCGACGAATGTAGGTACATTGTATGTTATTATGTATGATGTACCTATGTGTGTAGAGCTGTTACTTCTGTGTGGGTGTCCTTTTCTTCTGTGTATACATCTTGTGTCTCTGTGTGTGTGTGTGTGTGTGTGTGTGTGTGTTTGTTGGTCCACGAGTTCTGTATGATATACATTCGTCTATGTGAGTGATCCTTGTGGAATATGTCATCGATCAATTTGACCAAACGTTCGTTAGCAAATAATTGAGTACTCTGAGATGATATGAAGAAAAAACCCACCTGAATGAAAAATAACGACAAGGGCATTACTGAGTATTTCACTATTGATGAAAGCATACCTAATAACAACAATAACAATATCAACGCAGTGACCTCCTGATCAATATCTACACAGTTAACCACTGAATCCCAGTGTCTCAAACTGCTTTCATAAAGATGTACTCTTTTGAGATATCAACAGTTTGATCACAAAAGCAAAACGGCGACACCATATATTCATGTAATTATTGTTTATTTTCCATAAGCACATCTTGCTAAGAACAAGAAGCAGGGATGACAAAAATTCAATAGGCAATGTACCAAAGCTGCGGTCATAACTCAAAATTCATGAACATGCTTGATTATTGGGATCCAGATATTGAAGCTTAATGGTGAATATAATTTAAGGTACTAAATTTTTCACACCGATCCTTTCTTACCATTACATATTTTATGTAAATATCTATAAATCGCCGATCTTGAAATCAGTGTATGCGTCGTGACACACGCGGGGTATGCACGCCCTGAAGGAGACAGTCATGAAATCAGTGATCACGTGTTTTCATCTTCTTCAGTTCCCGTGAACTTTCTGTGAGGAGAAGAAATAGTTAACGTGACTGATTTGAATCTTTATTTCAATTTCACAATTAGGTCCTCCATTAAACGACACACTGT
Source organism: Diadema antillarum (assembly GCF_040938485.1). Classification (NCBI taxonomy): domain Eukaryota; kingdom Metazoa; phylum Echinodermata; class Echinoidea; order Diadematoida; family Diadematidae; genus Diadema; species Diadema antillarum. The sequence continues at coordinate 2,272,585 of NW_027271394.1, read as the reverse complement.
CCATCAGGTTTCATGAGCGAGTAGACATTCAGAACCAAACGTCCCTCGACATCGAATGTCACGTGATTTCAAAGGACAAACCCTTTCCGGCTATCGAGTCTTACGTCATCTCGGCTGATGACGTCATTTTGTCACGTTCTTCATCCCCTCGCACTACCATATCACCTCGTCCTAGATGGTGTATCCAAGTGTCTTGTGTTGGGAGCAATGGGATTGGCGAAACAACAGCATCCACGATATACTGTCCAAAAGGTAATATCTAAGGTGTAAAGTCACCTGTAACAAGTGTGCCCTATACTCTTTTAGATAGATGAAACTGAACTAAGTTTGAAGCATACTTACTCGAAATAATCACTTTGAGTAATTCTTTAATTTGACTGTTTTCAAAGATCCGCCTCTCGCCGATATACTATCTTTGGAGTTCCATGAGGAAAGACTAACTAGCACTGCAGTCATCCTCTCCATCACTTGTCACGTGGACTCGCGAGACCAGCCGTTTCCTCGTCTGCACACTTTCATCATCCGAACGGAGACTGGGACCGAGTCTAACTCCAGCTCTCTGATCCTATCACCCCGACCCGAATGGTGCATGAATGTCACTTGCATTGGTCAGAATGACTATGGGTCGACTTCTTCTATCGAGACATACTGCCCGACAGGTGAGGGGATGAAAGTAGTAGGATTCTTGTATTGGTCAGAACGACTATGGGTCGACTTCTTCTATCGAGACCTACTGCCCTAGAGGTGAGGGGATGCAAATAGGATGCTTTTATCGGTCAGAATGGCTATGGGTCGACTTCTTGAATCGAGATCTAGTGGTCTAAGAGGTGAGGGAATTAAAGTACATGTAGTAGGATATTTCTGTTCGTTAGAATGGCTATGTGTTTACTTCATCTATTGAGACCTATTGCCCGACAGGTGAGAGGGTGATAGTAGTACGATACTTGATCAGAATGACAATGTGTCGACTTCTATCGACACCTATTGCTCGACAGGTGAGGGGATGATAGTAGTAGGATACGTATTTTCGTGGTCATAATGAATATGGGTCGACTTCTTCTCTTGAGACCTACTGCCCAAACCATTCATCGTTGAAGTTTAAATGCAATCTAGCGCGCAGGAGATCGCGCATTCAACCACGTAACAGTCGGAAATTGCTTCATGAAAATTGACAAACTTATCATTTCATTCTTAGTCGGAGAAATTCTTGTCATAGTTAGGTAATTTATCATACTTACATTTTCATATTTTTTGCAGCTGAGTCATTTTAATGTGTATATTTTTCATCTTAAATGACTGCGACATTTTCAATGTTACGTGCTGACAGATCACATCTAGAGGCGCTTATTTTTATCTTTTGTTTTCGTCTCTCTCTCTCTCTCTCTCTCTCTCTCTTCTCTCCCCATTTCTTTGGAACAAATGTTAACAGATCCACCTCGCCCTGGAATAATCGACATTCGGCTGGAAGAGAAACTGGGCGAAAATAACCAACCAATATTGGTCATAAACTGTCACGTAAATGAAACGATTATGCTTCATCCTCCATTGCATACTTTCGAAGTCAAGGTTGGAAAGAAGACTGTATCATTGTCAACCAGGCCATCGACCACTATATCGACAAGGCCTGAACACTGTACCGTAGTAACTTGCACTGGGACCAACGATCTCGGTTCGACAAACACTACGGAAACATATTGCCCTACAGGTGAAGTAGATTCAAATAAAATCATTCGCGTGCTTGTATTATAGATGTTTGTATGTGCTTTACTTCATTGTAATGTACATATATGATAATTATGTATAATACTTACATGTTATTTTTCAGTCTCTTCGGCTCATCGCTATGAACACGTATTGTCATTACGAACACCTCTGATAAAAGATCTCAATTCAATCTGTACTGTTTACAAATATACATGTACGTCTACCGGAAACTTGGTTACCTATAGAAACGTCGCAAATCTCCTTAGTAAACAAGTGACAGTTTCGGGGAAAAGAGATAATTGATAAAAAACGTAAATAACAAAGTACACATTAGTTAAGAAAAAAGCGTCTTTTCTCCATCTTCTCAGTATTTGCCTATCAAACTTTAAAGAAGACAAAGTAATCAGAGTACGCAGAAAAAGGCTCCATAGCAAAGGGAAACAAGAGAGACAGACAGACAGACAGAGAGGAAAAACAACTTTTTAAAGGATCACTTGTCCAGCATTTTATCAGATACAGTAGTAGTTACCTAATAAATCAACAAAGGAGAATGTGAACTTAGATTTGACCCTAGAGGTCTACATGTTTTGAAGTGAAACGAGATTTTCTGAAAGTTAAAAGTGCAAATGTCATATAAATCCCTTGGTCTACTAGAGAAATAAGAAAAAGAATGAAAAAGAAATCGAGATACAATATAGAGGCTTGGAGATAAACACCCGTTACATATTTTACTGTAATGTTGAAGAATACATTTTAACCAAAAAAATGTAATTCAATTATAATTATCTGCGTGAAAGACTCATAAAAGTGAAGTTGTCCAGTTTTACTTTGGGAAGAAAAAGTGTAAAGATTTCTGATTGCCGATATTAAGTTCTATAGTGATAAACGTTTTCCAACACAACTGAAGCTTCGTTTCAATGTTCATGAAATCTTTCTTTTTTCGTATATACTGGCACTCGAGTTATTATGAGTATTTGTGGCAGAAAGTCGTATCTTCCTTATTTCTCCTGCCATTCACCCATTACACTTGATCTTGATAGATCCACCAGAAGAAGGTCTGATCTCAATCCTAGTGGAAAACGACACGGATACCACCAATGTTGTCATCACCTGTTTCATCGATTCGTCGGTTCAACCCAAACATCCTATCAACATTTTTGGTGTCGAGGTAAACGGTGAAAGCATGATCTCCTCATCGCAAAATGCGTCTGTCATTGTGACGTCACGTCAGAACAGGTGTCTTAACATCAGATGCACCGGAAGCAGTGTCCATGGGTCAACGACCTCTCTTAGTTTGCATTGTCCCAGAGGTACGTGACATCTGACTTTCTAAACACAGACGATGAGTGTGAGCCCTTATGATTCATTCAAAAGATGGCCGTGCAAAGCTTAGCTGTTGCTAATCTAGCTCATGTTCGATTTCCCTAAAACCCTGTCAGCCATTTTTATTGTTACGAGAAAGAAATTTACAGATGAACATTATAAAATAGTGACACACAGTTTAATGTTATAATCTCCTAATCGAATTAATCGTATTAAAAGTTCCTCTTTCATTCTTTTGACGATGGTCTTCTTCAATACTTTCAAAGATGTAAGGCAGATCATTGCGTCTATACAGTCATAAAAAAAACAAACTATGACGGATGACGGTCAGCTTCCGGTGTAAAACAACCAAGAAAATGATTGTTATTGGTCACTCCCATTACTCTTACTGCACAGTGATTACGTCAAGCACTATGAAGATTTAATATTTCATTCTTTCCGTCTTCAATCAACATTATAATCTTTGTTGTTCTTTGCATGACCAACCAGCGTGAGTAGCTGCTTCTCAGATTTCACGGCACTTGTACTCGCTTGTTTCTCTAATGTCTTTTGAATACCCTTACAGATGATGTGATTGAAATCGAGATGTCTGACTTTCCGTCCGATGACAATGTGACGGTTGTCGTAATTCTGTGTCACGTGACTGAAGAGTACCAGCCCCACCCTGATTTCCGCCAGTACGTGATTACAGCAGACAACCTAACGCTCTCAAGGGGCAGATCTACGTGGGTCTATCTCAGCCCTAAACCTGAGAAATGTGTCTCTGTCACTTGTAGCGCCCTCAACGACTTCGGTTTCATCACTGCATCGGAAATTTATTGTCCAACTGGTAGGCGTTTGGAGAACAACATTATCATATACAAATTTCGTGGATATAACTTACGTTTAGTCTTTGATAAGACGAAGAATGATATCGAGCCATTTCCCGCTTTCTTTTCACGACTTACACATGGTTAGCTCTTTATCATTAAAAATGGAATAGACCTGTATATCATGTTTCTTTCTCAGAAGCTCAAAAATCTCTGTCTATGGAAGCATTATTTAACATATTTGTATACTACGTAAAATGTAGTGGTGCCAATGTCCAATAAACCTAAAGTTTTGCATGGGATTTGGTTTCTTAGATCGGATGAAGAAAGAGGCTCTGAAAATTGAAAAATGCATATCACTTTCAAATCACTTAATAAAAGAATGAGAAAGGCAATTGTTTCGTATTCTATTTGAGTAGAATTTTAACGTCCATTTACGTACTGTATTCAATTACAAATAAACACGGCGGAGATAACATGTGTATACGTAATATCTGTTACATAACTTCTGAAATAAATATTAAAGATAATGGTGAAACATGATGCTTCGTGGTGAAATGAACTACCATGTCTGTGCACTATGAGATAGGACTAGGAATTTAAACGTGGTTTTACACTGACATTCACAGCAATATCAAATCATGGTAGCGACCACTTATTAGAGAGGCGGTGAGAATTATGTAACACGTTTCATGGCGGGACGTTTTAATTTCGGTGTTGTGCGATCGTACACATCAAGTTTATTTCTTCTTGGCATAATACAAACAAGAACCACAATCTGATGAGATTAGAAATTGATGAAAAAATACCACCATTTTCATAACATGAAAGTGACCAGGAAAGTATTATTTCACTTTTGATTAAAGCATACCTAATGATAATAACGATATATGTTAACAACACCTCGCGACCTCCTGATTAATATCCACACAATCAACCACTATATCCCATCAGTGCCTCCCAATGCCTTGCTTGAAGAACTACTCTTGTAAAATATCAACAGCTTGATCACAAAAAGCCAAATGAAATCAACATGTTTATGCATTGTTTCTTTTCCATAAATATATCTTGCTAAGAACAAGGAAGCAGGAATGACAAAGAAATTCAATAGGAAATGTACCAAAGCTGCACTCTTAATTAGAAATTCATGAACATACTGGCTTCCGGGGATCCAGATATTAAAGTTCAAAAGTGAATAGAATTGAGGTGGCAAATGTACCACACCAATCATTTCTTAACATTACGTATCGTAAGTAAATAACTATAAATCGTCGATCTTGAAATCGGTGTACGCGTCGTAACACATACCGGCGGGGTATGTACGGCTGAAACCTGAAGGAGACAGTCACGAAAACAGTCGTCACATGTTTTCATCTTCGTCAGTTTTCGTGAACTTTCTGTGAGGAGAAGAAACAGTTAATGTGAATGATATGAATCTTTATTTCAATTTCACACTTAGGTCCTCCATTAAACGGCACACTGTCCATCAGGTTTCATGAGCGAGTAGACATTCAGAACCAAACATCCCTCGACATCGAATGTCACGTGATTTCCAGGGACAAACCCTTTCCAGCTATCGAGTATTACGTCATCTCGGCTGATGACGTCATTTTGTCACGTTCTTTATCTCCTCGCACTACCATATCACCTCGTCCTAGATGGTGTATCCAAGTGTCTTGTGTTGGAAGCAACGGGATTGGCGAAACAACAACATCCACGATATACTGTCCAAAAGGTAATATCAGGTGTAAAGTCACCTGTAACAAGTGTGCCTTACTCTTACAGATAGATAAAACTAAACTAAATTTGAAACATACACACTCGAAGTAATCACTTTAACTGTGTAATTCCTTAATTTGACTGTTTTCAAAGATCCGCCTATCGCCGATATAATATCTGTGGAATTCCTTGAGAAAAGATTATCCAGCACTGCAGTCATCTTATCCATCACTTGTCACGTGGACTCGAGAGACCAGCCGTTTCCTCGTCTGCACACTTTCATCATCCGAACGGAGACTGGGACAGAGTCTAACTCCAGCTCTCTGATCCTATCACCCCGCCCCGAATGGTGCATGAACGTCACTTGTATTGGTCAGAATGACTATGGATCGACTTCTTCTATCGAGACCTACTGCCCAAGAGGTGAGTTGGTGCAAATAGTACGATACTTTTATCGGTCAGAATAGGTATGGGTCGACTTCTTCTATCGAGACCTATAGCCAGTGATAGCCCGACAGATGAGGGGATGATAGTAGTGGGATACGTATTGTATTGGTCAGAACGACTATGGATCGACTTCTTCTATCGAGACCTACTGCCCAAGAGGTGAGTTGGTGCAAATAGTACGATACTTTTATTGGTCAGAATAGGTATGGGTCGACTTCGTCTATCGAGACCTATAGCCAGTGATAGCTCGACAGATGAGGGGATAGTAGTAGTGGGATACGTATTGTATTGGTCAGAATGACTATGGATCGACTTCTTCTATCGAGACCTACTGCCCGACAGGTGAGCGAATGAAAGTAGTAGGATAGTAAAATTGCATTGGTCAAGATGACTATAGGTCGACTTCTGCTATCGAGACCTACTGCCCGACAGGTGAGGGAATGAAAGTAGTATAGACATTGGTATTGGTCTGAATAGCTGTGGGTCGACTTCTTCTATCGAGACCTACTGCCCTAGAGGTGAGGGGTTGATGATAGTTTAGGATACTTGTATTGGTCGACTTCTTGAATCAAGACCAAATGGCCTAAGAGTTGAGGGAATCAAAGTAGTAGGATACTTCTCTTCATTAGAATGACTATGTGTCGACCTCTTCAGCGAGACCTATTGCGCGACAGGTGGATGAGGGGATGATAGTAGTGGGATACGTATTATAGTGGTCATAATGACTATGGGTCGACTTCTGCTCTCGAGACCTGGTGCCCAAACCATTCAGTGTTGAAGTTTATATGCAATCTAGTGCGCAGGAGATCGCACATTCAAGCACATACTAGTAACATAAAAAATAGTCGAAAATTGTTTCATGAAAGCTGACAAATTCTTGTCGTAGTTAGATAAAATACCCCAGTTACATTTTTCATATTCTTTTCAGCTAAATCGCTTTAATGTGTATATTATTTTCTCGTCTTTAATGGCTACGACTTTCATAATATTACTTGCTGACGGATCATATCTAGAGGCGTTTATTGCTTCTTTTGTTTTTGGCTCCTCTCTCTCTCTCTCTCTCTCTCTCTCTCCCCCTCTCTCTCTCTCTGGAACACATGTTAATAGATCCACCTCGCCCTGCAATAATCAACATTCAACTGGAAGAGAAACTGGGCAAAAATAATCAACCAATATTGGTCATAAACTGTCAGGTAAATGAAACGATTGTGATTCATCCTCCACTGCATACTTTCGAAGTCAAGGTTGGAAAGAAGATTGTATCATTGTCAACCAGACCATCGACCACTCTATCGACAAGGCCTGAAAACTGTACCGTAGTAACTTGCACTGGAACCAACGATCTCGGTTCGACAAACACTACGGAAACATATTGCCCTACAGGTGAAGTATATTTAAATCAAATCATACGCGTGGTTGTGTAATAGATGTGTGTGTGTTTTACTTAATTGTAATTTACATGTTCATATATAATTATGTATAATACTTACATGTTATTTTCAGTCTCTTCGGCTCATCGCTATGAACACGTGTTGTCATTACGAACACCTATGATAAAAGATATCAATTCAGTGTGTACGGTTTACAACTACGTCTACCTGAAACTTGGTTACCTGTAGAAACGACAAGAATCTCCTTAGTAAACAAATGACAGTTTCAGGGTAAAGAGAGATGCTTTATGAAAACGTAAATAACAAAATGAACAATAGTTAAGAGAAAATATTCTTTTTGGCTTGTCTTTTATAACTCAATATTTGTGTATCAAACCAAATGATTTAGATTGCAATCAGGGCACACAGAAAAAGGCTACACAGCAAATTGGAACAAGAGAGAGAGAGAGAGAGAGAGCAAACAAAACAACTTTTAAAAGCATCACTTCTCCAGAATTATGCCAGATACAGAAGTAGTTACCCAATAAATCAACGGAGGAGAATGTGAACATATATTTCACACGGAGGTCTACACATTTCAAAGTAAAACTTTCCAAGATTTTTCGAAGTTAAAACTTGAAGGTGTCACGACTAAATCTGTCAGTTTACTAGAGAAGTGGCGAAAAAAAGAAAAAGAAACAAGACGGAGATACAATATCGAGGCTTACAGATAAACACCAGTTGCATATTCAATCATAATATTTAAGTATAACATTTGAAAAACAAAACAGCTGTTATTCAATGACATCTGCGTGAAAGATTCATAAAAGGAGCCTTGTTCATACTTTGGGAAGAGAAAGTGTTAGAATTTCTGATGTTGAGTTCTTTAGTGGTTGACGCGTTCCATCACAACTGAAGATTAGTGTCAATGTTCATGAACTCTTTCATCATGTATACATGGGGGGCTCTTCTTGCACTCAAGTTCTAATGAGCATTTGTGGCAGAAAGTCGTATCTTCCTTATTTCTAATGCCATTCACCCATTACACTTGATCTTGATAGATCCACCAGAAGAAGGTCTGATCTCAATCCTAGTGGAAAACGACACGGATACCACCAATGTTAACATTACCTGTTTCATTGATTCATCGGTTCAACCCAAACATCCTATCAGCATTTTTGGTATCGAGGTAAACGGTGAAAACATGATCTCCTCTTCAAGAAATACGTCCGCCACTGTGACGTCACATCAGAACAGGTGTCTTAACATCAGATGCAACGGAAGCAATGTCCATGGGTCAACGACCTCTCTTAGTTTGCATTGTCCCAGAGGTACGTGATATCTGACTTTCTAAACACAGACGATGAGTGTGAGCCCTTATGATTCATTCAAAAGATGGCTGTGGAAAGCTTACCTGAAATAACTCATGCCCTATTAACATTAAACCCCGTCAGCCATTATCACTGATCACTGTTACCCAATAATTTATAGATGAATATCATAGAATAGAGACACACAAATTAATTTTATAATCTCATAATCTAATTAGTCGTGTAAAGAGCTGCTCTTCATTCTTTTGACGATGCTGTACTTCAATACTTTCAAAGATTTACAGCAGCTCATCGCGTCTATTCATACAAACTATGGTGGATGACGGTCATCCTCCGGTGTAAAAGAAGCGGTAAAATAACTGCAATTTGTCACTTTCATTACTATTGCTGCACATTGATTACTTGGAACTCAATGAGGATTGCATATTTCATTCTTTTCATACTCACAACTTTACAATCTTTGTTGTTGTTTACATCACTATCCAGCGTGAGTAGATACTTCTTTCATGAAGACAGGCATAAACTCTCTAAGACTTCACTGCACTCATACTCGCTTGTTTCTCCGATGTCACCTGAATACCTTAACAGATGATGTGATTGAGATCAAGTTGTCCGAGTATACGTCCGATGATAATGTGACGGTTGTCGTAATTCTGTGTCACGTGACCGAAGATTACCAGCCCCACCCTGATTTCCACCAGTACGTGATTACAGCAGACAACCTGACGCTCTCGAGGGGCAGATCTCCGTGGGTCTATCTCAGCCCCAAACCAGAGAAATGTGTCTCTGTCACTTGTAGCGCCCTCAACGACTTCGGTTTCATCACTGCATCGGAAATTTATTGTCCAACAGGTAGGCGTCTGGTAAACAACAATATCATCCACAAATTTCGTGGATTTAACATATGTTTACTCTTGAATAAGACGAAGAACGATGTAGAGTTGGTCTATTGTTTTCGATCATTTCCCACTTTCGTTTCAACACTTACACATGGTTAGCTCTATGTTATTAAAAAAGAATAGGCCTGTATATTTTTCTTTCTCAGAAGCTCAAAAATCTCTATCACATTCGTGTTCTCCCGAAAATAAAGTGGTGCCAATGCCCAAATAAACCTAACGTTTGCATGGGATTTGCTTTGTTAGATCGGATGAAGACAGAGGCGGAGAGAACTGAAAATGCGTCACTTTCCAATCACTTAACAAAAGAGTGAAAAAACAATTGTTTCGTATCCGATTTTAGAATTCGAGTGTCTACTTACACACGAAATTCAAATACATATATAATATAAGAGGGAGATAACACGTGTGAAAATAAAATGTGCTACATAGCTTCTAAAATACTGTATTAAAGATAAGGCTGATACTTGATGGTGGAATAGACTGCCTGGTTTTGCAATAAGAAATGTGACTGGGAATTTAAACACGGTTTTACACTGATATTCACAGCAATATATCATGGTAGCGACCACTTACTAGAGAGGCGGAGAAAAATGTAACACGTTTCATGTCACCACATTTTGATTTCGTTGTTGAGCGATGGTACACATCAAGTTCATTTCATCTTGGCATTAATTTACAAACAAGAACCACAATCTGATGAGATTCCAAATTGATGAAAAAAGACCACCTTTTTCATAACATTCATTTCCTGTCTGTTTCTCCAGACTACGTACATGTAACTGGAATCCTCCAAACAATGTCGACAACGTACGCCCTCCTCATCGTCCTTTTCGTTCTCGCTGTTGTGGTGTGCGTCGTCACCGTCATGCAGAGGAAGATAGACACGCCCAGAGTACCAGGTTTGTCTGCAATCCGTGACAAAAAAAAGAATAAATATTCTTATACCAATATCCAGTTTTATTCCGGCTTTCTCTCTATCATTCTATTTGAAAACAGTTCAGAAACAGGCTACAATTTATGTGATCTCAGTCTTAGCTACATTTGAGAAATCTAAAGAATGTACGCAAACTACCGACAAATGGTTATTCTTTGAAAAAAAGATACAGCCTTAAAGGATGGGCAGAATGCATAGAAATTTCAAAAGGGAAAGCTTTCAAACTTCAGGACACACTTTGCTATTGTGAATGGAATGGCTATAATTCGGTGGAAGAGAGAAAAGTATTGAGCGCCTACTAGAGATACCCAGCAAGTACCCAACTCAAAGACATCTTCTAATTACCTCCTCATTCAATCCTCACTTAATTTAAATCGAAAACAATAACATGAAGATAGAAGAAAAGAAGGTATGAAAACTTCAGTATTGGTAACTCATTCCATATCAGATATAGAGATCCCAAATCAGCTGCCTAGATCAGAGCCTGTAAACGCGCAGTAGACCTATTTCTTATTTATTTCAATGTCATATTGACTTTATTTCAAGTATCATGAAAACTTTAACATTCGTTGTTTGTCGCCATGTATAGCCTTACATTGACGTAAACCATCTAAGAATCTTTTTCCAGTTTTGCTTAGAAATACATATCATCCTCTCTTTGTCATAGAGACAAGCATCTATGTATCCCTAAGTAATTCATGTATAGTAGAAGAACATATCAGTAACACTTTGCTGTTTGTAGGTATAAGTCATTAAACATTACATCACATGCTTTCCTTGTCTTTCAGATCGACTTTATGAGGACAAAATCTTGAACTGAAGACGCTGGACAATTAAAGGAAAAGACGACAAAGTGTAACGCACTTTGTAATCTCAGACATTGCAGGCAAAAGGACGACGTAGTCCATATTTTAACTAGGTGCTTGAATACACTTTATAGTACATACATCATAATCCAGAGCAGGCTCCTCTCTCACCCGTCCCGACACCTGCCTCGACGTCTCCAGTAGATATTAGGTGACTTGAAAGGAAACACAAGTCCAAATCTTAAAGGACACCTCCGGATGATTTTCAAATCTTTACATTTGAACAGCTATAAATTACTTATACTGAGGACAGAGTTTCAGAATTTATGATAACTGGAATGAAGAGCAAGAATATTCTCAAAATTTAGAACAAATTGCAATGAACAAGGATGATGACATAGGAGAGTCACCATAAGAATGCATGAGTTGGGGCTCAAGGAAGCAGAACAAAAGAAGAAAGCATGCATAGATTATACACAGGTGAACTCCCAAGCAAGCGGTATTGTAATGGAATTTAACTGCTACATTTCTGAAATATGTGAGCCTCTATGTCATCATCATTGTTCAGTGTAATTTGTTTGATGTTTTTCAAAATATTGTTTCTCTGCTCAAGGACCACAATAAATTCCACAAATCTATACATGGAGTTGTCGATTTATGTACTACATGATGTGAAATTATGAAAATTGTCTGGAATGCTCCTTTAAGAGAAACTTACCAGGGAATCGTTACCATCTGCTTTAGGTCTAATCCCATCAGTGTTTTCATTTTATGAGGGACCACCCGATCATAGCGAAGTCCAAAATCAAAGTGTGATATAGCTTGCACAAGTTTAAAGACATATAGTTGATAATATCTTTTCACAACTTTTGATAAGGTATACTTTATACCCCAATAATCATCCCGTTTTTAATGGCATTAAATGCTGCCATCCTCCAGTTGCGTTCAGAATATATCTGTTTATACGGGCGTAATCTCACCAGTATTTTCATGTGATTTACGAGGGACCAAACCTACCATGGCAAAATCTGAAATCAAAATTTTGTACAAGCTAAAGACATAGTTAATAACCTCTTTTCCCCACTTTTGAAAAAGGTACTTTATACCCCCAAAATCGTCCCGTTCTTATTTGCATCTACAGTCATGTTACAGTTCCGTCAAGAATACGTCTCCTGCAAAAGGTACATTTCCAGTTTGACCGTGATGTGAATACAGTATAATGGTATGACCTTCTAGTCGGCTGCCATTTCTTACTACAATAAAACCACTAGTGCTCCAGAGCCCCACCATAATTCACAGTCCCTTTCTTTAACTCAACCGTATCTATTTCAGCTGTACTTTTTTTTCTCTGTAAAGTATCAAATGTCTGGTTTATTATGTTCTTATAAACTAGGCGTCTACATAAGTGTGATTCAAGCGTCTGTACAATTTCCATACAAAGAAGTTCTTTCCAGAATATTTTGCTTCACTTTGGATATAATCCTCGACTATGCAAATATTAATCATTGTCTCATGTATTTGATCGCATGTATTGGAGCAAACAAAGGTGAAATTAATAAACTAATTCCTATGATCGTGTGATGTGAAATTTATAATAAAACTATCAAACATATTTGTTGTTTTTTATTCGTATATGTCATAGTAGTAGTAGAAGAAGAAGAAGAAGAAGAAGAAGAAGAAGGAGAGCAAATGGTACTTAGAGTGGTAGTTTTAAGAAGACAGCATTTTAGTCATAATGTTATGAAAGCGATTTCTTCGTCCGAACTACGCTCACGTATCATGCATGTCACATGGAGTTTTCGTACATTTGGTTTCCGCCTGGTTTCATCTATTTCGTTTTGTTGTAATTATTCAGGGCCCTGTTTTGTGGAGAGTTATAATTAATTATGTAGTTGATTTCTGTGGTAAGTCTATGGTATATGGTCTATGGTAAATTCATAATCGATCATACCTTTTGATAAAACGGGGTCCAGAAGATGTTTGTAGCTATTGAACACTGGTATCATACAGCTATGATTTTTCCACCGCGCAGGGCACGGGAGTCATCTAGGTCTTACCAGGCCAAGGAGGAATGTGAAATAATTAAGTCAATCTGCAGAGTTCTGTATGTAAATGATAAACTGAATCGTGCAGGACGTGTTTGTATGAGCATCAAAAATCCATTACGCAATCGCACACTGCTGTGAAGTTATATTCGTCCTCATTTTGTTTTTGAGGGTCTTGATTTTACTAGCACAGGGAATGTTACAACACCAACTAAAATGATTTTGTCATGTAATAATACATAACTAAAATGATTACAGGTAATACTTTGAGTTCGGCTTGTGGTGTTCAGTGTAGCGTGATAATTTTAATGTTTAATCTAACAATCGATGTCATGATTAGCTTTGTTAGCACTTTTTTTTAATTTTTCGATTAATATCATGAAATAATCCTGACGTGTAGTGTTAAATTGTAACATCATAACATTGTAGATGTGTGATTATCAATAAAAAAAAATCCTGCCTAATGGTTATTTAATCATTCAAATTCATGCCTGCACCTATCAGTTATGTGAATTCATTCATGACTAAATGAAAGCATGATTCAATTAGAGAGAAGTGTTAAGTATGGCGTCCACTATATACATCGTGGCAGTTTATCTCCACACGAAAAAGAAAGAAACAGAACAAAGCAAAAACCTTCACGATTACAGAGTTCAACCAGTGAGCTGAAAATGAGAAAAGATTCAAGTCATGAACTCTTTGTGAGTAGTGACCTTGTCGTGGTGAAATATAATCAGCAGAGAATATCGTACGAGTATGCAAAGTTACATTATCCCTTCCTTCAAATAACTGTGTTACAAAGTACTTGTCTGTGCGGTGAGTTAGGTAAACATATGAAGAGTTTGTTTGCAAAAACCGATAAGTCCATTTTTGAAGATTTTGAAGTACGGTCTCTGCCATAAAGTACAAAATAATACCTTTTAAATGATATATTGGTCACTACATATAAAGGTATATTTTTGAAGTTATGGTCAAAAGAAGCAAACATTTTCTTATTATTCTCTTTATTTTTCTTGACCTTTAATCGCAAATATCTCCATTTGACAAATATGGACTTATCGGTTTTTGCAAACAAACTCTTCATATGCATAGGCGCCGGAAGTGGGGGGCTGTGGAGCCGGGAAATGTGCAAACGCCGGGAAATGTGCAAACGCCGGGAATTGTGCAAACGTCTCGCCGGGAAATGTGCAAACGCCGGGAAATGTGCAAACATCTTGCCTGGAAACGTGCAAACGCCGGGAAATGTGCAAACGTCTCGCCGGGAAATGTGCAAATTTCATCAACGGGAAATGTGCAAACATGACGCCGGGAAATGTGCAAAAGTTCAGTTTTGCCGGGAAATGTGCAAAACGTCGCCGGGGAAATGTGCAAATCATTTACTTTAGCGATATTGTGTATAAAAAATAATAGATAAACTCCATATCTAAACTGCCCATGAACTTCCACCATTTAGATTTTCTTAATAAAATCCTTGACAGATTTTCAACAAAATTGGCAGGTAGTACGATTATGGCAATGGGATCTCAATTTTTATAATAGCCACCCCCCCCCCCCCCAAAAAAAAAAAGGGGGAGGGGGGGCTCAATTAAGTCCCAAAAACTACGGTATTATCGAAATTTCTTCTTGTAATTATAATAACCAAATAAGAATGAGCTAGGATGGTTCTTTAACCCTAAAGGGGCCGGGTTTTTTTTTTTTGCTATGCTCAGACCGGGTTTGGGGGGGGGGGGGGGGGAAGAGAGAGAATGGATTCCGCCCCTCCCCCCCCCCCCCCCCCCCCATGAGATCTCGGCCATTGGTGGTGCGATCGCGATGAAATTTCGCATGCGTGAGACCCACTTTATAATCTACAAGATTGTGTCATAAGATTATTTGAAACAATCAATTTCTAATTCTAATTAATAAATTATGCAAATTAAGCTCAAGATGATATTTTAGCCTGATTAAAAGCATTGTAGTCTAATTTTTTGATCTATAAAACTGCTTTTTGCATATTCAACAATTGTACATCACAAAAACTTCCAAAACTCATTTCAATTCTTATGTATTATTCATTGTTTTCAGAATTTCTTATGTATTTCTTTGTTTTTAAACTTTTGCTTTTTCTTTATTTTTTTCATTGGAAATTGTCACTGACCACTCTTCTACCATAATTAGCACAAAATTAATAAATGAAAGTGATATTAATTGTAAAAATAATCAGGTTCTTATGAACTTTCATGACAGAACATTCTTTTCCATAGGAAATGTACACAAAAATCACAAAATTGTGCCCGTTTTGGGGCGACATTCCGTTACAAAAATGGGCGTGGCTTCGCAAAAGTATGCGCGGACGTTGCACATTTGGTCTGAAAAGTTGCGCGAAAAAAATAGTCAAGAAGCCTCGCGACGAGGCCTTCTCGCGTTACAGATTTATAGCGCGAAACGTCGGGGGGGGGGGGGGGGCGGGAATTGATGACAGGAGTTCACGTTTAATGGCAGATCCAGGGATGCAGGACACGGGGCCATAAGTGGGGAGGAGTCTTCAAATTAAAGCCTCAGAGTCCCCTAAACTAGTGCTATGAAGACATTAATGACTGAAATTGCATGTTTGATTATGACGGATCCAGGGGTGTCCGGATCGCGGGGGAGGGGGGTGAGGGGGAGGAGAGGGATTTTCTACATTGTCAGTATCTTCTTGAAAAGTCTAGGACAGATTTTCACGAAACTTGTCAGATAGCCTCACTACGGTGATATGATCTTTATGAATTGAAAATTAGCCCCCAATCCTCCCCCCCCCCCTCCCCCCACCCCCCGGTCGAAAAGGGGGGGGAATTTAAGCCTCAGAGTCCTCTAAACTCTGGATTTTTAAAAATCTTTTTCTGTCGAACAAAAAAAAAAAGATAGAGCTAAGTTAGTGCCTTGTATGACTGAAATTTCATGTTTGATTAATGGCAGATCCAGGGGTGCCCTGATTGGCGGTGGTGGGGGGGGGGGGGGGAGGGGAAGTGATGGAGAGGAGGGGGATTGTCCACATTTACTGCATCTTCTTGATAAATCCCAAGAAGGATTTTCACCAAACTTGGCAGGATACCATCTTTACGGTGATATGGTCTTATATGGTAAAATGAGCTCCACCCCCTCCCACCGCCAAGGGGAGGGGGGGGAGGAGGGAGTTGAAGTTATAGGTCCCTAAACTCTGGAATCTGTAATCTTCTTCTGTTGAACCGAAGAATATGGTAACTACGTTATATGAAGACACTACAGTTACTAAAATTTCAGGTTTGTGGACGGGTCCAGGAGTGCGCTGATAAGAGATGTGTATGTGAGGGGGATTTTCCGCATTTTTCTGCATAGTCTTGTAAAATATATGACGGATTTTATACCATAACTTGGCAGATAGTATATTTTATGGTGATTCGATCTTAATTTCTTAAATTGAATCCCCCTCCCCCCCCCCCCCCCCCTCCCCGCCGACGAGGAGGGGGGGGTTGAAACCCTCAGAGTCCCTATATTCTCTTGATTTTTTTTTTTTTACTTCTGTCGAACTGAAAAAGTTAGTGCTGTAAAGACATTAATGACCGAAATCTCATGTTTGATTATGGCGGATCTAGGCGTGCTCTGATCGGGGGTAGGTGAGGGTGAGGGGGGAGGGGGGTGCTGTTCGTTATTCCGAAGGTTCGCTGTTCCGAAGGTACGTTATTCCAAAGGGTCGTTGATCCGAAATACGCAATAGTCCCTATACCTAGAGGTTCGTTAATCCGAGAAATGAAAAAGTGTTCGTTAATCCGAAAATTTGTGGCTTTATTCCGAAGGTTCGTTATTCCGAAGACTGGTTAATCCGTAAATGAAATTCGGAACAATGAACCTTCGGAATAACGAATCTTAGGAATAAAAGAGCCTTCGGAATAACGATCCTTCGGAATAACGAGCTGTAACCAGGGGGAGGAGGGGGATTTTCAAAAATTTTCTCCATCTTCTTGAAAAATCTATGACGAAATTTTCACCAAACTTGGCCATAGCATCTTTATGGTGATAGTACTGTAAATACAGTTAATGCATGATGTACAAGTACGCTCAAGTTTACAATGACAGATGAAGGGATGCCCAACAAGGTGAAGTGGGTAGGAGGGAGGCTTAATTTTCACATTTTTTGTCTTTTTCCTGAAAACTCAAGACGCATCCCTCGGATATAATAAAATTGTATATCAGCTTTAAAAGAAGAAAAAAAAAAACCTTCTATACAAAAAATGATGGAGCTAAATAGAGTGCTGGTGCCTTGTTATGGTAAGTTAATTCATGAATATTAACGTTAAGTGCGGCGGAGGCGGATTTGTCACTTATTCAGCTTCTTCTTGAAACCCTTATAATAGATATTTGCCAAGCTTGAAACGTAACGTAGCGTATTTATCTGGTGATATGACCTCAATTTGTCTAAATGAGCACTGCCTTCAACCCCTAAAGTGGGAGGAGATGGAGCCCCCCCCCCCCCCCCCCTACCTCATCTCCGCCCCTTGAACTTGAAAGGGACCAACACGAAGGGGGGTGGGGGTCGTTCGGGTGGAATTCAGAATTTTGTTGAAAACCCTAAATATGAAAAAAAAAACCCGGAATACATACTTTTTTAAAGAAATTTTCTATACAACCAAGAGTAATAGAACACAATCTTATCACATATTTTAGAAGGTAGATCTATACTTTGATGAAATTTCACTTCTGCTTACTAAATGATGTGGGGGCTACCCTGGTCTTATCCCTATAGCTTTGGGGAAGGGGAACAACTTGGACTTGTTGCCCCTTCGAACAAAGTGGGACTCTATTACCCTTTGAGAGATGCTACCTCCCACGTTCGATGGAAATCCGTCAAAGATTTCTCAAGAGGATGCAGAATGTGTGAAAAATCCCCCTCCTCCCCCTCAACCCCACCCCCCCGATAAAGACACCCTCGATCTGCCACAATCAAACGTGAAATAGAATTTCAACCATTAATGTCTTCATACCACTAACTAAGCTCTCTTTTCTGGTTTGACAGAAGAAGAAAAAAAATGAGTTTAGGACGCCGAGGCTTCAACCCCCCTTAAGCAGTGTGTGTGTGTGTGTGTGTGTGTGTGTGTATGGGAGGGGGGGGGGGGCTCATTTTAACAATTAAGTGCATATCACCGAAAAGAGGCAATCTGCCAATTTTGGTGAAAATTTGTCGTAGATTTTTCAAGAAGATGCTGAAAATGTGGAAAATTCCTCTCTTTGCCCTCACCCCCTCGATCTGGAGACCCCTTGATTCCGCGCCATAACCAAACATGAAATTTAATTCATTAACGCTGTGTCTTCATAGCACTAACTTAGCTCTATCTTTATCGGTTTGACAGAAGAAGTCCTAGAGTTTAGGGACGTTGGAGCTTCAACCCCCCGCAGTCCCCCCCCCCCCCCCCCCTTCGGCGGTGGGGGAAGGGGGGCGGGGCTCATTTGAACAAATTAAGATCATAATTATTACCATAATCTTGCTATCTGTCAAGTTTGGGGAAAATCCCTCATAGATATTTCAAGAAGATGCTAAAAATGTGGAATATCCCCCGCCACCCATCACCCTCCCCACCCCCCCCCCCGAACTGGGCACCCCTTGATCCGCCATAATCAAACATGAAATTTCATTCATTAATCACGTTAATGTCTTCATAGCACTAACGCTATATTTTTCGGTTTGACAGAAGAAGATTAAAAAAAAAATCCAGATTTTTGGGATGTTAAAAGTGAAGCTTTAATCCCCCCCCCCCCTTCCGGCGAGGGGGGGGGGGGGGCGCATTTTAACAAATCAGATTATATTACCATAAATATGACTGTCTCTATATTTCACAAGTTGGGTGAAAATCCCTCCTATTGATAGATTTTTCGAGAATGTGCTGAAAATGTGGAAAATCCCCCTCCTCTCCCCTCACCTCCGATAAGGGGCAGAACACCCTGGGTCCGCATAATCAAACATGAAATTTTAGTCACTAATGTCTTCATAGCACTAACTTAGCTCTTTCTTTTCGGTTCGACAGATGAAGAAAAAAAATCAAGCGTTTATACATGGTATAGGGACTCTGAGGCTTCAACTCCTCCCCCCCTCGCCCTCCCCTCCTTAGGACTGGGTGGTGTGTGTGTGTGTGGGGGGGGGGGGGGGCTCATTTTGACAAATTACGATCATATCACCATTAAGATGTTATCTGCCAAATCTGGTGACAAAATCGTTGTAGGGTTTGCAAGGAAATGCTGAAAATGTAATAAAAAACTAGAAATGTCGCTATGGCCTCCGCCATAATGCATGATTCTCCCAATAGGTGTATAGTACAATGTCTTCACAATGTGTGATGACAGTTTCACATAACTGGCAAAATATTGAAATGACAGGTTTGTCAGAAATATCTTGAATGTTCACTTTCCTTGAACTGGGTTTGCTATAATTATTGTCTAAGAGTGCAGGTACACATATTTAGGGAATTGAGAATTTTTACTTGACTTCTGACGGACCCTTTTATAAGTTGATGCATTGAGTAATTTCCAAGGTATGAAAAAAAATGTAATTACAGTACAAAATAGTTTTTTTTTTTTTTTTTTTTTGGGGGGGGGGCATTGAAACCTGGCCCTTGACACTTAAACCTTTGACCTTTGATCTTCTGGCTGGAAATTTCCCGGAGAATCTCCATTAGGTAATGCACGTATATATTAAGTTTCAAAACTAATAATGCAAGCATTGCATATACCAGTATATGAGGGAAATAGTAAAATTTTGAGGAGTTGATCTTGACCTTTGACCCCCTGACTATTGACCCACGACCCCTAAATTCCCTAGATAATCCCTGCCAGTCAGTACATGCGTGCACCAAGTTCCATGAAGATACATTGAACCATTTGCGAGAAAAGTGATATTGCACCATTTTCACCTAACCTTTGACCTTTTGACCTTTGACCTTATGACATGAAACTCTCTTTGGAGAATCTTTACGCAGTAGTACATGTCTACACTAGGTTTCAAGAAAATACCTTTGGACATTGCATAGATATGGGGGAAATAGCAACATTTTTAGCATTTGACCTAGACTTTTTGACCCTTTGACCTCTTGCCAATGTCACTTAAATCTACTCAATTAATTGTTCCATCATACATCATCATTGGACCAAGTTTGGTGAAAGCTGCTTCATCCAATTTTGAGTTATCACGTAAACAGATAAATTTTAGGATTTGACCTTGATATTTGACCTTTGACCTCTGTCCGATGTTCACTAGAAAACTTATCAAGTAATTGACCCATCATACATCATCCTCAGACAAAGTTTGGTGAAATTTGCTCGATCCAGTCTTGAGTTACCGCGTAAACGGATACAATTTCATGATTTGACCTTGACCTTTGACCTCTGACGCTTAAGCCAATTTCACACCAAAATCTTATCAAATAATAACCCTATAATACTCTATACTTGGACCAAATTTGGTAAAATTCCAGTCAATATTACTCAAGTTATCGCGTCAACGAAAGCGGATGGACGTACGTACGGACGGACAACCCGAAAACATAATGCCTCCCGGTCACCACTTCGTGGGCGGAGGCATAAAAAGACAGATGGTCGCTAAGACAGGTAGTAAAGATGGTAATGGTTCGTGCGCAGCTTTGAGTGAGAGTTTCTCTTCCATCTCTACATAATATAGGTGAAATGAATGGTTTGCACATTTCCCGGCGACGTTTTGCACATTTCCCGGCAAAATTGAACTTTTGCACATTTCCCAGCGTCACGTTTGCACATTTCCCGTTGATGAAATTTAGAGATTTGCACATTTCCCGGCAAGACATTTGCACATTTCTGGCGTTTGCACAATTCCCGGCGAGACGTTTGCACATTTCCAGGCGTTTGCACATTTCCCGGCTCCACAGGGGCAGGGGGGGGGGGGCGGCAAAACGCATTTTTTGCCCCCCAAAAAAGCCCCCCCCCCAAAAAAAAAACAAAAACAAAAACAAAACAACAAAACAACAAAAAGCAAAAAACAAACAAAAAAAACTAATAATAATGATAACAAAATAAATGAATAAACAAAGAAAATGAAATAAATATGTATATATATATGAATAAAAGGGAAAAAATATGGCTACAAACGGCAGCTTATGGACTGTAAAATGTCAAAATTTCAAGCTCGCTCGCTTCGCTCGCTCGCGCATCCAGCAGTAGAGCCCGGTGCGGCCTCCCCCGTAATATTCTAAGTAGCGAAGAAAAGCATAGCTACGACGGCAGTTGTTGGACTCTAGAATGTCAATAATTTCAAGCTCGCTCGCTCGCATTGAATCGTTATGCCATTCTCCTAATGTTGCTGACAGGTAATTGCCAGTAGTTGCGCCCGATGCCCCCACCCCTTAATTTCCAAAGCGAAAGATGAATATAGCTACAAACGGGAGTTTTGGGACTGTAAAATGTCAAAATTTTCAAGCTCGCTCGCATTGAATCGTTATGCCACTCTCCTAAGTATTGCGTGCGCGAGTAATTGCCAGCAGTTGCGTCCGATGCCCCCCCCCCCCTTAGATTTCCAAAGCGAAAGATATAGCTACAAACGGGAGTTTTTGGACTGTAAAATGTCAAAATTCTCAAGCTCGCTCGCTTTGCTCGCTCGCATTGAATCGTTATGCCATTCTCCCTAATGGTTGCAGCCAGTAATTGCCAGCAGTTGCGCCCGATGCGCCGCCCCATTAATTTCCAAAGTGAAAGATAAAGCTACAAACCCCAGTTTTGGGACTGTAGAATGTCTAAATTTTCAAGCTTGCTCGCTTCGCTCGCTCGCATTGAATCGTTATGCCATTCTCCTAACTTTGCTGCCAATAATTGCCAGCAGTTGCGCCCGATGCGCCCCATTTATTTCAAAGCGAAATATGTAGCTACAATTAAAACTCCAGTTTTGGAACTGTAGAATATCAAAATTTTCAAGCTCGCTCGCTTTCGCTCGCTCGCATTTTATTGTTATGCCATTCACCTTATGTTGCTGACAGTATATAATTTGTCGATCGTTTCACACCGTCATTCCATAATCCATGTAAGGAAAACTTACAATGTTCCTCAATGACTGCGTTGTTGAATGTATCACATTCCGTAATGTATTGTAGTCCCATTATTGCTCACGCACACACGCACAAGCATACAGACCGTCAAAATTACTTTATGGATCCCCCCATGTTTCGACCCACCGTACGCCACTTTACACACACACACACACACACACACACAAACACACACATATATATATATATATATATATATATATATATATACATATATATATATATTATATATATATATATATATATATATATAATAGATGTGTGTGCGTGTGTGTGTGTGTGTTGTATATTGTGTAACATATGCATGGTCTAATCTTGAGCCCCCTCCAATGTGTTTGCCCCCCCCCCCCCCCCCTCCTCCCCAGGTCCAAAACTGCTTCCGGCGCGCCTGAACATATGTAATGGAACGGTAGTGTGTATCTGTTCGTGTGTTTATGAATGTGTGGATTTGTAATTAAAGTGAGGGATTTTCGTCACCATGATAATGCTCTGTATTTCCTACTAATCTATATATAAATTATGACTGGGCAGAATTTGGAAAAGATAGTTCATGAGTTTTAAAGCGTATATCTCCATGGTCGAACCTTTAATGTTCCATGAATGTTGGTTGTTGCATGAAACGGGAAATGCTTTTCTGGGTTTCTGATTATCAAAATACATAAATGAACGTTGTGGAATTTATGTTGTAGAGGTTGTATAGGTATGTGTGCATGGTGCGTGCGTGGGCGTGTGTGTGTGTGTGTGTGTGTGTGTGTGTGTGTGTGTGTGTGTGTTTGTGCGTGGATGTGGCTGCTATCCTACCCTTTCCAATTTCTTTTATTGTGTGCCTCTTTTCACATGCTACGCATCTTTAGAAATAAACTAAAAACTGAGACAGATACAACATATAATATTGCCATTTTCAAGAGAGTAATGTCCTCATTGTTTGTAGGAGAAACGAACATATCCCATCAATTACCTCGAAAAGTATTTGTCTGTTGATCATAAATGACTGACATAGTATGACAGATTTTTCACTATACTAAACGTCATGCGCAGTAGAGAGCAGACTGCATGCACTGTGTCAAATGCGGAAGTAAACCACAACTGGTCTAAAATTTAAACGGGTTGATATGAGTGAAATGTGTTTTGAAACTTAGTAGGGAGAGGAATGGGTATCATTGGTGTGGTGTCAAATTATGGTTCTTTGGCTATCTTACAAACGCATCTCTTGGCAAAGTCAATAAGAACTGTTTCCTGCGTTTTGTTAGGTAATACGAAAGAACAACAATCCAATGCGTGATATTACGATATTACGGAAATCTTTGGCTGTATGTGTTAAGTGATATCCAATCATGACTTAGTGTTCCGATCCAAAGAGGAAGTTAGATTGATTTATTCATTTTATATGGACGCGATGAATGTACAAACACTAAGCGGTGAAAATTAAGCAAATTGCACGATTTTTCTTGTCAATTTGAGACAATATAATAAATATTGCATTGACTTTTCCCTAGCTGCTGTTCCTGTCTTCGTAAGACGGAAACAAAACATAGAAGTCTCAGTCATACCATGGCAAAATGTGACAAAAAGCACACATACTTGATTTTAACTTGTCTGTCTTTAAGCTAAATGAAAAAGACACACATTCACGGCCCCAAACTCACTAAATTCAGAACTTCTTTTAAATTGAATGCAGTTAGGAAACTTGGTTGCTTATTCACGAATTTGAATGACCAACGAGATTCCGTCGCCAGCTTGAGATGAATTTGAATGCTCATTGCTGAAATGTGTGCTCCTCTCTTAAATTTGAATGCTCCGATAATGAATTTGAATGCTCCGATGGTGAATTTGAATGCTTCGATAGTGAATCCAAATGACCAGATTTTGAAATTGATTCCTAATTCAGTTCTGCGAGCATGGAATGCGTGAAATAAGCCAGTTCGGGGTTCCAGTTTGAGCATGAGCAGAAAAAAGGTCATTTGTACCAAGAGACAGGTTGGTTTTTAATTTGACCGAGATAAGCATTTGTAGTGTTATGATTATTCATGTAATCCATATAAATGGTGCCTGCCAGTACATCCACCTGACAGCAAACCTGGTATTTGGCAATGTTAACAGAAAAAAAGATTGTTAATGTATTCAAAACAGCACAATGAAATGGATGCTTCCCAAAGTGTTGAATGACAACCATTCTGGTCACTTCATCTACACAGGTTCATTCTTTGTTAGAATACAAGTTCCATAAATTGCTATGTTGGGCAAGCTGCTGCATTATGTCGCTTTGATTTGAGTGAAGTGCCTAACCAACTGAGAAAAATGAAAGGTCATTTGTACCCATGTGCACATGAGCTATCTCCGAACTGGCTTATTGAATGCTCGGAATAAGAACTTGAATGACAAATTATGATATTGACTGGGAAAACCTATACTAGCAGAGTCATAAAAAAAACATTTTGCTCTAGAATTAAACATAAAAACTAATGAGAGAAAATCCTAGACAACATACTGACATAGTAATGAAGTAAATTTCCTGTTTTGTTTAGGATTTACGTACAAATTAATGATGAACTTCTGATGGCCAATAAAAAAAGAATTAACAAAACATCTCAGACATTTCGGTGGTGTGCTGATAGGAGTTACTTTATACCAATTTAAGCTTTATGTATAAAAGCGGTATATTTTACATTCTTATAGAGAAATGATTGATCTTATAAGAAACAGCAGGAATATGTGTCCTTTTGATATTAAGTTTGTATCATATAGTTGATATTCAGATTTGAAGTTTTTCCTTACAAAACAAAATAGATTTATCATTGACACAACTCTGCAGTAGTCTAGGAAATTGATGTTATGGTGGTGTGTGTAAATTTGTCCATCGAAATATACGAAGGACGGGAGGTATAAAGAAGAAATAAATCATAATGTCGATAATGTGTTTCTCCAGTAACTTTTTGAGGCAGTGTTGCGAAGTATCACAGAGTACTTCGTCAGGTGTACCGGTACTTTATGGACTTTCTCACATGGCTACACTAAATGAGGGTCTAAAATTGGTCAGCTCTCATCAGAAATATCCACACGTCAATATATTTACACGCCACCTATCAGGATGTTTTGCTTTGTGTGTTTGTTCATTTGTTTGTTTATTTTTTCATTTCCTATACTATGTATAAAATGCTATATTTTGTAATTGTATGGTTGTTAAATTACACGGACTCACAGAAGAACAGCCATTGGCAGAAGCGAGTGACCAGTGGTGACATAATAAACTCACACTAAACTCAACAACCTGAATCTCTAATGGTCATCTATTATTATGCTGACAGTGTAACAAGAAATCATACACGTCGTGTTGAATTTTGAAACCAGGATGTATCGTATTGATGACACATGTATGACATCAGGTTAGTCGTTGTTACGAGCACACAGGAAACGGGGGTTCATATATCAAACTGATATACTTTACAATTACCGATTTACATCAATATCAATGTGTCATGGCGCAACTAAATAAAGTAGTTCCACACACAATTATTCACATAGAAAGCCAGAACAACTACATTCATACTGAAAAAGACAATAACAGTTTACACATATTCAAATCTGATATGTTACCCCGTGTGTAATGTTCATTGGGCAAATGCTTTGAGCTGTTATATAAGTACTTAACAATAACTGCAAACGCGGATCAATCTTATGTAGGAATTGTGTGCGATGGTCGAGTGGTCTACATGCACGCAAGAATAAAAGACCGCCAGTGAAAGCGGACATCAGGCGGTCGAGCTTGCCAACATTTTAACGCCGCATTGCAGCGTGAATTGTTCGTTCTCATTAAATTTGTATCCATTGATTCGACATTTTCAGGTTACGGTAAGCTTTCCATCACCATCCCCTATATCGGTAAGATATGAACATCAAAAAGCATTCAACTTATATAATCTTATTAAATTTAACGAGAGCTAAATTCTGCAACCATTCCGTTAAGTTTTATACACAGTCAGCGTTTGCTGGTTTACATGATTTATATGTAACGTCTCTTTTTAAGCACTAACAACAAACTGTATTCTTTTTTAATGTGCCCATACAAAATAGCAATAATAATGTAAATCATTTTCGCTCTTTCAGTTTTCTATCTTTCGTTTTCTATCTTCTATCTTCATCAGCAGGATTCATCGGCGTTTGAGAATGATGGCTGATAGACGAAGATTATTCCTACTTGGAATATTTTCCATCGCCATCCGCTTTATTGGTAAGATATGAACATCAAAACAGCTTCAACTTTGATAAAACATAATCTAGATTTCACAGGAAACTTAGTTTGGGGCTTATAGTTCAATTTCTTATTCAGTTATCTGGTGTGATTTTTGGTAAAATATTCATTTTCTCTTTTTATCTTTTTTTAGTGCGTTTGTAAGTCAGACTCAAAGAAAATAAGATATTGTATTCAAGAAGAAAACATGACAAGTAAATTTCAATAGCAGTCCATGCGCAAAAAAGGCATATGTCTGAAAAGTGGTCTTTTTTTATCAAGACTATTACATCTATTCCCTGTAGAAGGAACTGGAGAAATGCATTTCAGGCAAGGTGATTTCTATCTTAATTCCATCAAGCCGCATTATTCTCTTTTGCTTTCTTCTGTTATCATCTTATTCATAGGTGGAACCAGCGTGACTCTGGAAGTACCAAGCCCTCTGACACCAAACCAGGAAGTTACGGCTGTCTGTACAGCCGATAAAGTCTTTGGATCAGCACGCGTGTTCTGGTACTTAAATGGCGTACAGATTACCGATGGCGTGCAAACAACCAGTACAGTGGATAGTCTGATCCAGTATAATAGAGAGTCTGAAAGAAAATTTGGACATGAGTTATTGATAATTGAAAGTGTTAAATTGTATTGCTTATGAGAAGCATATCTGAAATTCATAAAATTGTTACCACGATTTTTGTCGTTTTCATGGTATTCTTGAAAAACTGATCGGATTTTGGTACCAATTTCTGCCATCCTTCGCGCCTTCCTCTCCCTGGAACGTTGCCCAGAATGTCGCGTCGTCCTTCAAACCCGTGACGTCAGATGACGAGTGGGATTCCCTTTTCAGAGTCATCCAAGCTAACTGAAATAAACCAGAGTATGTTCATATTGGAGAAGTTGAACGGAATGTGGTCATGAGAAGGAGAAATCAATGACATGGATTAACCTAATGAGTGAATGTGTATATTTTGGACGAAACTATTTATCAAATTCCATAACTTTCTTTTTTCTTCTGGTATTAGCTATGATACGGATATCATTGCGATCATTAACTTCAAGTGAAAATTGACATTTTCCTTTATTATCTCACTGCCCATAATATACTAAGTGCTAATAACTTATCTATTAGTGTTAATATGTAATTGATGTCAGTAGTTTCACAACTTTTATCAAGATTTTACAATTTCTTTGTAGTTTTGCATTCATTATTGTGGGCAGTCTTTACCTGTGTAGTTCCTCCTAAATCTGTTCACGACTTTCGATGAAAATAAAGAATACACTTCCCCTCTACACATCAACAAGCACCCACATACACACACTCAAATACTTACAAACACAAACACTCATAAAAAATAATCGAGAATTAAGGTGCTCGTAATCTACTGCTAAAGAAAAAGAAAGGATAATTTAGTTGTTGACTCTCCGTTGTATTTTGAAAAATATCATAATCTTGTGGGTTCGTTTAATAACAATAAGATACATAAGAAAATCTCGAAGAAGGAAATTCCGTGGCATACCAAACAGATTCATATCCGTACCAGTTAGAACGTAATAATAAGAACGATTGATATGCTGCTTGGGATATTAGCGACCTTTTACCTGAGAGTAAAAATCAAACTTGCGCAATTTTTGACTTTTGATAAAGACAGTCTCGCTTTATCAAACACGGCATATTGTCTTCTAAACTGAGATGGCATTGCTGGTAAGATGTCAGCAATAACAATGAGCCAATGCGTAGTGCGCATGAGCAGAATAGGGCCAACACATTGTCATAACTGGCATGTTGGTTTTTAAATTTACTGAGAGAGGTAACCGTGCTGTATACTGACTATTCATGTAGTCCTTATAAATAATGTTTGCCCATACACCCACATGATATGAACAAAGTGTTCAATAAAGCCTGTAAAGTGTTTGACAATAATAATGTTAAATCAATAAAATGGATGATTCCCCAAGTATTAGTTGACGGGAACTTTCTAGTCACTTCGCCTCCGCCATTCTATTCTTTGTTTGAATATGAATTCCATAAATAAGTTACGTGAGACAAGTTAATGTACTCTTTCGCTTTCAAACGGGACTAACTAAGTGATATAAAAGGTTATTTTCCAAATGGAACATGAGGTAATTCAGAAATGGCTTATTAATATACTGTTGGGGATATAGCAAAATAACGAGGGAAGGAAAATATAACCTGCACAGGCATGACTATATGTACATGATGAAACAATTTACATTCCTGGGAAAATTAGAATCAAATTGCTATAAAATCAAGAATGCCAATTTGTTACGTTGTATATGACTGTAATAAGCCCTTTAAAAGTATTGAAAAGTTAAACTTTCTTGCTTGGTATGAGGGTATTACATCAAGGATAAAAGAGTAAAAGGGATGCAAAACATTGGACATGATGAACACGAAAATCCGTTTGTATATTTCTGCAGGTGGAGCCAAACGAAATTCATTCAATAAATGAAAACTTCTTCCCTCAGTTCCATTCACAGATAACATGAACTGGGATACCCAAACCAAAGGAGATGATTCATCATTATGGAATATCCGCTCCTCATCCGAATCAAAACACAGAGTCATCGATACGTAATTTTGTGCGACGGAAGTGACCTTTCACACAGATACATCACCACACTCGTTCAAATCGAATTTTAGATACCTAGATAGAGTGATACTGTCAGAAAAATACATAGAATATTTCGGTAATATCCCTGAGAAGATAATGTGTGAATATCGAAACAGTGGTTCACTTCTTTGAACCAGAAAATACGAAAATACCAAGCACGCTCCCTCCATCTGATGTAACGCATCGGAGGCAGAAATTTACCACTCCCTTATCGGACTCTCTAAGGATATTATAGAGAGGACGACGTCAATTTGAAAATATGAATAAGATCAACTAATATTTGTAGAACAAATCCTGTTTACAACCAACCTTACATACATCATAATGTCACCTGACAAGGAAACCTCAGAGTACTTAAAATACAATCATTTCCGGTACATTTAGGGACTGATTTTTCTTCCTCCCATTTTGTGTTGTGTCTATGTGTCAATTGTTACACTGCTTAGTTCTTAGCAAAATACGCTTCTCTGGCGACACGAGATATGTCTCATTTTGCAGTCTTATCTTCTAAACACGAGCTTCATACATTTGGAAGCATGTCACTGCGTATAGTGTTCAATACATCCAATAAGAGACATTACCACTGATTGTTACACTTCATATCAAACACACTGAAAATAACTTTCTCTTCATTAATTCGATAATTTCTGATAACGGTACGAAAGGCGACGGAAATGAACTTTGGCCCCATGCGAGTGGAAGGAGCTGTAATCTGTCCCCCATTTTTACATCAAGCATGCATTTCTTTCCAGAGTGCTCAATAAGCAAGATAGAAGTACAAGGACTACTACTGACAATTTGAAATTTTGATATCTCGGATAATTACCGTCAAATCTTCAGATTTTACGAGACATGCGACTACGGTTTCATCGGGAGTTAAAAGACTGAACAGCTTCAAGTAACATCAACCTCTCTAGTGGTATACCTAGGATGAAACGAAGGAATTTTTGTCTATGCCATAATCACCCTGCAACCATCATCGCGTATTTAACGTGACATTGATAAACCAGAACAATCATAACCGTCAGGACAGGAAGTCTTTGTAAGCAATGAACTGGACTTCATCACCCTTTAGAGCTCAGAGTTTTTCGTCATGCTCTAACGTTACCGGATGCTGTCTACAAGTTACATACCAATATCGGGTGTGTTTTCGTTCGTGTTGTTAAGCAAAGAAGACATTAACTGCTCAGTAAGTTCAACAACTGGACGAGAATTAGTGAAAGTGTCCCTATGGAGAGTGCTTAATGTAAAAAATACTTTATTCGAAGCTGAAAACGACGAAGTATCCTGCAGTTTTGTCTCTTCACCCCGCTAAAGCCTCATTCTGTACATCAAAGTTAATAATTTAGTAATATTAGGCAAGTTCTGCGACCATCTTTAATAATACCTCTATCAGTTTGTAAAAACAAAAATAAAAAGTACAGTTCTGTGATATACAGTGGCATCAGATCAAATACCGACGTGTTTGAGTTAATAATAAGTCATAATAATCTGTTGTGAAAAGCGTGTCAATCGAGGACAATACACACCACGTATCCTACACGCAGCCACAGGAAGATAATGTTCTTTTATCAGCATACTCTCTAATGGTACCTAGCGACACCGGTAAATCTTTTCATTTTAGAATTTTAGGTTTTGAAAAGGTGAGGCAGAAAGATGCCAATACCTATTTTGTGATTATTACCTGTCTATTCGGATATGAATTGATGTGAGTTATGTAAAGGAATAAATCTATTCAAAATAAGGACGTTTTTTCTGCCCTAAGATCCCATATGTTTGCGTGTGAGTTATGTCTCAACTCAAAATGCTAATTCCTGTTCATTATGTGGCATTGACAGCCATGACTGAGTATTACGGGTCATTTCTGTAGTAAAAAGCAATATTGCTGCTGAGTTTCGGTCGTATACTGAGATTTTGTGAGAGCAATTTGACAGACACCATAAATCATTTCAGTCAAAGAGATTAACTTTTTATTATTCCAAGTGGTAATAATTAAAGAATGCTGTAGATCACTGCGTTTCAGACACGGTTTTTCTAAGGCATTAAACCTGTGGGAGCACAATGTATTGTACAATTTTTAACTGTTGACTTCTTTGTTTATCATTTTTGTTTGTTTGTTAGTTTTTCTCTATGAACGACGGAAACGAAAATATTTCCTGAAATGTGTTTCTATGAACAATTGTCCTTCATTTGATATAGAACTAAGGTGCAAAACGAAAGCAAGGTTATAATATGAGATGTCATTGTCTAGAAGATAAGTCTGAAGCTTGATGAATGGTTTCTGGAACATATTGCCATAATATTTTGAGAAAAAGGAATAAAAGAGCAACGAATGAGAAACACTGACTTTGCACAAGGCCACAGTCGCTCAGCGGCAAGCTTAGTATTATTACAATTTCCGAGGAAGTCACTGCTCGCGGCCGTGTGACGGTAGAACTGGTGAGTACAGCGAAAAATACGGATTCATTCCATAGAACCAGACAAACACACAAGCGAATGAGTAGGTCGTTGATCTTTATGTGTTCTTCAGTACATGGAAGTTCTTATCCTGTATTTGCATGTCTGTTGATACATCTATTCCACCTGTAAGCGCTACAGAGCATGAGGTAAGTAACAAAAATTGCTAAGTGTGACCGAGTTTTAGTAACTTTTTAAGGCGCGAGCTCCTGGCAAAATGCTCTGCTTTGCAGTGATATTTTGCATTAAATTTAGTAAACAAAAATAATCAATTAAAAATCAGATTTTCCCCATCGGTATGACCATTTGAAAGCAAATCAAGTGTGTTCATTAATTGAAAAACAAATTCATATACCTAATATGACTACAAAGCCCGTGATATTGACATGTTATAATATATTCCCTATTTGTCAGGACAAGGACATGCTCTTGTGAAATGGAAATCATGAAGTTCAGTTTAATGTAGCTATTCTAGCACGGCATCTGCTTCAGCCTCAGGCTGTATTCCATACATAGGGTGTGTGAAGCTACTCGTTAATCTATTCCGATAATTTCGTAGACCTGGGACTACATTAATTTTAACGGCAAGTTTACTTCTCATAACATCTATTTGCTTTTAAGGACTGATTATTTTCAAACCATGAATCGTGTGGAACTAGCAAAATTATCCTTGTTTCATTGCAACTTGTTTACTTTGGATGTATCGGAAATAATTTCACCATGTCGAATGAAAAAAAAAACACGAAAACGTTACGCTTTTGTGACAATCTTGTTAATAAACCATCCAATTCATCGCATGAAATTCAGTGTTTGTTAGTTACACTTTGCATCATAGCGATGTAAAATATCGCTTGTTGCGTTAGATACCAATGTATATGTGGTCTTATTATACTAATGTTAGCAAAAAGTCTTAGATTTTTCTTTTCCGCATATTGAATGATTCAGATTTGAGATATATGTGACCCCAGGCGCCAGACATGAAATTTTAGCAAAGGACATATTCTAAAAGAGCAGACTTTAAGCTTTAAAATGATGTATAACTTAAATCAAATGGACTCTCCTAACCTATCTAAATATTGGAAAGAAAGCACACACTCAGGAAAAGTGTGAACTGAGAAAAGAGGCCCTGAAGTACAGAATCTATTCAAGCGCTAAATATGTACCAAGCTGTGCTGGCTGGGCAATGATTTTGACAAAAAAACAGAATGTAAACCACCGGAGTAACAACAATGAAGGGATTATCAGATTAAAGTGAAATTAACACATTCTGTCCATAATTAATACATACTTTCAAAGCAGTAGCATCATCCTTTCAAAAGTTATCAGAGTTGAAAGTGAAGCGTGTATACAAGCTTTTTTAAGAAATGAAAAGGGGACTCTAAAAACACACCTAATCACACTATTCTACCAAAAAATGTTCGAGATAAACTGCTAAAAACCACACTTTCCTATCCATTTGATGATCCCAAATTTTAGCATAATGTAAAAGAAGACTTGCTCTTTCAGAAAATATGAAAAAGTCAAGATCGGCTAGGTTGACCCATTTCACCTATTTTCAGTCCTCACACAAATTGAGTGTGTGCGACTTTTTGTTCGTTTTGTGATGCACGGTCACATATAGTTTCCGCATTCATATGAGATTATGCTTTTTGTATTAACAGTACATTTTCAACAGGAAATATAGCACAATATTTGTTTTTCCAAACCATGCATTTCATGTCTGACAGCGTTTCGAATAATCTGTTTTCTTGGCCCAGCCGTAAATTTTTGGTGCTACCTCACTATGATTGATATGATATGATTTGACTTGAAATTATCAGTTGCATTGGAATCTGAATTTTCGACTTGGTATTCACTCATGCTCTGTAAAATTGTATTTTTCTTTCTTTCAGTGAGACTTGTAGGAGGGGCAGACGAACATGAAGGCCGAGTGGAGATACTTTGTGACGGGGTCTGGGGCACGGCGTGTGACTGGAATTGGGGTACTGAGGAGGGGAACGCGGTGTGTAGACAGCTTGGCTACTCATCGGTCGCATCGGTCCATCCCAATGCCCACTTCGGACAAGGCTCTGGTCCAATTTGGTTAGACCATGAAACTTACTGCCCAACATCGGATAAAAATTCGCTCCTAGAGTGCTACAGATGGCCGTGGGGATGCTACGTATCGGCCCATACCTCCAGCTGTGGGCACGATGATGATGTGGGCGTACGATGTGCAGGAGAACGTGAGTTTATCTAAGTGTCGATTTAACACGGTCTTTTGCTTCGAGAGCAGTCAATAGTGCCACTTTCTTCGTTGGTGACTTGCCAGTTGGATCTTTCTGTACGTGACAGCATCATGAACCTGCCATCATCCCAAACATTACTCTGATAACAATTTCAAATAGAGATTGCTCGACATTAGCGGTGGCCCAGTGGCCTCTAAAAATTGATTTTGGGCCACCAAATTCCCCAAAAGCTTATCTTTTTGTGGCCTGATCGGGCAACTTAGTTTCAAAGTGGATTGTTTCGTTTCTTTTGGGCTACCAAATTCCAAATTAAGAAGATTTCAGTTGCCCGAACGGGCCACCAGAGAAAACAATGGTTAGTGTCCTGCCTTATTGTACATCAGCGCATTTTCCTATATCGATATTCTGGTTACCACAAAAATTATCGAAAATGTTATTGATTAATGGTATATTGATTTTTCATTTGGTGAAAACTATATTCCACCTGATTTGGGCTGCTGACATCATCATTAATTAGCACTAAGCTTATCAAGTTATTGAAATCACATTTTCGTAATGCGAGTAGTAATTACAATTTCTGGCAGGCCTATCATTAATATCCCCAGCATTATTTGCTTTGGACCGTCCATATCAGAGACATCAATCGTGGAAAGCTAACACAAAGGGAGTATTTCCAATTCCAATCCATATTGGGGGAGACGTACTCACACTTGAATTGTCTTGGTTGAAATCAACGTATTGTTTACTGATACTGACCGGAATATTAGATACTTTAAATCAACATGAACAGTACAGACGTTGACATGACTGCATTGTAAGATGCTATGCACTAATTCCATTGTGCCCACACCTATGCTTCAGTTCTTAAAAGTATTTCTATTCTTCCTGAAAGAGTGAAAAAGCGTGATTTACACTATAAGCATCAAGAAACTGAGTTCTGATTGCGGTATTCATACTATTTTTGTCCATGATGACAAATTTGATATCTGATAAACCAGGGCTTATATCAAAGTGATGAGGCTCACAGAGATACAAGACGTAAGAATCACCACACGCCGACTTTTTAATAATTTCACTGCTGTCTCTGCTTTAAGAGAATATGTCACGTGATAGTGGCCAATGTCTTCGCATGATGTTGGATGTAGATGCTGTACTGATGTACAAATGTATTGGCTACGTTGTTATCATTTTTTTAATCTACAGGAAATCTGAGTGCTGCAGCCGCAATATTCGCCAACGCAGACTTGAACGAAGGCCTGACTTACGGCGTTGATCGCTTCACTTATTACGACATGACGAGTAGATTGACATTCTCCCCAACGACAGCAAACCACGGCGATACACTTCAGTGTCATGTGTACGGTGTTGTGCGCTCTGCTACTCTGGAGGTTACAGGTGAATTTCTCATATTTGGTATCAATACAAACATTATCAATTACAACACAACATCAATACTTAATACACTTTATACAGTGCACTGGAGGCAGTTTTGGATGATTTTTCCTTTTTTTAGGGAAATTGGAATGAATAAATCGTGGTCGATCTCTGTCACATCTTGTTCCTCGTGTGCGTCTTTACTGTGTACTAAAGCCTGTTATATGGATGTAGATAGCGCTCACCGGCAATGACAAAATAAAAGGGCAGTGAATGCAGTCGTGACAGATAACACGATATAATGACATTCGCATTTTCAAACAGGAAAACGAGAAATGTACTGAAGCAACACAATGAAAAAAAAAATATTTGATTGTTACCTGCGAAGAGCGCAACGAAAACTGAAAATGGACGCACAAATTTCCTATTTTTCGAAGAAGCCAAAGCATTCTGGACGTGACAAAATGTGCATTTCATACCATTCTATTTAACAAGTTATGTATCTAATGTATGTAATTTAGAGTCAAATTCTCCGTTTTCATGTGATGTTCTCAACTAAAGTTTACCTACACGTGTATGTCTTTCATGTTATTGCTAAATAGCATTTGAAAAAAAAAAGACATTTGCACGGATGATGATCGAAGACTCAATACGAGCCTTACAATGAATTATCATTGATTGGCAATGTGCTTGAATTGTTTTCTATTTGTTTATTTATCGTCACAGACTTCCTTATCAATGCCTCTTTTTTTTTCTTCTCATGTGCCGTTAAATCGAAATTAACTAATAAACGAATAACGTGTCGATTACATTTGAACTGACTAAACAGGTGGTGTCGATGTACCCCGGTCCATCACTCCATGTATCACTCCAAGTCCCGGTACCCCTCCACGAGAGAACATCTTATCCATCGATGCTGTAGAGATCAAAGGCGAGAATAATCTGGTTACTCTAGTCATCTCCTGTCAAGTGAACTTCACTGATCAGCCGTCCCCGTACCTCCACACCTACACCATCGGGACTGAGACTACGACTCTATCGTCATCAAGCTCCGGCTCAGCCATCCTCTCACCACGCCCCAACGCCTGCATCGAACTCACGTGCTCCGCGACGAACGGGATTGGAACGACCTCAGCCACGCTCACACACTGTCCTCGAGGTAAGTAGTCTTCATACAATGTGCACTTTAACAGTGCGACAATTCTGTCTTTGTTTTGTTTTTGTTTTTTATACCTTGTTTTTTGGTTTTTTTTTACTGCAGCCAAAGGCCACTATAGGTTACGTTAAACTATGTTGTAACAACTAAAAGGAACTCTTAGCTGCCTATAAATTTCCATACAATTTCCTCTGGTCTTGTCTTACAATATTTTCTGTGTTACAAAAAACTAAATAAAACGATATCAGATATTGATCATGCTCGCTCACACATCCATGCCTACAGGCTACACGTTTCTTTTCATTTTTGTCTTTATAAATCGCGTCAGCCGAGTCATGTGATGAAACACATTGTTGTTATGGCACTGTACACTTTGCTGCTAGGTATGATGAAAATCATGATTATCGGCTGGTATTTGCTCCATGTAACACATGCTTTGTGGATGTAACTGTCAGTCTCTTACAAACTGAGTGCAAAGTATGTAACAATTTTCCCTCTACCCTTTCTCTTCATCTGCGATAACTTTCAGACTTAAGGTACATCCATTTTAATTTCTGATTGGTGATCGGTTCCTGGTTTAGACAGTAATAAATATATCAACTGATCATATTCTATACAACAGATAAGCCACCAGAAAGAATCATCAATGTGTCGTTTGAGACTCAAGAAGCTGCTGAAACAAGTCTCATAATTACTTGTCACGTGGATCCAGAAGACCAACCCTTTCCACCAATCAACACGTACCTCATTGCAGTCGACGACAGCGTCATTTCCGATTCAGCTTCTCCTACGGTGACGATAGACGCTCAACCCAACACATGCATCGATGTCGTGTGTACTGGCATAAACGAATATGGAGAGACTGAAATGACCAAGACCTACTGTCCCACACAACCAGGTAAATACAAAACACTTTTTTTTTCTTGCTTATATTGAACGAACAGTAAAGTAAGAAAACAATGCGCAATACATACTAGCCAGAAAGCTTGGCCAAAAGTACTGTACATTCTCGAGCTTACCTGAAGGTTGTGGCTTCGTAATTTGTTACATTCGATTACATACAATACATCGGGACACAGCGATATCCACGTACCACCTTCGTTCTGCATACCCACTACTGAGCAGGGAGGGCGCTTCAGGAATAATACCGACTTTTATTAAGTTACATTTTCGAAATAAACAAACAAACTTATTATCCCATCAAGATGCCTCAGCCAGGCGATTTCCTTGACAGAGCTTTTCGATGTATAGCAAGCGAATTGAGATGAATTTTGAGCCCTTACAAGGAGGCCTACCATGTTTTAGCTGTAAGGTGCCAACAGTAAACATCAAAACTGCTGATATAATCACTTTCCATATCGCTATTGCATCACTGATGACAGTATGACAAGGAAAATTCTCAACAGGTTTTTCCATGGTCTGTATTAATATTTAACCATTTCCCGTTTTACTACCTTGTCTCGTTCTAGAAGCCGGTCCCGAACAACCTGGTAGCAACATCCTTAGAATCGAGACGACGGAAATCAGAGGTGAAGGAAACCTGGTAACTCTAATCATCACCTGTCATGTTGACCTCTCTGAGCAGCCTTACCCACATCTCCACACATACACCATTACAGCTGATAACGACACCTTGTCCTCCTCCAGCTGTGCCTCAGCGATCCTGTCTCCACTCCCCGATGCCTGCATCAATGTCACGTGTTCTGCGACGAACGGAATCGGAGACACGTTGTCATGGATGGAGCATTGTCGGACAGAAATTCCTTCTGGTAAGTTAAAGTATCATGGCTTTTCCTTCTCGAAGCAAAACATACAGTGCGTAAACGGACCTAAAAGTGTTCCTATAAGTACCTGGCAATCATCATTATTTTTATCGCACTTCTTTCAGATTTGTATGTATGATGGCGATCAGAAATCTCTAGTCACTTCACGGGGTACAGAAGAAGGTAATAATCTGTGAGCACTGAGACAAGAGAGGGCGCTAGATAGTTTTTTAAGGGTTACAAACAAATGAAGTACTTGTCACGTGATCCATGATCGTCACAGATCACCTTCTGCATTTGTATTATCGTCTGATGTTACTATACTTACAGCAAGTTTTATACCGTTAGGTTGGAACAGCACACTTAATTTGAACAGCACGACAGTATGATTGGGGGGGGGGGTTATGTCGTATTTCCTTCCATAATTATTCTGCGACCTTTTGACATAATATACAATGCTTTAGATGAGGTAGAAAAAGACTTAAATCGACAATTTAAAACAGATATGTGACAGCAAGGAATGCATCATTGCGCTCTTTGTTACAAATTATACTTAAACAGGGTTTAAGTTGTTAGCTAGTTCAGAAAAGAAAAGAAAAAGTCCGAGCTAAAAACCGCGCAGTCTGAGGGAATGCAGGGAAACTATATCACAACAAGAAGAAAACGCTACCGTTGTCCATTGGTGCTTTATCGATAGGGGGTCCCATAGCTAGCCCTCATCGACGGGTCCTTCAACAATCGTCGACCACGTACGCTCTTCTCGTCGTCGTTTTCATCCTCTCCATCATCACCTGCTTCACTGTCCTCGTGAAGAGAAAAAATGTCTTTTGATTGAGGTGAGTATATCCATAGCGTGTTTTATTTACTGAATCCGTGCGCTTTGAAAAATTTATCAAGTAGAATGTTGTAACATTTACAATTACTTACTACTTTCTAGGTTTAGTACTTGGCAAGAAAACCTGATACTCCTGGATAAACTTAACTTGAATCATTACCCAGATAGAATTATAAGAGATGCAGACGAGACGAAAGCGGTAATCGAAAGAAATGAGGATATTGACTTTCATCGGGGGAAAAAAAATACACTCGTTGGTTTGACATGCTGTGTTCCTCCATAGACATTTTAGAACACGCTTAGCTTCATCTATGTTGCTACTCTTACATTTCATCAATGACTTAAGATTTTATTGCATTAAAAGATAGATATACCATGTCCCCCTTTTCATGATTTATTTTCTTGTCGCATTTTAGATGTATATTCACTGCCTGTATTGCGTTTCACTTTCCTACCGCAGAAGTGCCTCAAATGATATTCTTTAATTGACTGCTACGAATTGCCCTTCTGTAGAGAAATTTGATTTTGTTAAGAACACACAGTACTGCCTACAATATTTGTTTATCTTCAGTTGACACCATATCCCGCATGTTTACATGTCTTTGGCAACAATTTCAAGATCCCTTTATGACATTTGCCTGCAGGTATGGAAAGCTGCGAGGGTCAAAATGAGGGAAAGCTTTGGATGCACACCAACAATATTTTCTCCGAATGAAGAATCATAATTTGTACACTTTGTATCTTAACTCACTCTGACAATGTCTGAAATCATTCACATGTTATTATGTCTTATCTGTAGTTTCCAAAATAGATTCTATTGCCTATCAATAATCTTTATGTCATTGGAAGTGACCTGAAACGAAATGAAGAGCACGTCTTGAAGAGCACGTCTTCAAACCACAAGTAGCCAGTGGAATAATTGTGATGCAACTGTCGTTAATCTTATGTTCATTGTAGTATTGTCGATAAATTTTACCGTGTATTGATTTGATGTACAAAATTCCTGATAAGTCTGATATAAGATGTATGATTTCTCGCCCACTAACATTTATAATAACTGTTGATTACACTTTATTTAGTGAGTGGCAATGTCTATAGCGTTCTTTTGTGATAGTTTATTTTATGTTGCAACATTATCTGAGGCCAATTTCCCAGTCAAGCTTTACTTATGAAGATGGTCCTCTGCTTGTCAAAATTATTAATTTCTCAAAACCTTGTTCAAAGTATTTTCTCTGCTAGTGTACCTTCAACTTGACATCGCATTGTATATTTACTTACTACGTTTTGACTAATTGAACACAACATAATGAATATTGATGGGTATGATTCATTTAATTATGCCGACACTATGTTAATTTTAGTTTCATGTATTGTTGGTCGAAAACAGAAATAGAACTGAACAAGAAACTACTTTACTTCATATGATTTAATTCTACGTCACATTACTTAGATGTGTATTATACAAAATAGAAGGCTCGATATTAACTTTTTTTCTTTTGGGGCCCATTCGGGCCATCAGAATAATTGAATTGCATTTTTTCTATGGCCCGAAAAATAAAGAAAAGCGTAACAAGTGAACTATTTTTATAAAACATTAAGATGATACAATAAATCATGATAATTGTTTGAATATTTACAGGTTCGACAATATGTGTCAAATGCCACGCGGTATACTGTGACTAAGAAGTAAGAAAGTAACACATAAGAAAATTAAAATGACTATGAACCTTGACAATTATGCGAAAATTGGCAGGTATGTTAAAGGGGCTCACAAACACGTACTTTGTTATTGAAGTGGTTGCCCAACATCTATTTCTGGGAGCCCCGGACCACAGGGCTACATCAAATGTTGAGCCTTGTATAACGTCTGTTCATTATGTAAACGAAGTAGAGCAATTATTTTTTAATGACATCATTGGTGGTACTTTCGGTTTCCTTGAAGAATCTTACAATGTATGTAAAGCAATCAGTTGCGCTTCTGTTCTTTTTATAGTGTCTTATGTTTTCATCCTCTCTCTCTTTTCCATAAATGAGATGTAATATTCTTTTGATTTTTTGCATGGCCCGCAGTGATCTTAGTGAATGATGGTCACGTCAATAAATAAACTGCTGGTTCAACAGAGAAACCTAATGTATGTGTAGTTCTGATTCGGTGTTCGTGGTATATACACACTAAGAAATCAGGGTTCAAAATTGAACCTCTAGGCGTGATGCAATAGCAGCACCCCTTTTCCCTCAAAATTTGAACCCCTGTCTAGGGTTCAATTTTGAACCCCATAAAAATGAACCCTCTGAATTCAAAACTGAACCTCAAGGTTTATTTTTATGGGGTTCAAAATTGAAAAATTGAAAATTGAAAATTGAAAATCATAAAAATGAACCTCCGAGTTCAAAACTGAACCTCAAGGTTTATTTCTTGCACCCAGGCAGGTTAAAAATTGAACCTCTGAAGGATACATTGTTCAACCTCAAGGTTGTAAAAAGGTTCATTCTTCCACCCAAAAGGGTTAATTCTTGAACTTTTCAGATATCAAAA
Source organism: Diadema antillarum (assembly GCF_040938485.1). Taxonomy (NCBI): domain Eukaryota; kingdom Metazoa; phylum Echinodermata; class Echinoidea; order Diadematoida; family Diadematidae; genus Diadema; species Diadema antillarum. The sequence goes on along the minus strand of NW_027271394.1, from coordinate 2,230,932 downwards.
TTGAACCCTTTGCAGTGCATCTACGCTCCCTGGTTTTTATTTTTCCTCCTTAATGGGCTACATATATACAGATGTACTTTATATATATATATATATATATATATATATATATATATATAAAGTATATATGTAACCCATTAAGGAGGAAAAATAAAAACCAGGGAGCGTAGATGCACCGCAAAGGGTTCAATTTTGAATACATGCATGTATTAAATAGACATATATATATATATATATATATATATATATATATATATTATATACAATATTACATACAATATGTATATATATTATATATATTATATATCCTGCTGAAATAATGTAGATGTTCAAGCTTAAAGTACAGCACAGTGTTCAGAGTTGTTCAATCAAACACATACTCCTTAGCAATGCCAACACATACTCCTTAACAATGCCACCACCAATTCATTGTACATGCTGCTCATACTTCATGTTTGGCACACACTTTGCACAGAGAAATTAAAACATATCTGCATCACAGATGATTACATTTCATGTTTGTTTAATAAAGTCTTGGGATGATAAAAAACGAGGAAAATTAAATAAAGAGAAATTCCCCATTTTCGTACATTATCTAAGTACAGTTCATCATTTGGTACATACAAACTTGTCACTTTCATTTGTCAAGATGGATGCATTTCTGCATTCACACAAAAATGCACATGTATTAATTTCATAGGCTAGGTTTTCATCATTCAAAACAAAGAATTAAGTCAAATCAAGTTTTTGCATTATAATGTAATACATGTACAATTAAGAAAGTTAAATACAATACATGTACATAACATACACTCATATAGTAATGGAATACAATGTATATTTAAATTTTGTAAATAAGGGAAAACAATATTCCCTGATGAAAACAAAAAAATGTATCAAACATCTGTCATTATATTATCATTACATCATTTCAATTCCCTATAAGAATTTCTTTATGACAAAAAATAAACATAAAAATCTCTCCCAGCAGAAAAAAAAATGAAACATTTGCAATCCATGTGCGTTGTGCAAAAAGTACACTTTTATCATCTAAAGAAAGCAGAGCTGTTAATTCCAGATGTTGCATTTGCAAGCAGTTACAACACAGTGAATTCAGGTGAAAAAATAAAATAGTTGAATAAAAGGTATACATGTACATTACAAAACCTTCATGGTTAGTTTCCACATGCATAGAAGGAAACAAAATGGCCACAATACTTTCCAGCTACATGTATATGCAAATGAATGAAAATACTTCATAAATTAAAGATTAATATCTAGAGACCTTCAAAAAAGAAGGATCATTAACAAGTAATCAAAGCACAGTACACAAATATTGGTAGGATTTCCGTGAACACATCTTTACATGGCTAATGTTTACATACTATAATTGTATCCTCACCTGTTACATAACAGAAGGAAAAGAAGGATACCAAGTTTGCTGAAACTGCAATAAAATAAATAATCAACACCACTAATACACACACACATGCAAATTGTGACAAGCAAAAAAGGAAAAAGGACCCCCCCCCCTCCTTCCTCTAACAGCATCCAATTAACCCAAAGTATGGGGATATGTCTATTCCATCGATATAGGGATGGCATTTGTAACTAGAATCACATTGTACGAGATATGATAGAAGAGAGAGGAACACTCAGAGATAATAGTAGGATAGCATAGGCAGGATAGGAGAGGCATAAAACAGGAAGGTACAGGAATTGTCCAGCTTTATACAGAAAGCTTGAATGATACCACTGTACTACAGTGTAATTCTCAGTGCTGGCTCAAGGCTAAAATTCATCTTCCACCCAAAACATCAAAATGCAGCTTATACTCATAAGCAAGAATGACAAGAAGACCAAACTACTCTAGCTGCAAGAATTTCTATAACAACCTCGAGGATGATAGTACTGTACAAAGTGTCAGCATACAAAACAATACATTTTTTTAGTGTTTTAGTCATTTAGGCAGAGGATGATACACAATGCAAAGCAGATACAAGTAACTCATCACGATACAAGTAGCCACAGGGTTGTAACTCTACAGTGATTTCTTTAAAATCATTCGATGAAGTGTTCTTCACAATACAATATTACCTGCCAGTATACTACACTGATTTTATGAAGACTGTTTCAGACTGTAGTTGATTGCCCTGGACAAAGGTTTCATCATGGATGCATCTGTAGAACTGAGCGAAGTTGTAGCGATTCATTCCACGAAGACAGCTGAAGAAGGTGCCTCAGTCATGCAGAATACCTGGGGGAAAACAACAACAACAACAAAAGTGTTACACTCTCCTCTGTATAGTGATGCAAAAATGTACAATATATCATACATTTATTGAGAAGATTAATTTCTGGGAGGAAGGAAAACACCAAATTGAACATTTCTATGGGTTGCACTTTCCTGACAAATCACAAGTACAACACACTCTACACACCCTCTTAAGCTTAAATTTGATTGTAGGGTAACAATCTCAAAACAATGCTATACTACATGTACAATGTAATTCTAGAACTTTAATAGACCATACACTCTACACTGAAAATTTGAAAATGCTCTGCCATCTGGATGAAATATATATGCCAATGAAGAACAGGTGAAGTCAAAATTACTTGTGAGGGCCATCAACCCTCTCCATGAAAAAGGTCATACTGATCATGTACCGAGTTTTCACATTCAATGCAAAAATGCAGATTAACCTTGAACTGGGAACAACTGTTGATTGAGAGAAGAGAGATGACCAGTCCAATCGTATACTAGTACTGGGACAAACGTCTTGTCCAGGATCATCCTCCTTTTATGTTGATGCAGTGACTGCATCAGCAATTCGGTACAGCGTATTTGGCCCAGTATACACTGGACTCCTGTTATAATGAGGTCCTCAGGGCCTACAGTTTTCTTTCGTTTTATCAAAGTTTGTTGCAACCAAACAAGTAAACAATAAAGCAACAAATGTAGAGCCAATAACATTATGGCCTCAATTTCAATTTTGTTGTAACGTTATTTATCAGAACAGGAGTGCACTGTGTGTATGTATAAAGACTGATGCAATTAAAGAGTTCCATAAATAATACATCTGAACATACAATGCAAAAAAAAAAAAAAATGAGACACAGCAGTCTCGTGATCAACTCACAGTATTGTTCTTTGGCAGATCCAGTACAGGTCAGTTGCAGGTTAGGTGGCAGCGACATATGGCAGCAGACTTTTCCGGACTTTGCGAAATGTTGGCAAGGTTTCTTTCTTCCTTGGCGTTGTAGTGTTGCGATTCCTGCGTTAAATCTATTAAGCACATGTACAAAAGTAAACCGAATACATGGTTTGTCATCTTTGATAATCCAACTAAAAAACAACAGTAATATAGAGCTGTGCAAGAAAGAATTGGATGCTATATACATGGCCACAGGAACCAGGGGGACTCGGGCCCCTAATTTTTCAGCACAATACAAAGGAAAACATAATTGTCCCCATTTCGGGTCCCCACCCCCCCCCCCCAACTTTCTTTACCCGAAAGTGTGTAAGTGGCACTAGAAAGAAATACATGTAGATAAACACCTGGAAGTGTGAGCACTATAAAGATCTGTTTTTGCACTGAATACTTTTTTGTTTTGTTTTGTTTTGTTTTTTGCTTGTAAGCTGAAACCTGGAAGTGTCACCAGAAGTTGCATTCAAGGCCTTTTTTGGGGGGGCTTGTTAGCTCATGAAACTAGGAAGTGCCCCCCACCCCCCCCCCCCCACTTTTGAAAACCTTCCGCCAACAGTGATACAAAGACTCTGCATGGCATACTGCAATTAATCTTACAAGATTAACCATTCGATCTTTGCAACTCTTACAGATAATTAATGCTGCATTTGCAACATTCATAAGAAAACAGTTTTTATATCAAAGGGAGCAAAAGTGCATTTTCCTGGCCTGCAGAGAAAACTCACCTTTGCCTTGGTGTCACAAGTAGAAAAGAAGCTTTGACATCAGATTTCATACCGAGAATACTCCCAGGGAATAGGATGCAGTTCAGCGCAGCATAGTCCATAATGAAACAAACAACATCCTTCATTTGCTGTAAGGACAAGGATGCTTCAAACACCTTTGACCTGAAGAAAGAAAGAAAGAAAGGGGAAAAAGAAAGAAACTTGCAATGGTAACACAGAAATTTGAATTTATATTGAACTGTTCATGTGCAGTAGGCCCTATAACAAATCTGCAGGTAACAGTGCCGTCAATGCGATACAAAGCATAAGGGTCTGAGTAACGTACATTTGTTGTTCCGGTACGGGTACCAATTGTAACCTCAAATTTACCACCACCCACCAATTTAATATGTAGATGAATGATGTCTGCACAGCGCATGGTGATGTCAATAGGCTATTATATAGATTGCTCACACTTAATACAATGTACTAGTCTGCTACATGACGTACAACGCTGCTGGCAACTTGTATTTTCACTTCGAAATCAGTATAATTATGATCGACTGTTGTTCACCATGTCCATAGATATAAAGTTTGGGCCATAAAGTTTATACATGTACTGTAGATCTACTTGAAATATCTTTTCTTTTTTTTTTCTTTTTTTTTTTGATAATCAGTACCGGTATCATCAGCTTCACACCCTTGCCACACTGACACAGCTAAACCTTTTAGTCTAGCTAGTCGGCCACTATATACCGTACAAGAAACTTTATTATACCAGTATAGGATTTTACTGTACTCAACTCAGTCTGCATTACTGTGGTACTTGGTACTGAGTGCGGCACTGTGCAACCAAACCCAAGTAAGAAGGAATTTCTTTCACACTGATGATTACTAGCTGTACCTCCTCTGCCTTAGTACAGTTTGATGCACATTCTCTCATTCAGTGTTTCAATCACCGGTATCCGTATCATGTGTGTCACCGCCGACCGCGACTCTCACACAGCTTATCATGCAGACTGTATCAGGGGCATGCAGATATGACTAGTGACAGTGCGCGATCGAGTCTTAGTCCCATACACAGTTGTACACTGTGGGAGCCCGAACGCTTCGAGTTCGGGCAGGTCGCAGCAGTTAATAGGCTACTGACTCTGTAGACTGTCTCACAGTATCACAAATCACTATACATTAAACTACCATTAAATTAAACAATGCAAACTGTTTTGCCTTATTTCTTGTCGATAGTCTCACTCAGAATGCGTGAGACTTGGTAACTCTGCTAAATGGCAGTAGCAAGCAGTAGTAACCGTAAAGAGGCCCGTATTACTTCCCATTTATAGGTCATTATGATTTTGCATGTACAGTGTATTAATACACGCGTGAACGTGGTAACAAAGAACGGCACGACAAACGATTGAAATTAGGCCTATTACCGAAGAATTGAAGGATCTAGCCGTACAGAAGCAACCCAAATATGTCATGATTTACAAAGTGATCATTTACTCACCTTAGTCTTGTATAAATCAGCAAGTCTTGCAACGAAAAAGCCCCGCTTCAATTCAATTGCACGGGAGTTCTAGAACGAAATGGAAGTGAACTGTCGCGACGCTTTGCTTTGTGACACGTATAGGATACATATACTGTACATGTAGCTAGCTCGCTGTATGCCTCGATCGTCTTCTCTGATGTGAGTGTATATGATTGGTTAATTTCCGGGATTGGCGTGTTAGTCTTTGCTCACGTACTGTTTATGAAACTGGCACGAACAAAAATGCTATTTCATTTTATCAAACACCAACAAACATCTTTATATTGATTGATTTGCAATCTTAAAGATGAACATCATCCACAATTCAAATCACTACTGATACTGCATTACAAATCATAACATGTTTGAACGCAACACTATGATCTAGGTTTTTGTAGCAGACTAACTCTTCTATTTGGAGACGTTCAAAAATTAAACTTTCTCAAAGGTGAACCCCATTCGGAGTAAATAGCACCCATAGAAGTTAAATATTCAACCCTAGTCCACGCAAGGGTGCATTGGGTCAAATTCAACCCCAAATTGAACCCTGATTTCTTAGTGTGTATATATCAACCCTCTCTGTAAAAAAAAAAAAAAAAAAAAAAAAAAATCAACATGAGTGTTGAAAATTGTGACGAACAAACTAAGATAGTTGTAACACCAACGTATAGCGAGAAATTCATGTTGAAAGTTATTAAAAGTGAATCGTAACTCATGAATAATGACATTAGTACACAAACTCACACACACGCACGCGCGTGGACGCGAACACACACACATACATATATACATATATATATGATACATTAATATATTTATACAAATATATATATATATATATATATATACATTTGTATATATATATATATATATGAACGTGTAGAACAAGATTTCTTAAACGTAATTATCAATTGCCATTTTAGGCAGCTTTACAATAACATCAAGATCAATCGACTGCTTAGTCATTGTACAGGCCATGCACCTAATTGGTTTAGGCTAAAATGGGATGTCATATGAAAGGATATAATTGAGGCAACTCGTGCAAACAGCAGATTGGGTGATATTCATGATTAGTGTTACAAAACTTTTAGGCCGCCTTTGAATTTCAAACTACGAGTGCGCCTCAGGAAATTCATAGATATCACTAGGCACACAATCAAATTCATCCTGAAGTACCATCCAAGTTGGTCACAGAGATAAATGTTTTATCGTCAAGAAATGAGAAACAAAAAACAAATAATATTTTTCACTACATTGAAACATATCGTTACACCTATGATACATGGAAATAATAATGATAATGATACGATGTAAGCATGACTTTTGTGCGAATCAACACATGAAGGTATACAAGTGTATGTTATTATGTATGACGTATCTATGTCTGTAGCTGTACATCTGTATGAGTGTCTTTTTTCATGGATCTACATCTTGTATCTGTGTGTGTGTGTGTGTGTGTGTGTGTGTGTGTGTGTGGTTTGTTGGTCCATGAGTTCTGTATGATATACATTCGTCTGTGTGAGTTATCCACATGGAATATATGTCATTGATCAATTTGACCAAACTTTCGTGAGCTAATAATTGAGTACTCCAACATGATAGAAGAAAAAAAAAAGCACCTAAATAAAAAGTGACAAGATGGGCCTTCATGAAGATGTGCTCTTGTAAGATATAAACAGTTTGATCACAGAAGCAAAGCGGCAACAGCATATCCATGTATCGTTTATTTTCCATAAGCACATCTTGCTAAGAACAAGAAGCAGGAATTACGAAGAAATTCAATAGGCAATGTACGAAAGCTGCGGTCATAACTCAAAATTCATGAACACGTTTGCTTCCTGAGATCCAGATATTGAAGCTTAATGGTGAATGTAATTTGAGGTACCAAATTTTTCACACCAATCCTTTCTTACCATTACATATCTTAAATGATATTTAAAAATCGTCAATCTTGAAATCAGTTTATGCGTCTTGACAGACGCGGTGTATGCACAGCTGAAGGAGACAATCATGATAATCAGTGATCACGTGTTTTCATCTTCGTCAGTTTTCGTGAAATTTCTATGAGGAGAAGAAGCAGTTAATGTGAATGATATGAATCTTTATTTCAATTTCACACTTAGGTCCTCCATTAAACGGCACACTGTCCATCAGGTTTCATGAGCGAGTAGACATTCAGAACCAAACATCCCTCGACATCGAATGTCACGTGATTTCCAGGGACAAACCATTTCCGGCTATCGCGTCTTACGTCATCTCGGCTGATGACGTCATTTTGTCGCGTTCTTCATCTCCTCGCACTACCATATCACCTCGTCCTCGATGGTGTATCCAAGTGTCTTGTGTTGGAAGCAACGGGATTGGCGAAACAACAGCATCTACGATATACTGTCCAAAAGGTAATATCAGGTATAAAATCACTTTTATCAAGTGTGCCCTATACTCTTTCATAGATAAAACTTAACTACGTTTGAAGAAAAAACACTTGAAATAATCACTTTGATTGATTTCTTTTTTTTTTACTTGACTGTTTTCAAAGATCCGCCTGTCGCCGATATAATATCTGTGGAATTCCATGAGGACAGACAACCTAGCACTGCAGTCATCCTTTCCATCACTTGTCACGTGGACTCGCGAGACCAGCCGTTTCCTCGTCTGCACACTTTCATCATCCAAACGGAGACTGGAACGGAGTCTAACACAAGCTCTCTCATCCTATCACCACGCCCCGAATGGTGCATGAACGTCACTTGTATTGGTCAGAATGACTATGGGTCGACGACTTCTATCGAGACCTACTGCCCGACAGGTGAGGGAATGAAAGTAGTAGGAAACTTGTATTGGTCAGAATGGCTATGGGTCGACATTTGCTCTCGAGACCTACTGCCCTTGAGGTGAGGGGATGATAGTAGTAGGATACTTTTATTGGTCTGAATGACTATGGGTCGACTTCTTCTATCGAGACCTACTACCCGACAGGTGAGGGAATGAAAGTAGTAGGATACTTGTATTGGTCAGAATGGCTATGGGTCGACATTTGCTCTCGAGACCTACTGCCCTAGAAGTGAGGGGATGCAAATAGCATATAGGATGCTTTTATTGGTCAGAATGACTATGGGTCGGCTTCTTCTATCGAGACCTATACCATGTATACTGCCCGACAAGTGAGGCAATGACAGTAGCACGATACTTGTTCAGAATGGCTATGAGTCGACTTCTTCTATCGAGACCTATTGCCCGACAGGTGAGAGAATGATAGTAGCAGGATACTTGTTTTGGTCAGAATGGCTATGGGTCGATTTCTTCTATGGAGACCTATACTGCCCGACAGGTGAGAGGATGATAGTGGTACGATACTTGGTCAGAATGGCTTCTTCTATCGAGACCTATTGCCCGACATGGTGAGGGGATAGTAGTAGGATACGTATTGTAGTGGTCATAATGACTATGGGTCGACTTCTGCTCTCAAGATTTATTGCCATAGATGTGAGGGAATGAAAGTAGTATGATACTTGCACTAACATTCCGCATGTTTCGTTTGCTTTCTGAAGACCAAAATCAGACGAAACATTCAGGTTTAATGTATCAACCTTAAAACGTAGAGTTTGTGTACCCCCTGATAAACCATTCACCGTTCAAGTTTAAATGCAGTCAAGTGCTCAGGAGCTAGATTGCACATTCAAGCACATAACATCAACAACAACAACACCAACAACAAAGACGGAAATTGCTTCGTGAAAACCGACAAACATTTTATTCCTACTCCGAGAAATTCTTGTCATAGGTAGTTAAGATATCATAGTTACCTTTCCTTGATTCTTTTCTGCTAAACCACTTTAATGTGTATATTTCTCGTCTTTAATGACTGCAATATTTTCAATGTTACGTGATGACAGATCACATCTAGAGGCGCTTCCTGTTTTTGTGTGTGTTTGGCTCTCCCTCTCCCTCTCTCTCTCTCTTTCTCTCTCTCTCTCTCTCTCTCTCTCTCTCCTTCTCTTTCGAACACATGTTAACAGATCCACCTCGCCCTGCAATAATCGACATTCAGCTGGAAGAGAAACTGGGCAAAAATAACCAACCAATATTGGTCATAAACTGTCACGTAAATGAAACGATTGTGCTTCATCCTCCACTGCATACTTTCGAAGTCAAGGTTGGAAAGAAGACTGTATCATTGTCAACCAGGCCATCAACCACTTTATCGACAAGGCCTGAAAACTGTACCGTAGTAACTTGCACTGGAAACAACGATCTCGGTTCGACAAACACTACGGAAACATATTGCCCTACAGGTGAAGTAGATTTAAATCAAATCATACGCGTGCTTGTATCATAGATGTGGGCGAGTGTGTTTTCCTTAATTGTAATGTACATGTACGCATATATGTATAATACTGACATGTTACTTTCATTCTCTTTGGCTTATCGCTATAAACGCGTGCTGTCATTACGAACAACTACTAGGAGTTAAAAGAACATTTCACACTTTTTATCCTTAGTTTTCAAACTATAAAGGATCAAAAGTGGGAAATGTTTTTTGTAACACCTAGTATGATAAAAGATCTCAATTCAGTCTGTACGGTTTACAACTACATCTTCCGGAAACTTTGTTACCTGTAGAGACGTCACGATTCCCCCTGAGTAAACAAGTGACAGTTTAAGGGAAAAGAGAGATAATTCACGAAAATGTAAATAACAAAGTGAACAATATTTAAGAGCAAAACTTTTGGGGGGCTTGTCCTTTATAGCTCAATAATTTGCGTATCAAACCCTTAAGAAACCAAATGCTTTAGATTGCAATCAGGGCACACAGAAAGAGGCTACATAGCAAAGGGGAATAAGAGAGAAAGGAAACAAAAAAAAAACAAAACTTTGAAAAGCATCACTTGTCCAGCGTCATGTGAGATACAGTAGTAGTTACCCAATAAATCATCGGAGGAGAATGTGAACTTAGATTTGACCCTAGAGGTCTATACATTTCAAAGCGAAACTTTACAAGACTTTTTGAAAGTTAAAACTTGGCGGTGTCATAACTAAATCTCTCAGTTTACTAGAGAAGTAAGAGAAAGAAGACAGAACAAGACGAAGATACAATACCGAGGCTTACAGATAAACACCAGTTACATATTCAATCACAATATTCAAGTATAACATCTGAAAAACAAAAACATCTGCGTGAAAGACTCATAAAAGGAGCCTTATCCAATTCTACTTTGGGAAGAGAAAGTGTTAAACTTTCTGATGTTGAGTTCTATAGTGATTGACGTATTCCATCACAACTGGAGGTTCGTGTCAATGTTCATGAAATCTTTTATCGTGTATACTTGCACTCAAGTTATTATGAACATTTGTGGCAGAAAGTCGTATCTTCCTTATTTCTACTACTGTCATTCACCCATTACAATTGATCTTGATAGATCCACCGGAAGAAGGTCTGATCTCAATCCAAGTTCAAAACGACACGGATACCACCAATATTAACATCACCTGTTCTATCGATTCGTCGGACCAACCGAAATATCCTATCAACATTTTTGGTATCGAGGTAAACGGTGAAAGCATGATCTACTCTTCAAGAAATACGTCTGCCATTGTGACGTCACATCAGAACCGGTGTCTTAACATTAGATGCACCGGAAGTAATGTCCATGGGTCAACGACCTCTCTTAGTTTGCATTGTCCCAGAGGTACGTGATATCTGACTTTCTAAACACAGACGATGAGTGTGAGCTATTCTTAGGATATATTCAAAAGGTGGCCGTGGAAAGCTTACCTGTTACTAAAAAAGCTCATGCCCGATTAACATTAAACCCTGTCAGTCATTATCATTGTTACGCAAGAATTTATAGATGAATATTATAAAGCAGAGACATACAGTTTAATGTTGTAATTTCCTAGTCGAATTAGTCGTATAAAAAGCTGCACTTTCATTCTTTTGACGATGCTGTACTTCAATACTTTCAAAGATTTACGGCAGCTCATCGCGTCTACACATACAAACTATGGTGGATGACGGTCATCCTCCGGTGTAAAAGAACCGGGAAAATAACTGCTATATTCCACTTTCATTACTTTTACTGCACAGTAATTACTTCGAACACAATGAAGATTGCATATTTCATTCTTTTCATATTCAATAAACATTATAATCTTTGTTGTTGTTTACATCACCATCCAGCATGAGTAGCTACTGCTTTCATGAAGACAGGCATAAACTCTATAAGACTTCATTGCACTCGTACTCGTTTATTTCTCTAATGTCTCCTGAATACCTTAACAGATGATGTGATTGAGATCAAGTTGTCCGAGTATACGTCCGATGACAATGTGACGGTTGTCGTAATTCTGTGTCACGTGACCGAAGATTACCAGCCCCACCCCGATTTCCACCAGTACGTGATTACAGCAGATAACCTGACACTCTCAAGAGGCAGATCTCCGTGGGTCTATCTCAGCCCTAAACCTGAGAAATGTGTCTCTGTCACTTGTAGCGCTCTCAACGACTTTGGTTTCATCACTGCATCGGAAATTTATTGTCCAACTGGTAGGCGTTTGGAGAACAACATCATCATATACAAATTTCGTGGATTTAACTTACGTTTACTCTTGAATAAGACGGAGAATGATATAGAGTTTGTCTATTACTTTCGACCATTTCCCACTTTCGTTTAACAACTTACACAGGGTTAGCTCTATATCATAAAAAGGGTATAGGCCAGCATATTTTTCTTTGTCAGAAGCTAAAAAAATATCTATATATGTCAGCAGCATATCTAATATATTTGTGTACGACGCAAAATATAGAAGTGCCAATGTTCGAGTACACCTAAACTTTGCATGGGATTTGGTTTGTTAGATCGGATGAAGAAAGAGGCTATGAGAACTGAAAAATGCATCATATCAAATCACATAACAAAAGGGTGAAAAAGACAACGTTTCGTATTCTATTTGAGCAGAATTTTAATGTCCAGTTTCGTATGGTAGTCGATTATAGATAGGCACAACGAATATAACATGTGTAGATATAATATATGTTACATAACTTCTAAAATAAATGTTTAAGATAGTGCTAATACATGACGATTCTTGGTGAAATGAACTACCATGTTTGTGCATTTTGAGATTGGACTAGGAATTTAAACACTGACATTCACTGCAAAATCAAATCATTGTAGCGACCACTTATTAGAGAGACGGTGAGAATGTCATATATACGTTTCAAGACGGGACGTTTTAATTTCGATGTTGTGCGATCGTACACACCAAGTTTATTTTCATCTTGGTGGGTTACCAGTGGTTACAAACGAGAACTGCAATCTGATGAAATTACGAAATCATTCATACAACGCCATAACGTGCCTTTCCGTCTGTCTGTCTGTCTGTCTGTTTTTCCAGACTACGTACATGTAACTGGAATCCTGCAAACAATGTCGACAACGTACGCCCTCCTCATCGTCCTTTTCGTTCTCGGTGTTGTGGTGTGTGTCGTCACCGTCATGCAGAGGAAGAAAGACACGCCCAAAGTACCAGGTTTGTCTGGAATTTGTGACAGAAAACGATTTCTCTTTTGCGAATATACAGTTTTATCCCGGCTTTCTCTTTACAGGTCATTTCACTTCAGAAACAATTCAGAAGCAGGCAACAATCTTTATGAACGTAGTCTGAACTACATTCAAGAAATCTTAGGGCATGTAAGCAAACGACCGCCGAATTGCAATACTTTGACGAAAGGTACTACCTTAAATTCTGGGATGATAACATCGGAAATGTTTAAGAGGAAGAGCTTTTAAACTTTGAGACACATTTTGCCATTGCGAATGGAATAGGTAAGATTCGATGGAAGAGAGAAAAGTGTTGAGCTCCTACTAGGGATACGCAGCTACTACCCAACTCAAAGGAATGTCCTAATTGCCTTCTCTTTAATCCCCAAACATACTCAATTTTAATAGAAAGCAATAAGATTAAGAAAGAAGAAAAGAAGGTATGAACACTTCAGTATTGGTAACTTATTCCATATGAGATACGGAAATCCAGAATTAGATGTCTAGATCAAAAGGCCAATTCCTTGCTTAGAACCCGGAGACTTCAATTTTATACTGATCTTATTCTAAGCACACGGCAAACTTCAACATTCTTTCCCAGTCATTTTTTTTTTCAGTTTAGCTCAGAAATATATGTCATCCTTTCTTTGTCATAGAGACAAGCATCTTTGTATTCCTAGATTTATGTAATACTTGTATAGAAGAAGAACATATCAGCAACACGTTACTGTTTGTTGGTATAAGTCATTAAACATTGCATGACATGTTTTCCTTGTCTTTCAGAACGACTTTATGAGAATAAAATCTTGAACTGAAGACGCTGGACAAATGGAAAAGATGGCACAATGTAATACACTGTGTAATCTCAGACTCTGTAAGAAAAAGTACGCCCTAGTCTATATTTCAACTAGGTGCTTCAATGCATTTGTATAATTTACATACATCATATTCAGAGCAAGCCCTTCTCTCACCCACCCCAACACCTACCTCGTCTCCAGTAGATATAAAGTAACTTGAAAGGAAACACAAGTCCAAATCTTCTCAAGAGGAACTAACCAGTGAGACGCTATCCATCTTTTTTTAGATGCAATCTCACCAATGTTTTCACATAGTATTATGAGGGACCTACCTAACATAGCGAAGTCCGAAATCAAAGTGGGTTATAGCTTGTACAAGTTTAAGTATGCAGTTAATAACTTCTTTTCAACACTTTTCAAAAAAAAAAGTATACTTTGTACCCCCAATAATCATCCCGTTCTTTTAATGACATCAAAGGCAGGCATCTTCTAGTTGCGTTCAGAATATATATGTTTATAGTTTATGATCTCTCCAGTATTTCATGTGCATTACGAGGGACCAACCAACCATGGCAAAATCTGAAATCAAGATTTTATATATAATATAGTTTGTACAAGTTTAAAGACTTTGTTAATAGCCTCTTTTCACCACTTTTGAAAAAAGTACTTTATACCCAAAAAACCGTACCGTTCTTATTTGCATCTAAAGTCATCTTACAGTTCCGTCAAGAATACGTCTTCTGCAAAAGGTACCGTGGTTTGAAATAATGGTATGACCTTTTAGCCGGCTGGAATTTCTTGCTACAATAAAACCACTAGTGTTCCAGAGCCCCACCATAATTCAATGCCCATTTCTTTTACTCAACTGTATCAATTTCAGCTGTACTTTTTTTTCTCTGTAAAGTATCAAATGTCCGGGTCATTATGTTCTTCTAAACTAGGCGTCTATATAAGTGTGATTCAAGCGTCTGTACAATTTCCGTACAAATGAGTTATTTCCATACAAAGAAGTTATTTCCAGAATGTTCATGTTCATTCATGTTTTATTTTCATTTCCAATCAATATACAAAGGTAATGCAAACGTCAAATGATAACATATCTTGAATATTTGGTTCACTTTGGATATAATCCTCGACTATGCAAATGTTCATCATATATATATTTACTCGCGTGGATTGGAACAAAGAAAGGTCAAATCAATAAATTAATCCCTATTACAATGTGATATAAAATGTGTCATAAAACTATCAAATATATTTGCCTTTTTTTTTTGTTATTCGTATTAGTAGGCCTAATAGTAGTGGCAGTAGGGTAATCATGTAGAAATGCACACCATGCACACCTACCATTTCCTTCCTTAATTTGTCAATAAAACTTTTCGTGGCTATCAGAAATGTCAAGATGAACCATATCTGATGGTTTCATGAAATTTCATAGCCAATTACAGAAGAAAAGTAGCTAATTTTGACTCAAAAGTACGCCGATCGACGGTTGTATCAGCGTAGCATGATTGATGATCGATTATGTGGAAAAGCGATATAATGATGATGATCGATCGTTGTAGTCTGTGATACAGCTGCTTGTTTGGTGTTTAACCACAATAATTACGTCGGCTTAAAAAAGTTGAAAAAAGAAAGTGATCTCGATGCGTCTGTTTTTTGTTGTTTTAGTTAATTTTCTCCTGCGTGCTGCGTTTGACTGTATACAAACATTGTATCTGTCAACATATTTTGCTGACTGAATGATGGGAGGATAATATGTGTACCAAAAGACAATAAAATGGACCTTACTAAGAAACAAAAGCAAATATTGGGGTTCCAGTTCTTGTATACATAATTAATAAAATGAAATGGAAAAATGAATAGCATTATACTATCATGAAAAACAATAATTTATACTATAAATTGAACTTATCAATTAAAAAAATAAATTTAATACCATTTTACCATCACCAGAAACAAACAAATCCCCTTCGAATTCACCTTCCTCCTCATCTTCTTTTCTCTCTCTTTCTCTCTCTTCCTCCTTCTAATAGCCTTTATTTACTCTTTTCTTCCACTTTTCCTTCAACCTCATTTTTTTCCCTTCACCACTATTCAAATTAAATCATCAACTTTTGTCATGATAAAATCAATACTTGCCACAATTTCTAAAGAAAGGATGTCTAAATCCTGGTATGAATAATCTGTATCAATAATCTAAATAGTGATAATCATGATAGTGGCAATGAAAAGAATGAGAAAAAATACGAAAATGAAAGTAGATCTAGGGCCCACACGTATTGCACAAGTCGTGTTAATATTGTTAGTAAGCGGCTAATTAGAGACTACCAGAATCGATTATAATCGTTGACATCGTGCTCTACGAAATCGATGCACTACTTACTACGTCGGAACTATGATCGCGACCGACGTACTTTTCAACTCCGATTTCTCATTTTTCTTCCCTTTTCGGCTTTCTAATTCTATGAAAACTCTCTGATATGGTTCAATTAAGCATCTCCAAGAGCTGCACAAAATTTGATTGACCAACGGCGAAGCGAACGGTAGGTGTGCATTTCTACATGATTACCGGCAGTATAGTAGTAGTATAGTAGTAATACGGCATAGTTGTAGAAGAAGAAGAAACGGTAATAAGAGTGGTAGTTTTAAGAATACGATATTTTATTCATGATGTTATCATAGAAGCGATTTCTTCTTCTGAACCACACTTACGTACATGCATGTCATATGGAGTTTTCGTTTAATTTGGTTTCCACTTGGTGACATTCATTTCGTTTTATTGCAGTGTTGTTCAGAAGTTGTTTGTAGCTATATACACTGTACATGGTGTATAGCTGTATCATTATGGTATCGATTTCTTCTTCCGAAATACACTAGTATACGCACATGCATGTCACAATTATGGAGTTTTCGTATATATTTGGTTTCCGCCTGGTTTCATCCATTTCGTTTTGTTGTAGTTGTTGTTCAGAAGGGGTTTGTGGCTATTGCACACTGGTATTATATAGCTGTAATTTTTCCACCGCTGGCGGCGCATGGCACGAAAGTCATCTAGGTTTTACCAGGTCAAGGAGGAATGTGACATGTTATCTGCAGAGTACTGTATGCAAATGATAAACTGAATCGTCCAGGACGTGTTGTGTTAGCATTAAAAATCCATTACACAATCGCACACTGCTGTGAAGTTATATTCATCCTCATTTTGTTTTAAGTGTCTTGGTTTTACTAGCACAAGGAATGTCACAATAGCAAGTAAAACGAATTTGCCATGCTAGTATAGTAACATATTATTAAAATGAATTCTGGTAATGCTTTTGAGTTTATTTGTTTGTTTGTGTGTGTTTTGAGCCTGTGTACGTTCACTGTAGCATGATGGTTTCATTGTTTAATCTGGGACCTGTTTCATAAAGAGTTACAAATGATCTTAAGCATGATTTATTTAGCGTGACAGTTTCACACCATACGAAAACGAGACAAGAAAACAAAAGAAAACAAAACAAAACCCTCTCGATTACAGAGTTCAACCTGTGAGCTGAAAATGAAAAAAGATTCAACTTACGAACTTTTTGTGAGTAGTGACCCCGTCATGGTGAAGTAGCTCAGCAGAGAGTAATATTCAAAGTTATATTAACCCTTCCTCTCACATAACTGTTTTATACACGACTTGTTTGTGGATGTGCGTTAGGTAAACTATATTATGGAATGGCTGTGTGTGTGTCTGTGTGTGTATGTGTGTGTTTATGAATATGTGGATTTGCAGTTAACATTGCGGACTTCCGTCACTATGATAATATTTATGACTATGCTTTGTATTTCCCTTTAAAGGGATGGTATAGGTTTGGTTAAGAAAGGGGATTCAGATTTTAACTTTTTTGCGAGATTATTAGAAACCACTTATGAAATATTAAAGAACATACGATTCTTAGAGGAATTCAAAGTTTATTTCAAGAAAATTGGCTTTGAAATGACTGAGATATTCAAAAAGAAAGTAAAAAAAAAGTGGTGGGACTCACCTTTTATTAGGTCCTCTTTGTTTTTTTTTTTGTTTTTTTTTTGATATCTCAGCCACTTCAAAACCATTTTTTCTCAAATAAACATTCAGAATTGCATGCTCTTTAATAAATATTTCCTAGGAGGTTTCTCATTATCTTACAAAGAAAATTGGAAACCTGAAGCCCCATCTCAACCAAAACTATATCATCCCTTTCATCTCAGTATGATTGGGCAGAACGTGGTAATGATAATTCATGAGTGTTAGTACCTCCATGGTTGAATGTCGGTGCTTGCATAAATCTGGAAGTGTTTTTCCGGGTACCTAAAATGCATTAACTAACGTCGTAGAATTTATGTTGTAGAAGTTAGACAAGTGTGTGTGTGTGTGTGTGTGTGTGTGTGTGTGTGTGTGTGTGTGTGTGTGCTTGTGTGTGTGTGTGCTTGTGTGTGTGTGTGTGTGTGTGTGTGTGTGTGTGTGTGTGTGTGTGTGTGTTTGTGTGTGTGTGTGTGTGTGTGTATGTGTATGTTGTCTGTGTGTCTGTGTGTCTGTGCTTGTTTGTGGCTGCCATCCCATCCTTTCCGATTTCTTTTATTGTGTGCCTCTTCACATGCTACGCATCTTTAGAAATGAACTAAAAACTGAGACAGATACAACTTTTTCAAGAGAGTAATGTCCTCATTGTTTATAGGAGAAACGAACATATCCCATCAATTACCTCGAAAAGAATTTGTCTGTTGATCATAAATGACTGACATAGTATGACAGATTTTTCACTATGAAACGTCATGCGTAGTAGAGAGCAGGCTGCATGCATTCTGCCAAATGCGGAAGTAAACCACGGCTGGTCTAAAATTGAGTGAAATTCGTTTTGAAACTTAATAGGGAGAGGAATGGGTATCATTGATGTGGTGTCAAATTATGGTTCTTTGGCTATCTTACAAACGCATCTCTTGGCAAAGTCAATAAGAACTGTTTCCTGTGTTTTGTTAGGTAATACGAAAGAACAACAATCCAATGCGTGATATTACGATATTACGGAAATCTTTGGCTGTATGTGTTAAGTGATACCCAATCATGACTTAATGTTCCAATCCAAAGAGGAAGTTCGACTGATTTATTCATTTTATATGGACCCAATGAATGTACAACCACAAAGCGGTGAAAAATTAAATAAATTGCATGATTATTCTTGTAAATTTAAAACAATATATTGATTATTGCATTGATTTTACTCTGGCTGAGGTTCCTGTCTTAGACAAAAACAAAACATAGAAGTCTCAGTCATACCATGGTAAAATGTGACAAAAAGCACACATACTTGATTTTAACTTGTCTGTATTTAAGCTAAATGAAAAAGACACACATTCACGGCTTCAAACTCACTAAATTCAGAACTTCTTTTAAATTGAATGCAGTTAGGAAACTTGGTTGCTTATTTACGAATTTGAATGACCGACGAGATTCCGTCGCCAGCTTAAGATGAATTTGAATGCTCATTGCTGAAATGTGTGCTCCTCTCTTAAATTTTGATGCTCCGGTAGTGAATTTGAATGCTCCGATGGTGAATTTGAATGCTTCGATAGTGAATCCAAATGACCAGATTTTGAAATTGATTCCTAATTCAGTTCTGCGAGCGTGGAATGCGTGAAATTGAATGCTCGGAATAAGAACTTGAATGACAAAATTATGAGATTGACTGGGAAAACCTATACTAGCAGAGTCATAAAAAACATTTTGCTCAAGAATTAAACATATGAGAGAAAATCCTAGACAACATAGTAATGAAGTAAATTTCCCGTTTTGTTTAGGATTTACGTAAAAATTAATGATGAACTTCTGATGACCAATAAAAAAAAGAATTAACGAAACATCTCAGACATTTCGGTGGTGTGCTGATAGGAGTTACTTTATACCAATTTAAGCTTTATGTATAAAAGCGATATATTTTACATTCTTATAGAGAAATAATTGATCTTATAAGAAACAGCAGGAATATGTGTCATTTTGATATTAAGTTTGTATCATATAGTTGATATTCAGATTTGAAGTTTTTCCTTACAAAACAAAATAGATTTATCATTGACACAACTCTGCAGTAGTCTAGGAAATTGATGTTATGGTGGTGTGTGTGAATTTGTCCATCGAAATATACGAAGGACTGGAGGTATAAGGAAGAAATAGATCAAAATGTCGATAATGTGTTTCTCCAATAACTTTTTTAGGCAGTGTTGCAACGTATCACAGAGTATTTCGCCAGGTGTACTGATACTTTATGGACTTTCTCACAATATCCTGGTGACACTAAATTTGGGTCTAAAATTGGTCTGCTCTCACCAGAAGCATCCACACGTCAAATAAACGCAACACGTCAGTATATTTTGCTTTGTCTGTTTGTTTATTTGTTTGTTTATTTTTCATTTCCTATACTATGTATAAAATGCTGTATTTTGTAATTGTATGGTTTTTAAACTACACGCACTCACATAACAGCCATATGATTGGCTGAAGCGAGTGACCCGTGGTGAAATAAAATAAACTTAAACTCAAACTAAACTCAGCAACCTGAATCTCTAATGGTCATCTATTATCATGTTGACAGTATAACAAGAAATTATACAAGTCGTGTTGGATTTTGAAACCAGGATGTATTGATGACACATGTTGACATCAGGTTAGTCGTTGTTACGATCACACAGGAAACGGGGTTCATGTATCAAACTGATATTCATTACAATACCGATTTACACCACTATCAATGTGTCATGGCGCAACTAAATAAAGTAGTTCCACACACAATTATTCACATAGAAAGCAAGAACAATTACATACATACTGAAAAGGACGATAACAGCTCACACATATTTACATTTGATACGTTACTTCGTGTGTAATGTTCGTTGGGCAAATGTTTTGAGCTGTTATATAAAGTACTAAACAATAACTGCAGACGCGGATCAATCTTATGTAGGAATAGTGTGCGATTGTCGAACGGTCTACAGGCACGTAAGAATAAAAGACCACCAGTGAAAGCGGACATCAGGCGGTCGAGCTTGCCAACATTTTAACGCCACATTGCAGCGTAAAGTGTTCATTCTCATTAAATTTGTATCCATCGATTCGGCATTTTTCAGGTTGAAGGTAGACTTGGGTTAGATTCGGTCTGTCTTTGATAGAATGTATCGGTGATAAGTTTTGGATATTCCACGAAAGAGAAAATTTGCAGCCATTCCGAAGTCTTTTACACAGTGTCCGGGCTTACACACATAAGTAATAACATCTCTTTTTAAGCACTATAACACCCTGTATTTTTTTTTATGTGGCGCTGCAAAGTAGCAATAGCAATGTAAATCATTTTCGATCTTTCAGTTTGAGCTGTTATCAAAGTTGCTGAATACTTATATTTTCCCCTTTTCTACCTTCTATCTTTCATAAGCAGGATTCATCGACGTTTGAGAATGATGGCTGAGAGACGAAGATTATTTCTACTTGGACTATTATCCATCGCCATCCCCTTTATTGGTAAGATATGAATATCAAAAAGGTTTAATATATTTATTTCACAGCAAACTTAGTCTTGGACTTATGGCTCAATTGCTAATTCAATTGGTTGCTGTAGTTTTGTGTAAATACTCCACTTCTCAGGGATTCTTTTTGTTCTTTTTTAAAGTACGTTTGTATAAACAGAGAAAACAAATGAGATATCGGATCCAAGGGGGAAAACACACACACACACAAAGAAATCATTCAAATGACAGTGCTTGTGCAATAGTTTGAAAAGTGGTAAATTGTTGGAGTTTTTAATTGTTTTTTTCTTTTTTTTTATTAAAAGGACAATTACATCTGGTCCCTGAAAAAAAAAAGCTGGACGAGTGAATTTCAAGTAAGGTGATTTTTGTCGTATTAAAGTCCATCAAGCCGCATTATTCTCTTTTCCTTTCTTCTGTTATTATCTTATTTAGGTGGAACCAGCGTGACTCTCGAAGTACCAAGCCCTCTGACACCAAACCAGGAAGTTACAGCCGTCTGTACAGCCGATAAAGTGTTTGGCTCAGAACGCGTGTTTTGGTACTTAAATGGCGTACAGATTACCGATGGCATACAAACGACGAGTACAGTGGATAGTCTGATCCACTATTATAGAAAGTCTGAAAGAAAATATGGACATAAGTTCACGATATTTGAAAGTGCTTATTCATATTGCTGTTTGGAGCATATCTTAATTTCATATATTCTTAACCATAGTTTTTTGGTATTCTCATGATATTTTTGAAAATCTGGTTGGATTTCGGCATCATTTTCTGCCATCCTTCGCGCATTCCTCTCCCTGGAGCGTTGCCCAGAATGTCGCGCCGTCCTTCAAACCCGTGACGTCAGATGACGAGTGGGATTCCCTTTCCAAGGTCTTTCAAGCTGCATGAAATAAGACAGAACGGGTTCATTTTGGAGATGTCGAACGCAACACATGTGTACATGGGAAGGCATTATATAAAATACGTTTATTTTGCAATCATTAAGACAAATTGAAAATCGACACTCTTATAATTTCATATCACCGCCTATAGTTATGTACTAATAACGACAAATCAAAATTTTCACTTTGTCTTTTCAGATTTCACAATTTCATTGTAGTTCAGCGTTAATTATTGCGGACGGCCTTTACCTGTGCAGTTCCTCCAAAATTTGTCGAGGACTTTCGATGAAAATAAAGAATACATTTCCCCTCTACACATCAACGAGCACCTACACAGTATACACACTCAAACACTTACAAACACAATAAGCCATGAAAAGTTTCAGAATTAAGATTCTCTTACTCTACTGATTTAAAAAAAAAAATCAGTCGCGATAGATTTATTCATGAACTGATTGTGCTACGCTGACTTCGTATATTTTGAAAAACATTTGACTTGATTTGACTTGACTTGATTTGACATTTATTTATTTCTTCAATTTCATAACAACCGATATGTATAGATACACTTTTCTTTCGTACATATCATATGAAAAGAAGAATTAATGGACTTGGCGAATACAAAGTATTGACAATACAAATCACACGGTACATCGATAATAAAGAAAATGATATAAAGGTACATAAAATGATTTAAAGGTACAATCTAAGGGGGCATTTTCAGAAAATTTTACTCCCTTGTTATCTAGATAATAAGATAAGATATTCTAAAAATCCTTTTTTTTTCTGCTTGCGACATATGCCACCTTTTACTCAGAGACACAAACATTTAACCTCCTCTATATTGCACTATTGAACAGTGCAAACTGTTCAGCACCTCATTTTCAATATACTCTGAAAAGACTGAATATCAGACGACCACAATCTCACACTGTAAACACGGCCTGCCTTCCAAACTGAGATAACATTGCTGGTAACATATAAATGAAAGCAACAACAATCAGCCACTTCGCCGTGTGCATGAGCAGAAAAGAGCCATTTGCCATAACAGGCATTTTGGTGTTTTTTTAATTCACTGAGATGAACATATGTGATGTAATGACTATTCATGTAACCCTTACACCATGCCTTATGAATAGTGGGTGCAAGCGCAAATGACAGCAACAAAATGTTTATCAAAACCTTAAGTATTTGAAAATAAAAATATACATATACACCTGTAGTTTGTTAATGCGTTAAATGCAAATCAATGAAATGAATGGTTCCCAAAGAGTTTAGTGTTAATAATGATAATTGACAGGCCTTTGTGGTCATTTGGTCTGCGCAAGTTTATTCTTTATTTCAATATAAACTCCACAGATTGTTTCGTTGGAAAAGCTTTTACGTTGCTTTTAAAAGTGCCCAGCCAATTGAGAAAAAAATGAAAAATCATCTTCCAAATTGCACAGAAGCTAATTACGATATGGCTCATTAATATACTGTTGGCGATATAGCAAAATAGCAAGGGAAGGAGAAATGTAACATATACATTGGCATGACTATGAGCTGAAACAATTCACATTCCAGGGAAATTTAGAAATAACCTCGCTTTAAAACTAAGAATTTACTACGTTGTTTATGACTTTGATAAGCCCTTTAAAAAGTGATGGCAAGGTTAATATTTCTTGCTTGGTATGAAAGTTTTGCATCAGGGATAAAACAGTAAAAGGGGTGCAAAACATTGGACATAATGAACACAAGAATCTGTTTGCATAATTCTACCGGCTGAGCCAATCAAAATGCATTCAATATTAAATAAAAACTTCTTCCCTCAGTTCCATCCGCAGATAATAATCATTTGGGATACCCGAACCAAATTAGATGACTCATCATTATGGAATATCCGCTCCTCATTCGAATCAAAACACAGAGTCAACGATACATAGTTTTGTGCGACGGAAGTGAACTCTCACACAGATACATCACCACACTCTTTCAAATCGAATTTAAGGTACCGCGATTGAGCAATACTGTTAGAAAAACACATGAAATCAGTCGGGGATATCTCTGACAAGATAATGTGTGAATATTGAAACAATGGTTTTCATCGTTAAACCAGAAAAAACGGATATACCTAGCACCTCCCCTCGATCTGGTGTAAGGCTTCGAAGGCAGAAATTTTCCACTCCCTCATCGGACTCTCTAAGGATATTATAGAGAGGACGACGTCAATTTGAAAATAAGAATTAAGTCGACTAACATGTCTGAAACAAATTACGGTTACAACCAACCTTACATAAGTCATAATGTCACCTTACATAGAAACCTCTAAATACTTAAAATGCCGCCATTTCCGTTACACTAAGAATTGATTTTTCTTCCTCCCATTTTACGTGGTGTCTATGTGTCCATTTTGCACCGGTTAAACCCTCGCAAAATACGACTGTCTGGTACAGTCAGGAGATGTTTTATGCCCACGCGAAATAAACCTCATTTTTCCAATGTTATCTTCTGAACACGAGCTTCATGCATTTGGAAGCATGTTGCTACGTATAGTGTTCAATGCATCCAATAAGAGACATTACCACTGATTGTTATACTTCATATCAAACACACTCAAAATAACTTTCTCGTCATTAATTCGATAATTTCTAATAAAGGTACGAAAGGCGACGGAAATGAACTTTGGTCTCATGCGAGTGGAAGGAGTTGTAATCTGTCCCCCATTTTTACATCAAGCAAGCATTTCTTTCAAGAGTGCTCAATAAGCAAGATAGAAGTACAAGGACTACTACCGACAATTTGAAATTTTGATATTACTTATAATTACCGTAAAATCTTCAGATTTTACGAGACATGCGACCAAGGTTTCATCGGGAGTTAAAAGACTGAACAGCTTCCACTGACAACGGTCTACCTAAGGATATACCTAGGGTGAAACGGAGAAATGTTTGTTTACGTCATAATCGCCTCCCAATCATCATCGCATATTTAACGTGATATTAATAAACCAGAACGATTATAACCGTCAAGACAGGAAGCTTTTGTAAGCAATGAGATGGACTTCATCACCCTTTAGAGCTCACAGTTTTTCGTCATGCTCTAACGTTGTCTGATGCTGTCCGTAAGTTACATACGAATGTCGGGTGTGTTTTCGTTAGTGTAGAAGAGCAAATAAGACATTAACTACTCAGTAAGTACAACAACTCGATGCGAATTAGTAAAAGCGTCCCTTTTAGGAGTGGTTAATATGAAAACCCTTTGTGTGAAGCTAAAAAGGACGAAATATCCTGCATTTTTGTCTCTTACTCCGTTAAAGCATCATGCAGTACATCAGGGTTAATAATTTAGTAATATCAGGCAGGTTCTCCAACCATCTTCTATAATATCTCTTTCAGTTTGTTAAAACGCAAACAAAAAATACTGTTTTGTGATATACAGTGGCATAAGATGAAATACCGACGTGCTTGAGCTAATAATAAGTCATGATAATCTGTCATGAAAAGCGTGTCGATCGAGGACAATACACACCACGTATCCTACATGTAGCAAAAGGAAGATAATGTTCTTTTGTCAACGTACTCTCTAAGGGTACCTAGCGATGTCGGTCAATCTTTTCATCTTAGACGTTTTGGTTCTGAAAAGGTGTGACAGAAAGATAACAATACCTATTTTGTGATTATTACCTATTTAGTCGGATATGAATTGATGTGAGTTATGTAAAAGAATAAATCTATTCAAAATCAGGAGGTTTTTTTCTGCCCTAGGATCCCATAGGTTTGCGTGTAAGTTATGTCTTAACTCAAAATACTAATTCCTGTTCATTATGTGCAATGGACAGCCATGACTGGGTATTATGGGTCATTTTTGTAGTAAAAGACAATATTGCTGCTGAGTTTTAATCGTATTTCTGTGATTATGTGAGAGAAATTTGATAGACACCATAAATCATTTTAGTCAAATAGATCAACTTTTCATCAATCTAAGTGGTAATAATCAAAGAATGTTATTGATCATTATACGTTTCAGACACAGTTTCTCTAAGGCATTAACCTGTGGGAGCATAATGTATTGTAAAATTGTTTACTTTTGACTTCATTGTTCATCATTTTTGTTTGTTTGTTAGTTTTTCTCTATGAACGACGGAAACGAAAATATTTCCTGAAATGTCTTCATATGAAGAATTGTCCTTCATTTGATATAGAACTAAGGTGCAAAACGAAAGCAAGGATATGATATGAGATGTCATTGTCTAAAAGACAAGTCTGAAGCTTGAGGAATAATTTCTGGAACATATTGCCACAATATTTTGAGCAAAAAGGAATTAAAGAACAACGAACCAGAAGCACTGACTTTGCAGATGGCAACAGACGCTCAGCGGCAAGCTTAGAATTATTGGACGCTGAATTTCCGAGGCAGTCACTGCTCACGGCCGTGTGATGGTAGAACTGGTGAGTACAGCGAAAAATATGGATTCTTTCCAAATAACCAGAATAACACACAAGCAGATCTGTCATCGTCGGTAGGTAGTTGATTCTTGCGTGTTCCTCATTCCATGGAAGTTTTGATCGTGTGTTTACATGTCAATTGATACATCTATTCCACCTATTCACAGTACAAAGCATGAGGTAAGTACAATGTAACTAGGATTATGAAGTAGAACCGAGTTGCTAGTAAATTCAATGTTTTAAACGAATTTGTTACTGCGGTTCTGAAAGAGCAAGTCCTCACACAATATTCTGCGTTCAAGTGATATTGAACAAAAACGAAATAGAAAACCGATTTACCCAATGAGCATGACCATTTGCAAAGCTAATTTAGCCCATAAGAAAATGCATATGTGTTCATTTGAAAAAAAAAAAAAAAATCCTTCGACCTACGATTACTAAGCCCGATGTATTGACAAGTGATATTTTCCTTAATTGTTAAGGCTCTTTTAATGATGAAATGAACTCTTAAAATGAAAATGATGAAGTTCAGTGTAATGTAGCTACTCTAGCACGGCACCAGTTTCTGTTACAGGCTGTGTTGCATAGGTTCTGTAAAAGTACTTGTTGATCTACTCCTATAATTTTTGCTACTTTTTAACGGTAGTACACTTCTCATAACATCTCTTTGCATTTAAAGACTGAATGTTTTCAAACCATGAAAGTTTAATCGTGTGTAAGTAACAAAATTATCCTAGTCTAATTACAACGTATTTACCTTGAATGCCATAATTTCATCTTGTCAAAAGGAAAAAAACATGAAAATGTTACGCTTTTATGGTGATCTTGTTAATAAACCACCCACTTTATCGCATGTTATTCAGTGTTTGTTAGTTACACTTGGCATCATAGAAATGTAAGATATCTCTTGTTGAATTGTATAATGTAAATCAAAGGTCTTAGACTCCTATAGTACTAATGTGAGTCTTCAAATTTTCTGTTTATTCAAATTTGAACTATATAGCTTCCGCATTCATATGAAATTATGCTTTTTGTATGTAGTATTTTTGAACAGGAAATACAAAGGAATATTTGTTTTCAAAAACCGTTTTGAAAATTTCTTTCCAAGACTCGAAATTTTGGTGGTACCTCACTAAAATTGATATGATTTGATTTGATTTGATTTGATTTGATTTGATTTGATTTGATTTGATATGATATGATTTGATTTAATTTGATTTGTTTTGATTTGATTTGATTTAATAGTATCAGTTGCAATGTAATCTGAATTTCTCGATTTGGCATTCACTCTCTACAATTTTGCAAACACTTTTCCAATGTTATTCGCTATTTTTCAGTGAGACTTGTAGGAGGGAGCGGCGACCATGAAGGCCGAGTGGAGATACAGTGTGACGGGGTTTGGGGTACGGCGTGTGATTTGGGTTGGGGTACTGAGGAGGGGAACGCGGTGTGTAGACAGCTTGGGTACTCATCGGTAGCTTCGGTCCATCACAATGCCCACTTTGGGCAAGGCTCAGGTCCTATTTGGTTAGACGATGGAATCTACTGTCCAACAAGGGACCTGAATTCGCTATTAGAGTGCTACAGAGGGCCGTGGGGATGCTACGCATAGAACTATCGCTCCAGTTGTGGGCACGACGATGATGTGGGCGTAACATGTGCCGGAGAACGTGAGTTCATACATCCGTATAATAATAATAATAATAATAATAATAATAGTAATAATAATAATAATAATAATAATAATAATAATAATAATAAACCATTTTTATAGAGCGCAAATTACATTCAAGTCTCTAAGCGCTTTTTGAAATGAGAAAAGACAGATTATACATGTGTAAGAACACACAATACAAAGTAGAAAATTACATATATATCAACTTAAAACACATCATTAAACAATTTACAGAACAATGGTTACTTTACAAACAAATGAGACTTCAATAAAGACTTGAACTGATCTAATGATGAACATTCTCTGATATAATTGGGGAGTTGATTCCAAGTTGAGGTATTGAATATTGAAATGATCGTTGACCATATGACTTAGTCGATACATTAACCGGTTTTAACAATTGTTTGGTGCTTGAGTGAAGTTGTCTGGAAGGTTGATATTCTTGGAGGAGCTGTTGCAAATAATAAGGAGCTAACTGATGTTGACATTTATATGCAATTACAAGTAACTTATAAACTAACCTATCTTTGACTGGCAACCAGTGCAACATGTGTAATATTGAAGAAATAGAGTCATATATGTGAGTTCGGGTAACCAATCTTGCAGCTGAATTTTGAATTCGCTGCAGTGTACCTAACATTGAATCTGACAAACCATATAACAATCCATTACAATTATCAATTCTACTCATTACAAAAGCATGTATAAACCGTTCAGTCGCACATTGATCAAGATAACGTCTAATTGAACCAATTCTTTGTAGTCCAAAATGACGCTGTACGACATATACTGTTAATATGATCAATCAGCATCAGTTGATCATCAAAAAGAACCCCTAAATTGCGTGCACATCTAGTAGGACGAAGAATTAGTCTCTTTCTTCAAAAGCCATAGTGCTGCTTTCCTTCGTTGGTGTTTTGTAAGTCGGATCTTTCTGTACGTGATAGCATCTCGAGTCTGACATCATCCCAAACATAACTCTCATTAGCTTTTTGGAAAATAGTACATTTTCTTATATAGATATTGTGGTTACCACAAAATTACAGAAAATTTGATGATTAATGGCATATTTATTTTTCATTAACAAGTTTGTTGAAGTTTA
Source organism: Diadema antillarum (assembly GCF_040938485.1). NCBI lineage: Eukaryota > Metazoa > Echinodermata > Echinoidea > Diadematoida > Diadematidae > Diadema > Diadema antillarum. Next base: position 2,201,538 of record NW_027271394.1, on the reverse strand, counting down.
TATTTCACCTGATATGGGTTACTAACATCGTCATTTTAGTACTAAGCTTTTATCAAATTGAAGTCACATTTTTTTAATGTCAGAATAGCCATTGCAATTTCTAGCAGACCTATAAATATCATCAGTATATCACATCATAATTTGTTTTCGACCTTCCCACCCAAGTGGCATTTACAATAGTACTGTAGCTCACACAAAGGGAGTATTTCCAATTCCAGTCAATGGGGGACATGTATACTCACACAGTTTGAATTGTGTTGGTTAAAAACAACGCATTGTTTGTCATGAAATTAATCATTGTATGACTGGAAAATCCGATAATTATCAGCAAGAGGGAAAAGTACTGACATTGACATTTAAGATGCAATGCACTGATTCCAATGTGGTCACGCCTATGCTTTATTATTTAGAGTGAAATAATCAGAAAGAGTGAAAAATCGGCATTTAAATTTATATATCAAAAACAAATTTTCTGATTGCGGTATTTATAAATTATTGTCCATGATGATAAACCAGGACTTTAATTATATTACAGTGATGAGGCTAACAGAGATGCAAGAAGTAAGAATCACCATATCCCGTCCTGTTAATACTTTTAGTGCAGTCTTTACTTTAGGAGAATATGTCACGTGATACTGACCAAATGTTCCCGCATGATGTTAGATGTAGACGTTGTACTGATGTACCAATGTATTGAGTTCGTTATCATTATTTTTTTTTAATGTACAATGTATAGGGAATCTGAGTGCTGCGGCCGCAATATTTGCCAACGCAGACTTGAACGAAGGCCTAACTTACGGCGTTGATCGCTTCACTTATTACGACATGACGAGTAGATTGACATTCACCCCAAAGACGGCAAGCCACGGCGATACACTTCAGTGCCATGTGTACGGTGTTGTGCGTTCTGCTACTCTGGCGGTTACAGGTGATTTCTTTTTAACTTGGCATCAGTACAAACATAATCAATTACAATATAATATCATACTTCATACACAGTGCGCGAGAAGTAGTATTGGATGAAAAATAAATATTCAGGGGGAAATTTTGATGAACAAATCGTGGTCTCTGTTACATCTTGTTTGCGTGTGCGTCTTCACTGTGTTACAAGCCTATTATATGAATGTGAATAGCGCTCACCGGCAATGAGTTATGACAAAGGGCCGGGTGCATAAACACTAGCAATTACTTGTGCTAGCCTTTTACTCGAATCCGTATACTCTCTAAAAAAAATCGAGTGAAAATATTCACTCTCAAAAGAGTGAAAACAAAAAAGAGTGAATTTTGAGTGAAATTGGAGTGAATTTTGAGTGAAAATGTTCATTTTCACTCATTTTGGAGTGACCTCAGGGATCACTCGAAGATTTTGGAGTGATCCCTGAGGTCACTCCAAAACGAGTGAAAGTGAACATTTTCACTTGAAATTCACTCCAATTTCACTGTAAATGCACTCTTTTTTGTTTTCACTCTTTTAAGAGTGAATATATTCACTCGATTTTTTTAGAGAGTATGCATAAAAACAAGCAATTGCTTGCGAGCAGGAGCTTTTGCTAGCAAGCACAAGCAATTGCTTGCTGCCCGCAAGGAATTGCGTTAGAGACGAAGCGTTTGCTTAAAAACGTATGCATAAAACATACCTTTTGCTTGTTCTTGCTAGCAATTGCTTACGATTTTCCAAGCTCTGTAAAATGAACTTGAGCTTTTGCTTAACTTGGACGTTCCCTTTTAAGTATTATTTTCACATTCATACAAGAAAGACCACACTTGTGCAGGGTGGTATAATTCTACAAGAAATTACTCCTTGTCAGTGTTAGAAACTTTTTCATTTCAACAACGGGAATGTCCAGTGGTCAGCACGCAAAGTGTGATGAAAAACAGGTAGATGTCTGACTTCGGTGGAGAGCAAGGAGACCTCTCTCCACATGAGATCTGGCAGATCCGTGCTATCTCTATAAGCAGTGATGGGAATCAGCCAGTACTTGTGTGTGTAAAGATGTGTGTGTGCGTCTGTGTGCGCATTTTTGCTATGTCAGGAAATGTTTCGCACACACACATCCTTTCAAATACATGCTGTCACACTCGCCTTTGTTCTTGTGTTCGCACAGGCGTGACGTTCCTTTTGTTGAAAACGCAAGTAATTGCTTGTGCGGGACAAGCAAAAGGTTATGCATATGGATTTAAGCAATTGCTTGAGCTAGACCTTTTGCTAGACGAGCTTGTGCTTTTGCTTGAAGCAATTGCTTGATTTATGCATTCGGCCCAAAATAAACGGCAGTGCATGGAGCCGTGACAAATAACACGATATAATGACATTCGTATTTTCACACAGGACCTGATTTTGTAATTTTCTGATCAAAATACTTGAGAATCTTACGATTCGAGTCTAAAGAAAAAATGGGTTTAAAAAATTCCGATGGGGGGGGGGGGGGGGGGGGGGGGAGTAGGCAACAGATCCCTGGCCCCCGTCCCACTCCCTGATGCGCACGACCATACACACATTGTATATACAGCTGCGTTAGTATACCACATGCAATTAAAGTTAAAAGTATATACAGCTGTGTTAGTATGCCACATGCAAAGTTAAAAGGCTGGTGTAAGCAGTTATAGTCAAAGATTTACCACTCCTTTGACACCTGTCGACTGAAATTGCGATTGCAAAATAGAATATTTATAACTAAATCTGCGTCTATCTCTTTACGCATCTCACTATTTGATACTGACATATTTTTCCTTTAGGCTGAGTCCTAGGAGACGTAAAACTTGATCAACGCAAACTTAGATGATCTGTTCACGCGCGAAGCGTGCAGCTAAACAGGGAAATGGCTTCATAACTTTCCTTCTACTTTGCGAAAAACCCAACGCTTTCTGTACGTAACAAAACATGCATTCAATTCCTTTCTTTTCAATACGTTTTGTGTAGTAACAAACGTAATTCAATGTCAAATTCTTGTCTTTTTCATGCGATGTTCTCGACTTAAATTACCTAAATACACGTATGCTATTCATGTCATTGCTAAATAAGATTTGAAGCAGTCATTTGCATGAATGAGCGTCAAAAGACTGGATAAGAGCCTCACAATCATCATTTATTTGTAGTGTGCTTGAATTGCTTTTTGTTCTATTGTTATCACTATCATGATAGACTGCCATATAATGTCTGTTTTTCTTTTCAAGATGTACCTTGTACCGTTAAATAACAATGAACTTTTAAACGAATAACGTGCTGACTGCATTTGAACTGACTAAACAGGTGGTGTCGATGTACCCCGGTCCATCACGCCATGTATCACTCCAAGTCCCAGTACCCCTCCAGGAGAGAACATCTTATCAATCGATGTTGCAGAGATCAAAGGCGAGGATAACCTGGTTAATCTGGTCATCTCCTGTCGAGTGAACTTCACTGATCAGCCGTCCCCGTACCTCCACACCTACACCATCAGTACTGACTCTACGACTCTATCGTCATCAAGCTCCGGCTCAGCAATCCTCTCACCACGCCCTAACGCCTGCATCGAACTCACGTGCTCCGCGACGAACGGGATTGGAACGACCTCAGCCACGCTCACACACTGTCCTCGAGGTAAGTAGTCTTCATACAGTGTGCACGTTAACAGGGCGACAATTCTGTCTTCGGTTTTTGTGTCTTTATATATATATATATATTTTTTTTTTATTTTTATTTTTTTGTTGCTTTTACTGCAGCCTGAGGTGGCTATAGGTCATGTTAAACTATGTAGTAGCAACTTAAGGAACTCGTAATTGCATATAAATTTCCATACAATTTCCTCTGGTCTGGTCTTACAATATTTTCAGTGTTACAAAAGCTAAATAAAACGATATAAGATATTGATCATGCTCGCTCAGACATCCATGCCTACACGTTCCTTTTCATTTTTGTCTTTAAAAATCGAGTCAGCGTAGTCATGTGATAAAACACATCGTTGTTATGGCATTGTACACTTTACTGCTAGGTATAATGATAACCATGATAATCGGCTCGTGTTTGCTCCATGTAACACCTGCTTTCTGGAGGTCTTATAAGAAACTGAGCGCAAAGTATATTGTTAAAGTCCTCCCCTATCCTTTCCGTTCATCTGGGATAAATTAAAGACTTAAGGTACATCCATTTCAATTTCCGATAGGTGACGGGTTCCTGGTTTAGACAGTAATCAATACATCAACTGATCATATTTTATACAACAGATAAGCCACCAGAAAGAATCATCAATGTGGGGTTTGAGACTCAAGAAGCTGCTGAATCAAGTCTCATCATTACTTGTCACGTGGATCCAGAAGACCAACCGTTTCCACCAATCAACACGTACCTCATTGCAGTCGATGATAACGTCATTTCCGATTCAGCTTCTCCTACGGTGACCATAGACCCTCAACCCAACACATGCATCGATGTCGTGTGCACTGGTATAAATGAATATGGGGAGACTGAAATGACCAAGACCTACTGTCCCCCACAGCCAGGTAAATACAAAACACATTCTTTCTTTTTGTTATTTTTGAACGAACAGTAAAGTAAGAAAACGCAGAGTATACATTAAGTTTGTTCTCCAATTTAAAGTGGCTATCCAAAATGAAAGAAATTGCAGTTTTCAATAACCTTTAATCGTTTATATATATCTGCAGTGAAAGTTTCACAAAAGTTTCTACAAAATTAAAAACGCATTAGCTCCTCGTGGGGTTACAGTTAAGTTAAACTGTTCATAGCGTAACAGCAGTTGTGACACCTTTAACTAGAAAATTACTGAAACCAAAATGATCACATACAGTATAAATTTAAAACCAAATCACAGTTCTCGTATACCATGCACAAGTGTGTTAGATAACGCTTTCATAATACGATTTCAATTAGATAATGACAAAAATGAGCAATACTAGCCAAAAGGCTTCGCCGAAAGTACTATACATTCTCAGAGCTTACCTGATGGTGGTGGCTACGTGATTTGTTACATTTGATTACATACAATATATCGGGCCACTGCGGTATCCAGGTACCTCCTTCGTTCTGCATACCCACTACTCAGCAGGGAGGGCGCTTCAGGAATAAAAGTCGGTATATTATTTGACACTTTCGAAATACTCAAACAAACAAACAAACAAACTTATTTTCCCATCAAGATGCGTCAGCCCGGCGATTTCCTTGACAGAGCTTTTCGATGTATAGCAAGGGAATTGTGATGAATTTTGAGCCCTTACAAGTAGGCCTACCATGTTTTACCTTTAACGTGCCAACAGTAGGCTTAAATATCAAAACTGCTGATATAATCACTTTCCATATCGCTATAACATCACTGATGACAGTATGGCAATGAAAATTCTAAACAGGCTTTTCCATGATAAGTATTAATTTTACCCTTTCCTCGTTTGCTATTCTGTCTCGTTCTAGAAACCGGTCCCGAACAACCTGGTAGCAACATCCTTAGGATCCAGACGACGGAAATCAGAGGTGAAGGAAACCTGGTAACTCTAATCATCACCTGTCATGTTGACCTCTCTGACCAGCCTTACCCACATCTCCACACATACACCATTACAGCTGATAACGACACCTTGTCCTCCTCCAGCTGTGCCTCAGCGATCCTGTCTCCACTCCCCGATGCCTGCATCAATGTCACGTGTTCTGCGACCAACGGAATCGGAGACACGTTGTCATGGATGGAACATTGCCGGACAGAAACTCCTTCTGGTAAGTTAAAGTATCATGAGTCATCCTTCTCAAAGCAAAGCACACAGTGGGTATATGGACCTAAAAGTGCTCCTATAAGTACCTGACAATAATCATTAATTGTATCGCGCTTTTTTTTTTTCAAATTTGTGTGCATGATGGTAATCAGAAATCTCCTAGTCACTTCACGGGGTAGAGAAGAAGGTAATAATCTGTGGGCACTGAGACAAGAGAGGGCGCTAGATAGTTTCATTGAAGGTTACAAACAAATGAAATACTTGTCACATGATCCATGATCGTCACAGATCACCTTCTGTATCTGTATATTCGTCTGATTTTACTATACTTTCAGCAATTCAAGTCTAGTACGTGTTCAAGTTTTATACCGTTAGGTTGGAACAGCACACTTAATTTGAACAGCACGACAGTTTGATTGTTATTTTTTTATGTCGTATTTCCTTCCATAATTATTCTGCGACCTTTTGACAAAATATACAATGCTTTAGATGAGGTAGAAAAATACTTAAATCGACAATTTAAAACAGATACGTTTCAGCAAGGAATGCATCATTGCGCTCTTTGCGATAGCAATTACACTTAGACAGCGTTTAAAGGGATTGTACAGTTTTGGTTGAGACCTAATTTCAGGTTTCTAACATTTTTTGGTGAGATAATGAGAAACCTCTTATGAAATATGGAAGAGCATGTAATTCTCTCAGGCATTCAATGTTTATTTGATGAAAATTGGTTTTGAAATGGCTGAGATATCCAAAAAAGAGAGATTCTAATAAAGTGTGGGACCCACACTTTATTACTATCGCTTTGTTTTACTTTGTTTTTGGATGTTTCAGTCATTCCAAACCCGATTTTCATCAAATAAACTTTGAATTCCTCATAAAATGGTATGCTCTGTACTATATCATAAGTGTTTTCTTGGTATCTCGCAAAAAGTTAAAAGCCCAATTCTCATCTCCATCAATACTGTACCATCCCTTTAACCCTATAAAGCCCAAGGGGGGGGGGGGGGGCACATTGTGCCCCTCCTACGAGATTTTCGTTTGCCACTCCTCCGTCCTTAATTCGATTTCAACCAAATTCGGTGACTTTTCCTAAAATCTTATTGCGAACATTTTGGTATATGATTTAGCTATATTTGATGTTGCTGGTTGCCATGGCAACCATAAACTGACAACCATGTCAGTCAGATTTTGCATCTTTTTTTCTGTTCCCATTATATTTAACAGCATTACAGTGTATGAAATGGATGTTTCTTGGCTGAAATTTGTTGAAGAAGCAAAATTTGAAGTAATTATGGTCGTGGAAGATTTTTTCTTTTTATTTCCTTTGTTTTTATGTGACAAAGGCATTAAACAATAGATATAATAGAGATAATTGAAAACAATAATATTTTCTACAAATTGCCTTTATATTTTGAGTTATTTTGATTCCTTCACCCAAGTTATGCCTCTAATATCATCAGTTTATCATATTATCAATTTGCAATCTCAAAATTCCAGTATTATGCAAATATGAAATGTCATAACTATACATGTACACATCCCAAACATTTCATCTCAGGTCTCATAATGTATCACTATGTTGATATGAATAGCGCCCCCATGTGGTGACCTTGAGAAATTTCAAACATAAATAATAAGATTCTACTTGCTTATCATTTGTGACAAATATGAAAATGATTGGTCTATAATAAGACATATATAATGGGGATAAAGAAATTATACCGAAAAATCATGCTTTTAGCATATTTCCTATGTATTTCTTTATATTTTTGTAAATAGCGCCCTCCATGGGTGACCTTGTGAAAATTAAAACGTACGGTCATGTAGAGTATGAGTTACTCTACCCACGTGCCAAATATGATGATGATACATCAAATAATAAAAAAGTTATATAGGGGGGCACAATGTGCCCCCCTTGGGCCTGCGAGGGGTCAAAATAGCTTGGGCTGAATAGGATTAAGTTGTTGGCTATCAAGTCCAAGCTAAAAACCGCGTAGTACGGAGGGAATACAGTGACACTAACACAGGAAGAAGAAAACACTACCGTTGTCCATTGGTGCTTTATCGATAGGGGGTCCCATAGCTAGCCCTCATCGACGGGTCCTTCAACAATCGTCGACCACGTACGCTCTTCTCGTCGTCGTTTTCATCCTCTCCATCATCACCTGCTTCACTGTCCTCGTGAAGAGAAAAAATGTCTTTTGATTGAGGTGAGTATATTCATAGCGTGTTTTATTTACTGAATCCGTGCGCTTTGAAAAATTTATCAAGTAGAATGCACAATTACTTACTACTTTCTAGGTTTAGTACTTGGCAAGAAAACCTGATACTCCTGGATAAACTTAACTTGAATCATTGCCCAGATACAATTATGAGAGATGCAGACGAGCGGTAATCGGTAATCGAAAGAAATGAGGATATTGTCTTTCATCGGGGAAAAAAAAAATACACTCGTTGGTTTGACATGCTGTGTTCCTCCATAGACATTTTAGAACACGCTTAGCTTCATCTATGTTGCTACTCTTACATTTCATCAATGACTTAAGATTTTATTGCATTAAAAGATAGATATACCATGTCCCCCTTTTCACGATTTATTTTCTTGTCGCATTTTAGATGTATATTCACTGCCTTTATTGCGTTTCACTTTCCTACCGCAGAAGTGCCTCAAGTAATATTCTTTAATTGACTGCTACGAACTACCTTTCTGTAGACAAACTTGGTTTTGTTGAGAACACACAGTACTGCCTACAATATTTGTTTATCTTCAGTTGACACCATATCCCGCATGTTTATATGTCTTTGGCAACAATTTTAAGATCCCTTTATGACATTTGCCTGCAGGTATGGAAAGCTGCGAGGGTCAAAATGAGGGAAAGCCTTGGATGCACACCAACAATATTTTCTCCGAATGAAGAATCATAATTTGTACACTTTGTATCTTAACTCACTCTGACAATGTCTGAAATCATTCACATGTTATTATGTCTTATCTGTAGTTTCCAAAATAGATTCTATTGCCTATCAATAATCTTTATGTCATTGGAAGTGACCTGAAACGAAATGAAGAGCACGTCTTCAAACCACAAGTAGCCAGTGGAATAATTGTGATGCAACTGTCGTTAATCTTATGTTCATTGTAGTATTGTCGATAAATTTTACCGTGTATTGATTTGATGTACAAAATTCCTGATAAGTCTGATATAAGATGTATGATTTCTCGCCTACTTACATTTATAGTAACTGCTGATTACACTTTATATAGTGAGTGGCAATGTCTATAGCGTACTTTTGTGATAGTTTATTTTATGTTGCAACATTATCTGAGGCCATTTTCCCAGTCAAGCTTTGCTTATGAAGATGGTCCTCTGCTTGTCAAAATTATTAATTTCTCAAAACCTTGTTCAAAGTATTTTCTCTGCTATATAGTGTACCTTCAACTTGACATCGCATTGTATTTTTACTTAATACGTTTTGACTAATTGAAACACAATATAATGAATATTGATGGGTATAATTCATTTAATTATGCCGTCACTATGTTAATTTTAGTTTCATGTATTGGCGGTCGAAAACAGAAATAGAACTGATTAAGAAGCTACTTTACTTCATATGATTTAATTCTACGTCACATTACTTAGATGTGTATGATATAAAATAGAAGGCTCGATATCAACTTTTTCTTTTGGGGCCCATTGGGGCCATCAGAATAATTGAATTGCATTTTCTTTTTATGGCCCGAAAAATAAGAACTATTTTTATAAAACATTAAGATAATACAATAAATCATGATAACTGTTTGAATATTTACATGTTCGACAATGTGTGTCAAATACCACGTACTGTGACTAAGAAGTAAGAAAGTAACACATAAGAAAATTAAAATGACTAAGAACCTTGACAATTATGCGAAAATTGGCAGGTATGTTAAAAGGGCTCACAAACATATACTTTGTTATTAAGTGGTTGCCCAACATCTATTTCTGGGAGCCCCGGGCCACAGGGCTACATCAAATGTTGAGCCTTGTATAATGTCTTTTCATTATGGAAACGAAGTAGAGCAATTATTTTCTAATGACATCATTGGTGGTACTTTCGGTTTCCTTGAAGTATCTTACAATGTATGTAAAGCAATCAGTCGCGTTTCTGTTCTTTTTATAGTGTCTTATGTGTTCATCCTCTCTCTCTTTTCCATAAATAAGATGTAATATTCTTTTGATTTTTTTTTGCATGGCCCGCAGTGATCTTAGTGAGTGATGGTCACGTCAATAAATAAACTGCTGGTTTAACAGAGAAACCGAATGTATGTGTAGTTCTGATTCGGTGTTCGTGGTATATATATCAACCCTCTCTGTAAAAAAAAAAAAAATAAAAATAAAAATCAACATGAGTGTTGAAAATTGTGACGAACAAACTAAGATAGTTGTAACACCAACGTATAGCGAGAAATTCATGTTGAAAGTTATTAAAAGTGAATCGTAACTCATGAATGATGACATTAGTACACAAACTCACACACACGCACGCGCGTGGACGCGAACACACACACATACATATATACATATATATGATACATTTAATATATATATATATATATATATATATATATATATATATGAACGTGTAGAACAAGATTTCTTAAACGTAATTATCAATTGCCATTTAGGCAGCTTTATAATAACATCAAGATCAATTGAATGCTTAGTCATTGTACAGCAGATGCACCTCATTGGTTTAGGCCAAAATAGGATGTCATATGAAAGGAGATAATTGAGGAGATAAATTCATTCTGAAGTAGGCCCTACCATCCAAGTTGGTCACAGAGATAAATGTATTATCGTCAAGAATTGAGAAACAAAACAAATAATATACAATCAAATTCATCCTGAAGTACCATCCAAGTTGGTCACAGAGATAAATGTATTATCGTCAAGAAATGAGAAACAAAACAAATATTAGATTTTCACTACATTGAAAGATATCGTTACACCTATGATACATGGAAATAATAATAATAATGATAATAATACTATGTAAGCATGACTTTTGTGCGAATCAACACATGTAGGTATACAAGTGTATGTTATTATGTATGACGTATCTATGTGTGTAGCTGTACATCTGTATGAGTGTCTTTTTTCATGAATCTACGTCTTGTATCTGTATGCGTGTGTGTGTGTGTGTGTGTGGTTTGTTGGTCCATGAGTTCTGTATGATATACATTCGTCTGTGTGAGTTATCCACATGGAATATATGTCATTGATCAATTTGACCAATCCTTCGTGAGCTAATAATTGAGTACTCCAACATGATATGAAGAAAAAAAGACACCTGAATAAAAAGTGACGAGATGGGCATATTTCAGTATTGATAAAAGCATACCTAATAATAATGATAACAGTATCATCAACGCAGTGACCTCCTCATCAATATCTACACATTCCATTACTGTATCCAAGTACCACAAACTGCCTTACTCTTGTAAGATATAAACAGTTTGATCACAAAAGCAAAGCGGCAACAGCATATCCATGTATCGTTTATTTTCCATAAGCACATCTTGCTAAGAACAAGAAGCAGGAATTACGAAGAAATTCAATAGGCAATGTACGAAAGCTGCGGTCATAACTCAAAATTCATGAACATGCTTGCTTCCTGAGATCCAGATATTGAAGCTTAATGGTGAATGTAATTTGAGGTACCAAATTTTTCACACCAATCCTTTCTTACCATTACATATCTTAAATGATATTTAAAAATCGTCAATCTTGAAATCAGTTTATGCGTCTTGACAGACGCGGTGTATGCACAGCTGAAGGAGACAATCATGATAATCAGTGATCACGTGTTTTCATCTTCGTCAGTTTTCGTGAAATTTCTGAGAGGAGAAGAAGCAGTTAATGTGAATGATATGAATCTTTATTTCAATTTCACACTTAGGTCCTCCATTAAACGGCACACTGTCCATCAGGTTTCATGAGCAAGTAGACATTCAGAACCAAATATCCCTCGACATCGAATGTCACGTGATTTCCAGGGACAAACCCTTTCCGGCTATCGAGTCTTACGTCATCTCGGCTGATGACGTCATTTTGTCTTCATCTCCTCGCACTACCATATCACCTCGTCCTACATGGTGTATCCAAGTGTCTTGTGTTGGAAACAACAGCATCCACAATATACTGTCCAAAAGGTAATATCAGGTGTAAGTCACCTATAACAAGTTAGCCTTATACTCTTTTAGATAGATAAAGCTAAACTAAGTTTGAAGCAAACATACTCGAAATAATCACTTTAACTGAGTAATTCTTTAACTTGACTTTTTCATAGATCCGCCTGTCGCCGATATAATATCTGTGGAATTGCTGGAGAAACGACTACCCAGCACTACAGTCAACCTCTCCATCACTTGTCACGTGGACTCGCGAGACCAGCCGTTTCCTCGTCTGCACACTTTCATCATCCAAACGGAGACTGGGACGGAGTCTAACACAAGCTCTCTCATCCTATCACCCCGCCCCGAATGGTGCATGAACGTCACTTGTATTGGTCAGAATGACTATGGGTCGACTTCTTCTATCGAGACCTACTGCCCAAGAGGTGAGGGGATGCAAATTGTAGGATGCTTGCACCAACGTCAGCATTTTTCGTTTGGCTTCTTAAGACTAGAATCAGAAGGAACATTCATGTTTAATATGTCAACCTTGAAACGTATAGGCTTTTTTTTTGGTTCCCCCTGATTAACCATTCACAGTTGAAGTTTAGATGCAATTAAGTGCTCAAGAGATAGATTATACATTCAAGCACATAACATCAACAACAACAACAAAAAAGGCGGAAATTGCTTCATGAAAACCGACAAACATCATTTTATTTCTACTCCGAGAAATTCTTGCCGTAAAGGTAAGATACCATAGTTGCCTTTATTCATTCTTTTCTTCCAAATCACTTTAATGTGTATATCTCTTGTCTTTAATGACTGCGACATTTTCAATGTTACGTGTTGACAGATCATATCTAGATGCGCTCCCTTTTTTTCTTTTGTTTTTGGCTCTCTCTCTCTCTCTCTCTCTTTCTCTCTCCCTCTCTTTGGAACACATGTTAATAGATCCACCTGGCCCTGCAATAATCGACATTCGGCTGGAAGAGAAACTGGGCAAAAATAAGCAACCAATATTGGTCATAAACTGTCACGTAAATGAAACGATTGTGCTTCATCCTCCACTGCATACTTTCGAAGTCAAGGTTGGAAAGAAGACTGTATCATTGTCAACCAGGCCATCGACCACTATATCGACAAGGCCTGAAAACTGTACCGTAGTAACTTGCACTGGAACCAACGATCTCGGTTCGACAAACACTACGGAAACATATTGCCCTACAGGTGAAGTAGATTTAAATCAAATCATACGCGTGCTTGTGTCATAGATGTGTGGATGTGTTTTCCTTAATTGTAATGTACATGTACGCATATATGTATAATACTGACATGTTACTTTCATTCTCTTTGGCTTATCGCTATAACCGCGTGCTGTCATTACGAAAAACTACTAGGTGTTAAAAAAAAAAAACATTTCATACTTTTTATCCTTAGTTTTCAAACTATAAAGGATCAAAAGTGGGAAATGTTTTTTGTAACACCTAGTATGATAAAAGATCTCAATTCAGTCTGTACGGTTTACAACTACATCTTCCGGAAACTTTGTTACCTGTAGAGACGTCACGATTCCCCCTGAGTAAACAAGTGACAGTTTAAGGGAAAAGAGAGATAATTTATGAAAATGTAAATAACAAAGTGAACAATATTTAAGAGCAAAACTTTTTGGGGGGCTTGTCCTTTATAGCTCAATGATTTGCGTATCAAACCCTTAAGAAACCAAATGCTTTAGATTCCAATCAGGGCACACAGAAAAAGGCTACATAGCAAAGGGGAACAAGAGAGAAAGGAAACAAAAAAAAACTTTGAAAAGCATCACTTGTCCAGCATCATGTGAGATACAGTAGTAGTTACCCAATAAATCATCGGAGGAGAATGTGAACTTAGATTTGACCCTGGAGGTCTACACATTTCAAAGCGAAACTTTACAAGACTTTTTGAAAGTTAAAACTTGGCGGTGTCATAACTAAATCTCTCAGTTTACTAGAGTAGTAAGAGAAAGAAAACAGAACAAGACGAAGATACAATATCGAGGCTTACAGATAAACACCAGTTACATATTCAATCACAATATTCAAGTATAACATCTGAAAAACAAAAACATCTGCGTGAAAGACTCGTAAAAGGAGCCTTATCCAATTCTACTTTAAGAAGAGAATGTGTTAAACTTTCTGATGTTGAGTTCTATAGTGATTGACGTATTCCATCACAACTGGAGGTTCGTGTCAATGTTCATGAAATCTTTTATCGTGTATACTTGCACTGAAGTTATTATGAACATTTGTGGCAGAAAGTCGTATCTTCCTTATTTCTACTACTGCCATTCACCCATTACACTTGATCTTGATAGATCCACCGGAAGAAGGTCTGATCTCAATTCAATTTCAAAACGACACGGATACCACCAATATTAACATCACCTGTTCTATCGATTCGTCGAACCAACCAAAACATCCTATCAACATTTTTGGTATCGAGGTAAACGGTGAAAGCATGATCGTCTCTTCAACAAATACGTCTGCCATTGTGACGTCACATCAGAACAGGTGTCTCAACATCAGATGCACAGGAAGCAATGTCCATGGGTTAACAACCTCTCTTAGTTTGCATTGTCCCAGAGGTACGTGATATCTGACTTTCTTAACACAGACGATGAGTTATAATCCCCTAATCCAATTAGTCGTATAAAGAGTTGCGCTTTCATTCTTTTGACGATGCTGTACTTTCATTTATTTCATTTATTTATTTCAACTCGGCACATGATTCAGCCAGACGGCTGTTCTTCCTCATGTCCGTGTCCGTGTCCGTACTTCGATACTTTCAAAGATGTACGGCCGCTCATCGCGTCTATACATATTGAACTATGGTGGATGGCGGTCATCCTCCGGTGTAAAAGAACTTGGAAAATAACTGCTATTTGTCACTTTCATTACTATTACTGCACAGTGAGTACTTCGAACACAATGAAGATTGCATATTTCATTCTTTTCATATTCACAACTTTACAATCTTTGTTGTTGTTTACATCACCATCCAGTGTGAGTAGGTATACTGCTTTCATGAAGACAGGCATAAACTCTCTCAGACTTCAGTGCACTCATACTCGCTTGTTTCTCTAATGTCTCCTGAATACTTTAACAGATGATGTGATTGAGATCAAGTTGTCCAAGTATACGTCCGATGACAATGTGACGGTTGTCGTAATTTTGTGTCACGTGACCGAAGATTACCAACCCCACCCTGATTTCCACCAGTACGTGATTACAGCAGACAACCTGACGCTCTCGAGGGGCAGATCTCCGTGGGTCTATCTCAGCCCCAAACCTGTGAAATGTGTCTCTGTCACTTGTAGCGCCCTCAACGACTTCGGTTTCATCACTGCATCGGAAATTTATTGTCCAACTGGTAGGCGTTTGGTAAACAACAATATCATCCACAAATTTCGTGGATATAACATCTGTTTACTCTTGAATAAGACGAAGAATGATATTGAGTTTGTCTATTACTTTCGACCATTTCCCACTTTCGTTTTACAACTTACACAGGGTAAGCTCTATATCATAAAAACAGAGAATAGGCCTGCATACGTTTCTTTCTCAGAAGCTAAAAATCCTTATATATGTCAGCAGCATATTTAATATATTTGTGTACGACGCAAAATATAGTAGTGCCAATGTTCGAGTACACCTAAAGTTTGCATGGGATTTGTTTTGTTAGATCGGATGAAGACAGAGGCTGAGAGAACTGAAAAATGCATCATATCAAATCACATAACAAAAGAGTGAAAAAGACAACGTTTCGTATTCTATTTGAGTAGAATTTTAATGTCCAGTTACGTATGGTAGTCGGTTATAGATAAGCACAACGAACATAACATGTGTAGACATAATATCTGTTACATAACTTCTAAAATAAATGTTTAAGATAGTGCTAATACATGACGATTCTTGGTGAAATGAACTACCATGTTTGTGCAATTTGAGATAGGACTAGGAATTTAAACGTAGTTTTACGCTGACATTTACTGCAATGTCAGATCATATGGTAGCGACCACTTATTAGAGAGACGGTGACAATGTAATACGTTTCAAGACGGGACGTTTTAATTTCGGTGTTGTGCGATCGTACACACCAAGTTTATTTTCATCTTGGTAGGTTACCAGTGGTTACAAACGAGAACTGCAATCTGATGAAATTACGAAATCATTCATAAAACGCCATAACGTGCCTTTCCGTCTGTCTGTCTGTCTGTCTGTCTGTTTCTCCAGACTTCGTACATGTAACTGGAATCCTGCAAACAATGTCGACAACGTACGCCCTCCTCATCGTCCTTTTCGTTCTCGCTGTTGTGGTGTGCGTCGTCACCGTCATGCAGAGGAAGAAAGACACGCCCAAAGTAACAGGTTTGTCTGGAATCTGTGACAGAAAAGAGTTTTATGCGAATATACAGTTGTATCCCGGCTTTGTCTTTATAGGACATTTCATTTGGAAACAATTCAGAAACAGGCAACAATGTTTGTGAACTTAGTCTGAGCTACATTTGAGAAATCATAGGGCATGTAAGCAAACGATCGCCGAATGGCAATTCTTTGACGAAAGGTACAACCTAAAAGGCTGGGCAGAATACATCGAAAATGTTTAAGAGTTAAAGCCTTAAAACTTCAGGACACATTTTGCTATTGCGAATGGAATAGGTAGCATTCGTTGGAAGAGAGAAAAGCGTTGAGCTCCTACTATTGGGATACGCAGATAGTACCCAACTCAAAGATATCTACTCATTGCCTTCTCATTTAATCCCCAAACATACTTAATTTCAATAGAAAACAATCTTAAAAATTAAGAAAGAAGAAAAGACGGTATGAACACTTCAGTAATGGTAACTCATTCCATATGAGATAAAGCAATCCAAAATTAGCTGTCTAGATCAATAGGCCAATTCCTTGTTTACCTAGAACCCGGAGACTTCAATTTTATACTGATCTTGTTTTTACTTTAACTTTCATTCCCAGTCATTTTTCCAGTTTTGCTCAGAAATATATGTCATTCTTTCTTTGTCATAGAGGCATGTATCTTTGTATCCCTAGACTTATGTAATGCATGTATAGTAGAAGAACATTATCAGCAACACGCTGCTGTTTGGAGGTATAAATCATTAAACATTCATCACATGTTTTCCTTGTCTTTCAGAACGACTTTATGAGGACAAAATCTTGAACTGAGGACGCTGGACACATGGAAAAGATGACAAAAGTGAAATGCACTTTGTAATCTTAGACACTGCAGGAAAAAGTACGACCTAGTCCATATTCTAACTAGGTGCTTCAATACATTTTATAGTACATACATCATAATCCAGAGCAGGCTCCTCTCTCACCCGTCCCAACACCTACCTCGTCTCCAGTAGATATAAAGTGACTTGAAAAAAAGAACAAGTCAAAATCTCCTTAAAAGGAACTTACCACTGAGACGCTATCCGTCTGTTTTAGGTGTTATCTCACCAATGTTTTCACATAGTATTATGAGGGACCTACCTAACATAGCGAAGTCCGAAATCAAAGTGGGTTATAGCTTGTACAAGTTTAAATATGTAGTTAATAACTTCTTTTCAACACTTTTGAAAAAGGTATACTTTGTACTCCAATAATCATCCCGTTCTGTTTATAGATATGGCCTATGATCTCACCAAGTATTTTCATATGAATTACGAGGGACCAACCAACCATGGCAAAATCTGAAATCAAAATTTTATATATGATATAGTTTGTACAAGTTTAAAGACGTAGTTAATAACCTCTTTTCACCACTTTTGAAAAAGGTACTTATACCCCAAAAACCATCCCGTTCTTATTGGCATCTAAAGTAATCTTACACTTCTGTCAAGAATACGTCTCTTGCAAAAGGTACATTTCCAGTTTGACCGTGGTTTGAATATAATGGTATGACCTTCTAGTCGGCTGCCATTTCTTGCCACAATAAAACCTCTAGTGTTCCAGAGCCCCACCATAAATCACAGCCCCTTTCTTTAAATCGACTGTATTTATTTCAGCTGTACTTTTTTCTCTGTAAAGTATCAAATGTCCGGGTCATTATGTTCTTCTAAACTAGGCGTCTGTATAAGTGTGATTCAAGCGTCTGTACAATTTCCGTACAAAGAAGTTATTTCCATACAAAGAAGTTATTTCTAGAATGTTCATGTTCATTCATGTTTTATTTTCATTTCCAATCAATATACAAAGGTAATGCAAACGTCAAATGATAACATATCTTGAATATTTGGTTCACTTTGGATATAATCCTTGACTATGCAAATGTTCATCATATATATATTCACTCGCGTGGATTGGAACAAAAAAAAGTCATATTAATAAATTAATCCCTATTACAATGTGATATGAAATGTGTCATAAAACTATCAAATATATTTGTCTTTTTTTGTCATTCGTATCAGTAATAGTAGTGGCAGTATTATTATCATTAGTAGTAGTACGGTATAGTTGTAGAAGGAAGAAGAAATGGTAATAAGAGTGGTACTTTTAAGAATACGATATTTTATACATGATTATTATCATGGAAGCGATCTCTACTTCCGAATCACACTTACGTACATGCATGTCAAATGGAGTTTTCGTTTAATTTGGTTTCTACTTGGTGACATTCATTTCGTTTTATTGCAGTGGTGTTCAGAAGTTGTTTGTAGCTATACTCTGTACATGGTGTATAGCTGTATCATTATGGAATCGATTTCTTCTTCCGAAATGCACTTGTCTACGCACATTCATGTCACAATTACGGAGTTTTCGTATATATTTGGTTTCCGCCTGGTTTCATCCATTTCGTTTTGTTGTAGTTGTTGTTCAGAAGGGGTTTGTGACTATTGCACACTGGTATTATATAGCTGTAATTTTTCCACCGCTGGCGGCGCATGGCACGAAAGTCATGTAGGTTTTACCAGGTCAAGGAGGAATGTGACATGTTATCTGCAGAGTACTGTATGCAAATGATTGAATCGTCCAGGACGCGTTGTGTGAGCATTAAAAATCCATTACGCAATCGCACACTGCTGTGAAGTTATATTCATCCTCATTTTGTTTTAAGTGTCTTGGTTTTACCATGGACCTACTACACATGGACATTCATCGCTCGTTAATTAATTCGTGCACCTGTTTCTGTCAAAAGCGTCACAAAAACATTTTGAACATGCTTTCCTGCTTTGATCCAGTGTTGTCCACCGACAGCCAGCCTGGATAAAAACAAGACGGCGCTTTGTGAAATCTAAAAACTACGTGCGCTAGAGCTAATAACTCTCTTAAATCAAGAAAAATGCATGTGCAGTTGTAGTGTATATTGCAAAATCATCGCTAAAGTAATTTCATTTGCGAAATGCAAGTACTTTACAAGAAAAAGCAACTAATTGAGCAGATTGACTGTGATTTGTAATCTATTTTTCCCCATTTGTTGCACATTGTTTTAGAGTAAACATGGACAGTAACAGTAGACGACATGCTTGTCTTGCCATTCAGGAATGTTACAGGCATGGCCGCAAGTGGCCGCTTCAGTAATTACCAATTTTGTGACGCAAAATTTGGCCTTGTTTCAGGTTCGGTGCTCCCCATCATTGGTGTTTATTCAAAGGCAGTTGAGTCTGAAAAGGCACCTCAGCCAAATAGGACCGAAATGAGGGAAACCGGGTTGTTTTGTCAGTGATGATGCACGATTACACAATCGTCATTGTCCAAACGTCTGAATGTACTCATTAAGATGCACATAATCAGGTGGCGGTGGTGAACATTGGATCAAAGAAAGACCTCCGTTCATGGTCCATATGTGTAGTAGGTCCATTGTTTTAACTAGCACAAGGAATGTCACAATAGCAAGTAAAACGAATTTGCCATGCTAGTATAGTAACATATTATTAAAATGAATTCTGGTAATGCTTTTGAGTTTATTTGTTTGTTTGTGTGTGGGTATACATGTGTGTGTTTTGAGCCTGTGTACATTCACTGTAGCATGATGGTTTCAATGTTTAATCTGGGACCTGTTTCATAAAGAGTTACAAATGATCTTAAGCATGATTTATTTAGCGTGACAGTTTCACACCATACGAAAACGAGACAAGAAAACAAAAGAAAAAAAAAACCCTCTCGATCACAGAGTTCAACCTGTGAGATGAAAATGAGAAAAGATTCAACTTACGAACTTTTTGTGAGTAGTGACCCCGTCATGGTGAAGTAGCTCAGCAGAGAGTAATATTCAAAGTTATATTTATCCCTTCCTTTCGCATAACTGTTTTATACACGACTTGTTTGTGGATGTGCGTTAGATAAACACCTATATTATGGAATGGCTGTGTGTGTGTCAGTGTGTGTATGTGTGTGTTTATGAATATGTGGATTTGCAGTTAACATTGCGGACTTTCGTCACTATGACAATATTTATGACTATGCTTTGTATTTCCCTTTAAAGGGATGGTATAGTGTAGTTTTGGTTAAGAAAGGAGATTCAGATTTTAACTTTTTTGCGAGATTATTAGAAACCACTTATGAAATATTAAAGAACATACGATTCTTAGAGGAATTCAAAGTTTATCTTAAGAAAAATTGGCTTTGAAATGACTTGAGATATTCAAAAAGAAAGTAAAACAAAGTGGTGGGACTTACCTTTTATTAGGTCCTCTTTGTTTTTGTTGTTTTTTTTTTTATATCTCAGCCACTTCAAAACCATTTTTTCTCAAATAAACATTAGATTCTTCTCAGAATTGCATGCTCTTTGATAAATATTTATTAGGAGGTTTCTCATTATCTTACAAAGAAAATTGGAAACCTGAAGCCCCATCGTAACCAAACTATTCCATCCCTTTAATCTAAGTATGATTGGGCAGAACGTGGCAATGATAATTCACGAGTGTTAAACCGTACCTCCATGGTTGAATGCCGGTGCTTCCATAAATCTGGAAGTGTTTTTCCGGGTACCTGATTATCAAAATACGTTAACTAACGTCGTAGAATTTATGTTGTAGAAGTTGGACAAGTGTGTGTGTGTGTGTGTGTGTGTGTGTGTGTGTGTGTGTGTGTGTGTGCGTGTGTGCGCGCGCTTGTGTGTGGCTGCCATCCCATCCTTCCCGATTTCTTTTATTGTGTGCCTCTTCACATGCTACGCATCTTTAGAAATAAACTAAAAACTGAGACAGATATAACATTCCCATTTTCAAGAGAGTAATGTCCTCATTGTTAGGAGAAACGAACATATCCCATCAATTACCTCGAAAAGAATTTGTCTGCTGATCATAAATGACTGACATAGTATGACAGATTTTTCACTACTAAACGTCATGCGCAGTAGAGAGCAGACTGCATGCATTATGTCAAATGCGGAAGTAAACCACGGCTGGTCTACAATTTAAACGGGTTGACTCTCTTACAAACGCATCTCCTGGCAAAGTCAATAAGAACTGCTTCCTGTGTTTTGTTAGGTAATACGAAAGAACAACAATCCAATGCGTGAT
Source organism: Diadema antillarum (assembly GCF_040938485.1). NCBI lineage: Eukaryota > Metazoa > Echinodermata > Echinoidea > Diadematoida > Diadematidae > Diadema > Diadema antillarum. The sequence goes on along the minus strand of NW_027271394.1, from coordinate 2,180,179 downwards.
ATTACGATATTACGGAAATCTTTGGCTGTATGTGTTAAGTGATATCCAATCATGACTTAGTGTTCCAATCCAAAGAGGAAGTTCGATTGATTTATTCATTTTATATGGACGCGATGAATGTACAACCACAAAGCGGTGAAAACTTAAGCAAACTGCACGATTTTTCTTGTCAATTTGAAACAATATATTGATTATTTCATTGATTTTACTCTGGCTGCTGTTCCTGTCTTAGACAAAAACAAAACATCGAGAAGTCTCAGTCATACCATGGTAAAATGTGACCAAAAGCACACATACTTGATTTTAACTTGTCTGTATTTAAGCTAAATGAAAAAGACACACATTCACGGCCCCAAACTAACTAAATTCAGAACTTCTTTTAAATTGAAAGCAGTTAGGAAACTTGATTGCTTATTTACGAATTTGAATGACCCACGAGATTCCGTCGCCAGCTTGAGATGAATTTGAATGCTCATTGCTGAAATGTGTGCTTCTCTCTTAAATTTTGATGCGCCGATAGTGAATTTGAATGCTCCGATGGTGAATTTCAATGCTCCGATAGTGAATCCAAATGACCGGATTTTGAAATTGATTCCTAATTCAGTTCTATCTGCGAGGGTGGAATGCGTGAAATTGAATGCTCGAAATAAGAATATGAGTGACAAAAGTATGAAACTGACTGGGAAAATCTGTACTAGCAGAGTCATAAAAACATTTTGCTCAAGAATTAGACTAATGAGATAAAAATCATAGACAGTATAGTAATGAAGTAAATTTCCCATTTTGTTTTGGATGTACGTACAATTTAATGATGAACGTCCGATGACCAATTGAAGACCTGAATATAAGAACGACCCAAGTCCAATTTTTGGCCAAATTCAGTTTGACATGGGAAATTGCAGCTTATGCATGGACTCATCTTGTGTATAAATGATAAATCCCAAATACCCCCGGAAGTGCTAGAAATGAATGAGTTAATTCTTATATGAATGTAAGAATGAAGGACTTGGGTCATTCTTACATTCATATTATAGCGCCCTCTCTCATCCTTCTCTCATCTCTATAGCAGAATATCATGTATATGATTCAAAGAACGACCCAAGTCCATATGATTCAAAGAACGACCCAAGTCCATCACAAAAAAATGGCCTCTCCACAATTAATGTAAATGTTGATTGTCATAATAATATGTGTTCTAATTTGTATATCGAATGTTGCCTTCCCATCACAGTTAAATAGAATATTATTGGACAAATAAAAAAGATATGAAGTTTTTTTACTTTTACTCGAAATGGTCTTCCATGGACTTGGGTCGTTCTTATATTCAGATACTCAATTGAAAAAAAGAATTAGCAAACCATCTCAGACATTTCGGTGGTGGGCTGATAGGAATTGCTTTATCAATTTAAACTTTATGTGAAAGCGGTATATTTTGCATTCTTACAGAAATATAATTGAACTTATAAGAAACAGGAAAATGTGTCCTTTTTTATATAAAGTTTGTATATAGTTGATATTCAGATTTTAAGTTTTTCTTTACAAAATAAGATATATTTATAATTGACACAACTGAATTATTATCTTATTCTGAATTTATTTCCTCTTCATGGGGTGGAACACCCTGATCAGCAGAGCTGGTTTCCATAGGGGTCACAACTCTGCAGTAGTCGATTAAATTGATGTTATGGCGGTGTGTGTGAATGTGTCCATCAAAATATACGAAGGACTGGAGGTATAAGGAAGAAATAGATCATAATGTCGATAATGTGTTTCGCCACTAAATTTTTTGAGGCAGTGTTGCAAAGTATCACAGAGTACTTCGTCAGGTGTACTGATACTTTATGGACTTTTTCACATGAATACACTAAATTAGGGTCTAAAATTGGTCAGCTCTCATCAGATGTATCCATTCGTCAATATACTTACACGCCACACATCAGGATGTTTTGCTTTGTGTGTTTGTTCATTTGTTTGTTTACTTTTCATTTCCTATACTATGTATAAAGTGCTGTATTTTGTAATTGTATGGTTTTTTACTCGGAGTCACAGAAGAACAGCCATTGGCTGCAGCGAATGACCCGTGGTGAAATAAAATAAACTCCAACTCAAACTAAACTCAACAACCTGAATCTCTAATGGTCGTCTATTATTATGTTGACAGTGTAACAAAAAATTATACACGTCGTGTTGAATTTTGAAACCAGGATGTATTGATGACACATGTTGACATCAGACTGGTCGTTGTTACGAGCACACAGGAAACGGGGTTCATATATCAAACTGATATTCATTACAATACCGATTTACATCACTATCAATGTGTCATGGCGCAACTAAATAAAGTAGTTCCACATACAATTATTCACATAGAGAGCCAGAACAACTACATTCATACTGAAAAGGACGATAACAGATTGCACATACTTATATCTAATAGATTACCTCGTGTGTAATGTTATTCGTTGGAGAAATGTTATGAACTGTAAAGTTCTAAACAATAACTGCAAACGCGGATCAATCTCATGCAGGAAGAGTGTGCGATGGTCGAATGGTCTACAAGGACGCAAGAATAAAAGACCGCCAGTGAAAGCGGACATCAGGCGGTCGAGCTTGCCAACATTTTAACGCCGCATTGCAGCGTACATTGTTTGTTCTCATTAAATTTGTATCCATCGATTCGGCATTTTTCAGGTTGAAGATAAACTTGGGTAACTTTCGCTCTGTATCGGAATGTATCGGTGATAAGTTTGAAAAATTCCACGAAAGAGAAAATTTGCAGCCATTCCGAAGTCTTTTACACTGTGGGGCTTACCTACATAATTTGTAACATCTTCTTGTAAGCATTATACAACAAACTGTATTCTTTTTTAATGCAATAAATGCAATTTAAATAGCAATAGCAATGAAGATTATTTTCGATCTTTCCGTTCGAGCTGTTACCAGAGTTGCTAAATTCTTATATTTTCCCCTTTTCTGCCTTCTATCTTTATCAGCAGGATTCATCGGCGTTTGAGAATGATGGCTGATAGACGAAGACTATTTCTACTTGGAATATTTTCCATCGCCATCCCCTTTATTGGTAAGATATGCATACCAAATAGGATTCAACTTGTATATGTATATATAATATATATATATACATTTCACAGAAAACTTAGTTTTGGACTTATAGTTTAATTGCCAATTCAGTTAGTTGCTGTACTTGTTTGTAAATATTCATTTTCTCAGGGATTCGCTTTATTCTTTTTAAAGTCCGTTTGTATGTCGCTTAAGAGACGGAAACAATAAAAAAGATATTGTGTCTAAGGGGCAAACACACACAAAAAGAAATCCTTCACATGACAATGCTTGCCCCATATTTTGAAAAGTGGTAAATTGTTGGGGTTTTTATTGTTTTTTTTTCTTTCTTTTTTACTATCGGGACAATTAGGCTTACATCTGGTCCCTGAAAAAGAAGCTGGTGGAGTGAATTTCAAGTAAGGTGATTTTTGTCGTAAGTCCATCAAGCCGCATTATTCTCTTTCACTTTCTTTTGTTATTACCCCTCTTTAGGCGGAACCAGCGTGACTCTTGAAGTACCAAGCCCTCTGACACCAAACCAGGATGTTACAGCTATCTGTACAGCCGATAAAGTGTTTGGATCAGAACGCGTGTTCTGGTACTTCAATGGCGTACAGATTACCGACGGCGTGCAAACGACGAGTACAGTGGATAGTCTGATGGACAGATATAGAGAATCTGCAAAAAATTCGGACATAAATTCTAGATATTTGAAAGTGCTTATTTATGTTCCTTTTTAGAAGCATATGTTAATTTCATATAGCTTTTACCATAGCATTTTGGCGACTCCGTGATAGTTTTGAAAAACTGGTTGGATTTCGGCATCATTTTCTGCCAGTCTTCGCGCCTTCCTCTCCCTGGAACCTTGCCCAAAATGTCGCGCCGTCCTTCAAACAAGTGACGTCAAATGGCGAGTGGGATTCCCTTTGAGACGTCTTTCAATCTAACTGAAACAAGACATAATTGTTCATTTGTGAGATGTTGAACGTACAATACATGTGTACATGAGAAGGCATTATATAAAATACGTCTATTTTGCAATCATTAAGATAAATTAAAAATCGACGCTCTTATTATTTCATATCACTGCCTATAATGTATGTACTACTCATAATGTCAAATCAATATTTTCACGTTGTCTTTTCAGATTTGACAATTTCATTGTGGTTTAGCTTTGATTATTGCGGGCGGCCTTTTACCAATGCAGTTCCTCCAAAATTTGTCAAGGACTTTCGATGAAAATAAAGAATACATTTCCCCTCTACACATCAAAAGCACCCACTCATACACACTCAAACACTTACAAACACAAGAAGCCATGAAAAGTTTCAGAATTAAGATTCTCTTACGCCACTGATTTAAAAAAAAAAGGAAGTCGCGACATGTTTATTCATGAGAACGAGTGTGCTACGCTGACTTTCTATATGTATTTTGGAAAAATGACTTGATTTGATTTGACATTTATTCATTTATTCAATTTCAAGACAAACGTAATATACAAATATACTTTTCTTTTGTACAGATAAGAATTAATAGACTTGGGCCCCGTTTTATCAAAAGATAAAATCGATGTTAAATTTCCTTACCACACAGGCTGCCATAGACTTTCAGTTGAAATCAACTATAAAATTAATTTCAACTCTTCATAAAACAGGGCTTTAAACCAAGAACTCAGAGACATAGAAATTTAACCTCCTCTAAATCGTACAGTGTACTATGGAAAGTACAAAGAATTAATAGTCCAAACTGGTCAGCACCTTATTTTCAATATACTTCGAAAAGACCACAGTCACATCTCACGCTGTAAACACGGCTTGTCTTAGAAACCGAGATAACATTACTAGTAATATATCAATAAAAGCAACGACAATCAGCCACTTTGCGATACGCATGAGCAGAAAAAGATCATTTTTTTTTTTTTAATAACAGGCATGTAGGTTTTTAAATTCACTGAGTTAAACATATGTGATGTAATGACTATTCTGGTAAACCTTATGAATATAGTGAGTGCCAGCACAACCACCTGACAGCAACAAAATGTTTATCAAAGCCTGAAGTGTTTGAAAATAATGATAAATGATATCACAAATGATAATAAATGAAATGGATACTTCCCCAAGAGTTTAGTATTGATCATGTTAATTGACGGGCCTTTGTGGTCATTTGATCTACGCAAGTTTATTCTTTGTTTGAACATAATACATTACTGGGATATTTAAAATCAACCTTGCTTTAAAATCAATCAAAGGATGCCAATTTGATACATTGTAAATGACTGTATTAAGCCCTTTAAAAGTAGTGACAAGTTTATATATCCTGCTTGTACAGAGAGCTGTACATCAAGGATAAAACAGTAAAAGGGGTGCAAAACATAGGACTTAAAAAACACGAGAATCCGTTTTTATACTTCTGCAGGTGGAGCCAATCCAAATGCATTCAATATATAAAAACTTCTTCCCTCAGTTCCATCCGCAGATGATCATCATTTGGGATACCCGAACCAAATTAGATGACTCATCATTATGGAATATCCGCTCCTCATTCGAATCAAAACACAGAGTCAACGATACAGGATTTTATGCGACGGAAGTGAACTCTCACACAGATATAACCCTACACTGTTTCAAATCGAATTTACGGTGCCTCGAGAGAGCGATCCTGTCAGAAAAGCACATGAAATCGGTCAGGGATATCTCTGATATGGTAATGTGTGAATATCGAAACAATGCTTTTCATCGTTAAACCAGAAACTACGAAAATACCAAGCAGCACCCCTCATTCTCCCGTAATGGTTTGAAGGCAGAAATTTACCACTCCCTCATCGGACTCTTTGAGGATTCAGCTAGAGAGGAAGATGTCAATTTGAAAACAGAAATAAAGTCGACTAACATTGGTGAAACAAATTATACATCAACCAACACTACATAAATCATAATGTCACCTTGCATCGAAACCTCAAGGTACTTAAAATGCCATCATTTCCGTTACACTAAGGACTGATTTTTCTTCCTCCCGTTTTATGTGGTGTCTATGTGTCCGTTATTGCACTGGTTAGTTCCTAGCAAAATACGCTTGTCTGGTACAGTCAAGAGATGTTTTATGCCCACGCGAAATATACTCACGTTTACAATCTTCTCTTCTGAACACGAGCTTCATACTTTTAGAAGCATGTTACTGCGTATAGTGTTCAATGCATCCAATAAGAGACATTACCACTGACTGGTATGCTTCATACCAAACACGCTCAAAATAATTTTCTCTGCAATAATTCGATAATTTGTTATAAAGGTGCGAAAGGCGACGGAAATGAACATGCGAGTTTAAGGAGATAATCAATCTCCCCTTTATACAGCAAGCATGCATTTCTTTCCACAGTGCTCAACAAGTACGGTAAAAGTACACGGACTACCATTGACAATTTGAAATTTTGATATCACGGATAATTACCGTCAAATCTTCAGATTTTACGAGACATGCGATCAAGGTTTCATCGGGAGTTAAAGGACTGAACAGCTTCCACTGACAACGGTCTACCTAGAGGATCTACATATTAGGATGAAACGAAGGAATTTTTGTTTATGTCCTAATCACCTCCCAATCATCATCGCACAATTAATATGATATCAATAAATCAGAACTATCATGACAGTCAAGACAGGAAGCTTTTGGAAGCAATAAACTGGACTTGATCACCCTTTAGAGCTGAAAGTTTTTCGTCATGCTCTAACGTTACCGGATGCTGTCCGTAAGTAACACACGAATATCAGCAGTGTTTTCGGTAGTGTCGTTAAGCAAAGAAGACGTTAGCTGTTCAATAAGTACAACAACTCGACGGAATTTAGTGAAAGCGTCCCTTTTATGAGTGGTTAATACGAAAACTCTTTGTATGAAGCTAAAAAGGACGAAATATCCTGAATTTTCATCTCTTACTCCGGTAAATCCTAATGCAGTGCATCAGGGTTAATAATTCAGTAATATTATGCAGTTTCTCAATTTTTCTTCTGTTATACCTCGTTCAGTTTGTTAAAACAAAAATAAAAAAGTACTGTTCTGTGATATACAGCGGCAAAAGATGAAATACCGACGTGGTTGAGCTAATAATAAGTCATAATACTCTGTCGTGAAAAGCGTGTCAATCGAGGACAATACACGCCATGTATCCTACACGTAGCAAAAGGAAGATAGTGTTCTTTTATCAGCCTACTCTCTAACATTACCACTTTTATAATACGCTCAATTTCCAAGGCAGTCACTGCTCACGGCCGTGCGATGGCAGAACTGGTGAGTACAGCGAAAAATGTGGATTCATTCCAAAGAACCAAACCAACAAACAAACGAATGGGTGAATCGGTGGTACGTACGTGTTTCTCAGTCCACGGAAGTTCTATCTGCATGTCTATATAAATTCCACTTATTCACGTTACATATAACATGAGGTAAATAACAGGGATTACAAATCGTGACCGACTTTTAGCAATGTTTAGTAAATTCAACCTATCAAACGATTTTTTTCGTGTTAGTTCTGAAACCGCAAGTCACCCTCAAAATTCTGCGTTCAACTGATATTTCACATTGAATAAGCTTAAGTATGCCTGGAAAAAAAAAAAGATAGAAATCAGAGTTTTCCCCATCAGCATTACCATTTGGAAAGCATATTTGAAAACTAACACATGTGATATTTAACTTATTGTTAAGGCAAAGAGCTTTTGAATAAAAATCATGAAGTTCAGTTTTAATGGGACTACATTTTATAGGCAAGTTTTCTTCCCATAACGCCTTTAGCCTTAAAGGACTGATTCTTTTCTAACCGTGAATGTTTCAGCTTTAGAACTTGCAAATGTATCCTGGTCCCTTTGCAATGTGTTTAACTTGACTGTATCGGCAATAATTACACCATGTCTAAGAAAATAGTTACGCTTTTGTGGTAATCTTCTTAATATTCCATCCACTTCAACGCATGTTATTCGTTGTTAGTTACGCTTTACATCATAACGATATAACACATTGCTTGTTGCATTAATGCTATGTGAGCCAAATGTCTTCCGATTTTCTGTTTCCCATTTGAATGATTCAGATTTGAGATATACAGTTTCTGCTTTCATACCAAATTATACTTTTTTGTACATAGTATTTTGAACAAGAAATACAAAGCAACGTTTGTTTTCACAAACCGTGCAATTCAGGAGGGACAGCTTTGAATATTTTTCTGTCCCAGTCGCGAAATTTCTGCATTATACCTCGCGTTAATCAATTCGGTTTGATTTGGTTTGATCCGATTGGATTGGATTGGATTGGAAATGATTTTATTCGATTTGATTTGATTTCATTTGGATCTATCGGTTGCATTGGAATCTGAAATTTCGATTTGGCATTCATTCATGCTATTTCAATATTGCAAACATTTTTCCAATGTTTTTCATTATTGTTTAGTGAGACTTGTGGGAGGGTCTGGCGAACATGAAGGCCGAGTGGAGATACTTTGTGACGGGGTCTGGGGCACGGCGTGTGACCGGTATTGGGGTACGGAGGAGGGGAACGCGGTGTGCCGACAGCTTGGGTACTCATCGGTAGCTTCGGTCCATCACAATGCCCACTTCGGACAAGGATCGGGCCCTATTTGGTTAGACAATGGAATTTACTGCTCCACATTGGATAAGAATTCACTCCTGGAGTGCTACAGAGGGCCATGGGGATGCTACCCATCATATCGGGTCTCCAGCTGTGGGCACGACAATGATGTGGGCGTAAGATGCGCTGGACAACGTGAGTATAACATAGTCTTTTGCTTCGAGAGCGATAGTACTGTTTTCTTCGTTGGTGATTCACAGGTTGGATCTTCCTGTACGTGATGACGAACCTGATATATATTATCATCCAAAACATTGCTCTTTTAATTATCATTCCCTTATCGTAAAACAGTATTGATATTGATATTCTGGTTACTACAAAATCACAGAAATTCTGATTGATTAATGGCATAGATCATTCTTCATTTGTTGAAGCTCATAAGATTATTTCACCTGATTTGGGCTGCTTATCAAATTGAAATTACATTTTTCGTAATGCGAGTAGTGAAGTGTAATTGCAATTTCTAGCAGACCTATGTCATTAATATTCCTTGCATCATTTGCTTTGCACCACGATATTGGAGACATGAATAACAGTACTGTAACTCATACGAAAGGAGTATTTCAATAAAAGTCCGTATTGGGGGACATGTACTCACACTTGAATTGTGTTGTTTGAAAACAACGTATTGTTTACCATTAAACTAATAGCTATAATAGCTATAGTTTTTAATAGTAATAGCTATAGTTTTTGTTAACCTCAGGGTTCATCATCCACTCACCAATTATTCAATCACTGAATTCATTATCACGTAAAGAAGTAGTCATTATAATCCTTGCTCAGCTGCATGCAGCACCAACTCTATGAAGCACATTCTCTACCATCCTCTGTTCCATTTCCCTTATTCAGCGTGTAGGTATTCTCTCATTCTCTCTTTTTTTCTTTCTTTTCTTCCATACTTTTCATCTATTCTGGCAAGTTGTGTCATGTTGTGTTTCTTCTATTTTGTCCCGTCCTGTCGTATATCATATTCGTCACAAGTGTTTGTAAATAAGTTATTCATAGGTTTTACGAGTGGTTCACAATCTACAAGTTTTGCTTTTTAGTGGACCTCTCTATTCTTTCTTCCTTTTTTTTCAACTGAAGCATGACTTTGTATTATTTTTTTTTGCCAGTATGCGCTCCTATGTTTATTGATACCATTTATTAATTGCAAAGACAAATGTTCTTTGTTTATGATGTAAAACTTGATTTATCTTGTGTTATGTTTTTGTTGAAAAAGAAAAAAGAAGAAGAATGAAAATAAATGAATTGAATTGAATTGAATTGAATTGAATCATTGCATGACTTAAAAATCCGATAATTATCAGCAAGAGGGAACAATACTGACGCTGACATTAGATGCTATGCACTGAGTCCAATGTGGCCACGCCTATGCTTGATTATTTAGAGTGGAATAATCAGAAAGAGGGAAAAATCGGCATTTAAATCTATAAAAGCATCAAAAACAAATTTTCTGATTGAGGTATTTATACAGTTTTGTCCATGATGAAAAACCAGGGTTTATATTACAGTGATGAGGCTAACACCAGTAACAGAGATGCAAGAAGTAAGAATCACCATAATAATCCCTCCTGTTAATATATACTTTCACTGCAGTCTCTCTTTAGGAGAATATGTCACGTGATAAAGGCCAATGTTCCCACCTGATGTTTGATGTAGACGTTGTACCAATGTACCAATGTATTGAGTATGTTATCATCATTTTTTTAATCTATAGGAAACCTGAGTGCTGCGGCCGCAATATTTGCCAACGCAGACTTCAACGAAGGCCTATCTTATGGCGTTGATAGCTACACTTATTACGACATGACGAGTAGATTGACATTCACTCCAACGACAGCAAACCACGGCGATGTGCTTCAGTGTCATGTGTACGGTGTTGTGCGCTCCGCCATTCTGGAGGTTACAGGTGATTTTAATTTGACATCAGTAAAAACATTACCAATTACAACACAATTTATCAATACTTGATGCACTTTATGCAGTGTGCTGGAAACAGTTTTGGATGAAAAATTAATATTCAGGGAAATTTTAATTAACTAATCGTGGTCGATCTCCATCACATCTTGTTCCTTGGGTACCGTTTCAGAAAACTTGTAATCAGTAACAACTGCTACCTTTCTATGACAAATTTGCTCTCAGCCCATCAGATGTAAGGAGTTTAGTAGCTCATAACAACTATCGCAACTTGTTTTATGAAACGGGGCCGCGCGTGTGTGTCTTCACTGTGTATGTACTAAAGCCTATTACATTGTATAATCAATGAATATGGATAGCGTTCATCGCACCGACAATGACAAAATAAGCTGCAGTGGCTGGAGCCGTGACAGATAACACGATATAATGACATCCGTATTTTCACACAGGAAAACGGGAAATGTACTGAGGCAACACAATGAAAAAAATGATAAATCATTTGATTGTTACCTGCGAAGCGCGGAGAGAAAACTGAATATTGACGCACAACTTTCCTTCTATTTTTCGAAAAAGCCAAAGCATTATGGACGTGACGAAATGTGCATTCCATACCACTCTTAACAAGTTATGTTACTAAAGTATGTAATTTAGTGTCAAATTCTCCGTTTTCATGTGATGTTCTGAACTAAAGTTTACCTACACGGGTATGTCTTTCATGTTATTGCTAAATAGAATTTGCAACAAACATTTGCACTAATGAGGGTCAAGAGACTCAATAAGACCCTTACAATGAATTATTATTGATTGGCATTGTGCTTGAATTGTTTTTCTATTTGTATACTTATTGTCATAGACTGCCCTATCAATGTCTGTTGTTCTTCTCAAAATGTGCGAGCGGTGTGCCGTTAAATCAAAATTAACTAATAAACGAATAACGCGTCGATAACATTTGAACTGACTAAACAGGTGGTGTCGATGTACCCCGGTCCATCACTCCATGTATCACTCCAAGTCCTGGTACCCCTCCAGGAGAGAACATCTTATCCATCGATGCTGTAGAGATCAAAGGCGAGGATAACCTGGTTAATCTGGTCATCTCCTGTCACGTGAACTTCACTGATCAGCCGTCCCCGTACCTCCACACCTACACCATCAGTACTGAGACTACGACTCTATCGTCATCAAGCTCCGGCTCAGCCATCCTCTCACCACGCCCCAACGCCTGCATCGAACTCACGTGCTCCGCGACGAACGGGATTGGAACCACCTCATCTACGCTCACACACTGTCCTCGAGGTAGGTAGTCTTCATACAACAGTGCGACAATTCCGTCTTTGTTTTTGTTATTTTTTATTTCTTGTTTTGTTCTTACTGCAGCCTAAGGCCGCTATAGGTCACATTAAACTATGTAGTAACAACTTAAGGAACTCTTATTTGCCTGTAAATTTCCATGCAATTTCCTCTGGTCTGGTCTTACAGTATTTTCAGTGTTACAAAAACTAAATAAAACGATATCAGATGTTGATCATGCTCGCTCAGACATCCATGCCAATACGTTCCTTTTCATTCTTGTCTTTCATGTCTTTAAATACCAAGTCAGCGTAGTCACGTGATAAAACCATATCGTTGTTATGGCATTGTCCACTTTGTTGCCAGGTATAATGATAACCATGATAAACGGCTAGTGTTTGCTCCATGTAACACATGCTTTCTGGATGTAACTGTCAATCTCGTAGAAACTGAGCACAAAGTATGTAAAAATATTTCCCCTACCCTTTCTGTTCATCTGCGATAACTTTCGAACTTAAGGAACATCCATTTTAATTTACGATTGGTGACGGGTTTCTGGTTTAGACAGTAATCAATACATCAATTGACCATATTTTATACAACAGATAAGCCACCAGAAAGAATCATCAATGTGGGCTTTGAGACTCAAGAAGCTGCTGAACCAAGTCTCATCATTACTTGTCACGTGGATCCAGAAGACCAACCCTTTCCACCAATCAACACGTACCTCATTGCAGTCGACGATAGCGTCATTTCCGATTCAGCTTCTCCTACGGTGACGATAGACGCTCAACCCAACACATGCATCAATGTCGTGTGTACTGGTATAAATGAATATGGAGAGACTGAAATGACCAAGACCTACTGTCCCCCACAGCCAGGTAAATACCAAAAAAAAAAAAATCCAAACATTTTTTTTCTTTTTATTATTTTTTGAACGAACAGTAAAGTTAATTTACTGTTCGTTAATTTGATAAAGTTAATTTACTGTTAATTTCTGTTATCAAAAAAGTGATGTTCATATCTTTTTTGTCGAAAAATGAAATAAAACATTGAATTGAATTGAATTAAAGTAAGAAAACGCAGAGTTTACATTATCTTCGTTCTTCGATTTAAAGTGACTATCCAAAATGAAAGATATTGCAGTTTTCAGTAACCTTTAATCGTTCATGTAAATCTGCAGTGAAAGTTTCACTGTTTTGAATAAGTTTCTACAAAATTGAAAACGCAACTTCTCGTGGAGTTACAGTTAGGTCAAACTGTTGATAGCTTAACAGCAGTTGTGACACCTTTAACTAAATAATTACTGAAACCATTATGATCACATACTGTGTAAATTTAAAACCAAAACACAGTTATCGTACACCATGCAGAAGTGTGTGAGATAACGCTTTCATAATACGATTTCAATTAAACAATGACAAAATGCGCAATACTAGCCAGAAAGCTTCGCCGAAAGTACTATACATTCTCAGAGATTACCTGATAGTGGTGGCTACGTGATTTGTTACATTCGATTACATACAATACATCGGGCCAAAGCTATCTACGTACCACCTTCGTTCTGCATACCCACTAGAGCAGGGAGGGCGCTTCAGGAATCAAAGTCGGTATACCGACTTTTATTATTTCACACTTTTATTTCACACTTTCGAAATACTCAAACAAACAAACAAAGAAACAAAGAAACAAACAAACTTATTATTCCATCAAGATGCGTCAGCCAGACGATTTTCTTGACAGAGCTTTTCGATGTATAGCAAGAGAATTGAGATGAATTTTGAGCCCTTACAAGTAGGCCTACCAGGAGGAAGATAATGAACGGAAAGATGTTAACTCCGCAAATGCCATGGGTCGTCAGCAGCACACCAGGGATCACCAGTGTTTCGGCCATTTAAGTGCTGTACACCTCCCCCTGGCTGGCCGGTGTTGCGTTGGGATCCCCTTGACAGCACCCCCATGGCATTTCAAAGACAAAACAAAACAAAACAAAACAAAGCAAAACAACACAAAACAAGACAAAAAAAGGAAAACGCTTGGCATCAATCACCTCTCCTCACTCCAGACACACTCTCTCTACACCCCCCTATTTCCACCACCCCCTAAGCCTTCCCTACTATCCATGCAGATCCTTTCTCTGCTGCCCCACAAATTGTCCTGATCCACCTTTCCCAGTCCCTACCACCTATTCCCATCCCTCTGACCCACCTCCTTACCGATCGTCCAGTAAATCTCCTGCACCCCACCTCCACAGTATGCACCTCCGCTCTCCACCCCCCTTTTCTCACACTCCTCTCTCAACTCAGCATACCTATCCAACTTTCTTTCCCTTGCCTCATCCATCCTTGTCTCCCATGGGCATGCACAGTTAGCTCCACCATTGCTAACCTGTGCACAGACCTAGCCCCCAGCACCATGTTCGGCCGAAGGGCAGTTACTACCACCTCCTCTGGCACTGTACGGTTCCCCTCATCCACCCGCACCTCCCATTCATCCCCCGCTGCTAAGATCCCCCACCATCATCCCTCTCTACCCTCCTTCTCACACTGCATCTCACCCCCTCCTTCACAAACCGGATTCCCCTCACCCTAGGAGGCCCATTCTTCTTCCATGCCTCCACTGCCACCCTCGCCACCTCCGCCATCTCCTTCAACACCTGGTTGTGCCTCCATGTGTAGGCCTATAAGACCTCCACATGGTGCTCTAGTGAGCCCTTCGCCTTGTTGCAAACCCTGCATCCACCATCCTCCACAATGCCCCATCCCTGAAGATTTACTGGAGACGGCAAAACATCAAAGGTGGAACTGATCATGAAGCGTACAGCTCCAGAGGACATTGACCAAAGGTCATTCCATGACACCTTCCTCTGCTCCACCCCTTCCCATCGAGTCCACACTCCCTGCTGTACAGCCTTGGCAAAGCGATACTCCTCCTCCTTCTCCTTAACCGCCTCCACCACCAACTCCCTCCTACCCTTCCTGCCTTGCTTGCTGTACCATCTAACACCCTTATGAAACCCGACCCCTTTCCGACCCACCTGAACCGCACCCTGCATCTCCTTCCACTTTGACATTGCCACTGCCTCGTCCGCAGCCTCCTCCTCCCTCCATTTCCTCCCTGTGCGGATCGGTGTTATAAGGTGCCAACAGTAAACATCAAAACTGCTGATATAATCATTTTCCATATCGCTATTGCGTGCTTTTCGATGGCCAGTATTAATATTTAACCATTTCCCCTTTTACTACCTTGTCTCGTTCTAGAAAACGGTCCCGAACAACCTGGTAGCAACATCCTTAGGATCCAGACGACGGAAATCAGAGGTGAAGGAAACCTGGTAACTCTAATCATCGCCTGTCATGTTGACCTCTCTGACCAGCCTTACCCACATCTCCACACATACAACATTACAGCTGATAACGACACCTTGTCCTCCTCCAGCTGTGCCTCAGCGATCCTGTCTCCACTCCCCGATGCCTGCATCAATGTCACGTGTTCTGCGACCAACGGAATCGGAGACACGTTGTCATGGATGGAACATTGCCGGACAGAAATTCCTTCTGGTAAGTTAAAGTATCATGGCTTATCCTTCTCGAAATAAAACATACAGTGCATATACGAACCTAAAGGTGCTCCTATAAGTACCCGACAATCATCATTAATTCTTTCGCACTTTTTTCAAATCTGTGTGTATGATGGCGATCAGAAATCTCCTAGTCACTTCACGGGGTACAGAAGAAGGTAATCTGTGATCACTGAGACAAGAGAGGGCGCTAGAGAGTTTTTTTAAGGGTTACAAACAAATGAAGTACTTGTCACGTGATCCATGATCGTCACAAATCACCTTCTGCATCTGTATTATCGTCTGATGTTACTGTACTTACAGCAAGTTTTATACCGTTAGGTTGGAAAAACACACCTAATTTGAACAGCACGACAGTATGATTGGGTTTTTTTATGTCGTATTTCCTTCCATAATTATTCTGCGACCTTTTGACATAATATACAATGCTTTAGATGAGGTAGAAAAAGATTGACAATTTAAAACAGATATGTGACAGCAAGGAATGCATCATTGCCCTCTTTGTCACAAATTATACTTAAACAGCGTTTAAGTTGTTAGCTAGTTCAGAAAAAGAAAAAAAAAGTCCGAGCTAAAAACCGCGCAGTACTGAGGGTATGCAGGAAAACTATAACACAACAAGAAGAAAACGCTACCGTTGTCCTTTGGTGCTTTATCGATAGGGGGTCCCATAGCTAGCCCTCATCGACGGGTCCTTCAACAATCGTCGACCACGTACGCTCTTCTCGTCGTCGTTTTCATCCTCTCCATCATCACCTGCTTCACTGTCCTCGTGAAGAGAAAAAATGTCTTTTGATTGAGGTGAGTATATTCATAGCGTGTTTTATTTACTGAATCCGCGCGCTTTGAAAAATGTATCAAGTAGAATGTTGTAACATTTACAATTACTTACTACTTTCTAGGTTTAGTACTTGGCAAGAAAACCAGATACTCCTGGATAAACTTAACTTGAATCATTACCCAGATAGAATTATGAGAGATGCAGACGAGACGAAAGCGGTAATCGAAAGAAATGGGGATATTGTCTTTCATCGGGGAAAAAAATACACTCGTTGGTTTGACATGTTGTGTTCCTCCATAGACATTTTAGAACACGCTTAGCTTCATCTATGTTGCTACTCTTACATTTCATCAATGACTTAAGATTTTATTGCATTAATAAGATAGATATACCATGTCCCCCTTTTCATGATTTATTTTCTTGTCGCATTTTAGATGTATATTCACTACCTGTATTGCGTTTCACTTTCCTACCGCAGAAGTGCCTCAAATGATATTCTTTAATTGACTGCTACGCACTGCCTTTCTGTAGAGAAATTTGATTTTGTTAAGAACACACAGTACTGCCTACAATATTTGTTTATTTTCAGTTGACACCATATCCTGCATGTTTACATGTCTTTAGCAACAATTTTAAGATCCCTTTATGACATTTGCCTGCAGGTATGGAAAGCTGCGAGGGTCAAAATGAGGGAAAGCCTTGGATGCACACCAACAATATTTTCTCCGAATGAAGAATCATAATTTGTACACTTTGTATATTAACTCACTCTGAAATCATTCACATGTTATTATTTCTTATCTGTAGTTTCGAAAATAGATTTATTGCCTATCAATAATCTCTATGTCATTTTAAGTGACCTGAAACGAGATGAAGAGCATGTCTTCAAGGCACAAGTAGTCAGTGGAATAATAATTGTGATGCAACTGTCGTTAATCTTATGTTCATTGTAGTATTGCCGATAAATTTTACAGTGTATTGATTTGATGTACAAAATTCCTGATAAGTCTGATATAAGATGTATGATTTCTCGCCTACTTACATTTATAATAACTGTTGATTACACTTTATATAGTGAGTGGCAATGTCTATAGCGTACTTTTGTGATAGTTCATTTTATGTTGCAACATTATCTGAGGCTATTTTCCCAGTCAAGCTTTACTTATGAAGATGGTCCTCTGCTTGTCAAAATTATTAATTTCTCAAAACCTTGTTCAAAGTATTTTCTCTGCTAGTGTACCTTCAACTTGACATCGCATTGTATTTTTACTTAATACGTTTTGACTAATTGAAACACAGTATAATGAATATTGATGGGTATAATTCATTTAATTATGCCGTCACTATGTTAATTTTAGTTTCATGTATTGGCGGTCGAAAACAGAAATAGAACTGATTAAGAAGCTACTTTACTTCATATGATTTAATTCTATGTCACATTACTTAGATGTGTATAATATAAAATAGAAGGCTCGATATTAACTTTTTCTTTTGGGGCCCATTGGGGCCATCAGAATAATTGAATTGCACTTTTTTTATGGCCCGAAAAATAAAGAAAAGCGTAACAAGTGAACTATTTTCATAAAACATTAAGATAATACAATAAATCATGATAATTGTTTGAATATTTACATGTTCGACAATGTGTGTCAAATGCCACGTACTGTGACTAACAAGTAAGAAAGTAACACATAAGAAAATTAAAATGACTATGAACCTTGATAATTATGCGAAAATTGGCAGGTATGTTAAAGGGGCTCACAAACATATACTTTGTTATTAAGTGGTTGCCCAACATCTATTTCTGGGAGCCCCGGGCCACAGGGCTACATCAAATGTTGAGCCTTGTATAACGTCTTTTCATTATGGAAACGAAGTAGAGCAATTATTTTCTAAGGACATCATTGGTGGTACTTTCGGTTTCCTTGAAGTATCTTACAATGTATGTAAAGCAATCAGTTGCGTTTCTGTTCTTTTTATAGTGTATTATGTTTTCATCCTCTCTCTCTTTTCCATAAATAAGATGTAATATTCTTTTGATTTTTTGCATGGCCCGCAGTGATCTCAGTGAATGATGGTCACGTCAAGAAATAAACTGCTGTTTCAACAGAGAAATCGAATGTATGTGTAGTTCTTATTCGGTGTTCGTGTTTATATCAACCCTCTCCGAAAAAAAAAAAGATCAACATGAGTGTTAAAAATTGTGACGAACAAACTAAGATAGTTGTAACACCGACGTATTTATGTTGAAAGGTAAAAGTGAATCGTAACTCATGAATGATGACATTAGTGAGGTCATAATGATGACATTATATATAAACGTATATACATAATATATATATATATATATGTATGTATATGTATATATTTGTATATAATAACAATAATAATAATAATAATAATAATAATATATATATATATGTATATATATATATATATATATCCATATATATATATATATATATATATGTTTATATTCTCACATCCGCATCTGGGAATCTACACCCTATAAGCAATGCTTCTATGTAGATTCCTCATATTTCACATGTTTTATTGTCTTATAAGGTGAACTTGACAATTCATCCATGCTTTTGTATTGTGATGTTTATGTTTTTATGTATTTGTTGAAATGTAGAATATGGAACAATAAAAATATATATAAATATATATATATATATATATATATATATATATATATATCAAAGTGTAGAATAAGATTATCTAAAACGTAATCATCAAATGGCATTTTAGGCAGCTTTACAATAGCGTCAAAATTAATTGACTGCTTAGTTATTGTACCGACCATGCACCTAATTGGTTTAGGCTAAAATAGGATGTCATGAAAGGAGATAGTTGAGGCAACTCGTGCAAACAGTAGATTGGGTGATGTTCATGAGTAGTCTTACAAAACTTTTAGGCCGCCTTTGAATTTCAAACTACGAATGCGCGTCAGGAAATTCATAGATATCACCTAGGCACAAAATCAAATTCATCCTAAAGTACCATTCAAGCTGGTCACAGAGATAAATGTATTATCGTCAAGAAATGAGAAACAAAACAAATATTAAATTTTCACTACATTGAAAGATACCGTTACACCTATGATACATGAAAATAATAATAATAATAATAATAATAGTAATAATAACAATATGTAAGCATGACTTTTGTGCGAATGAACACATGTAGGTATACAAGTGTATGTTATTATGTATGACGTATCTATGTGTGTAGCTGTACAACTGTATGAGTGTCTTTTTCCATGAATCTACATCTTGTATCTGTGTATGTGTGTCTGTGTGTGGTTTGTTGGTCCATGAGTTCTGTATGATATACATTCGTCTGTGTGAGTTATCCGCATGGAATATATGTCATTTATCAATTTGACCAAACCTTCGAAAGCTAATAATTGAGTACTCCGACATGATATGAAGAAAAAAAACAGCACCTGAATAAAAAGTGACGAGATGGGCATATTTCAGTATTGATAAAAGCATACCTAATAATAATGATAACAATATCAACAACGCAGCGACCTCCTCATCAATATCTACACATTCCATTACTGTAGCTAAGTGCCTCAAACTGCCTTCATGAAGATGTACTCTTGTAAGATATAAACAGTTTGATCACAAAAGCAAAGCGGCAACAGCATATCCATGCATTGTTTATTTTCCATAAGCACATCTTTGCTAAGAACAAGAAGCAGGAATTACGAAGAAATTCGATAGGCAATGTACCAAAGGTGCGGTCATAACTCAAAATTCATGAACACGCTTGCTTCCTGAGATCCAGATATTGAAGCTTAATGGTGAATGTAATTTGAGGTACCAAATTTTTCACACCAATCCTTTCTTACCATTACATATCTTAAATGATATTTAAAAATCGTCAATCTTGAAATCAGTTTACGCGTCTTGACAGACGCGGTGTATGCACAGCTGAAGGAGACAATCATGATAATCAGTGATCACGTGTTTTCATCTTCGTCAGTTTTCGTGAAATTTCTGTGAGGAGAAGAAGCAGTTAATGTGAATGATATGAATCTTTATTTCAATTTCACACTTAGGTCCTCCATTAAACGGCACACTGTCCATCAGGTTTCATGAGCAAGTAGACATTCAGAACCAAACATCCCTCGACATCGAATGTCACGTGATTTCCAAGGACAAACTCTTTCCGGCTATCGAATCTTACGTCATCTCGGCTGATGACGTCATTTTGTCGCGTTCTTCATCTCCTCGCACTACCATATCACCTCGTCCTAGATGGTGTATCCAAGTGTCTTGTGTTGGAAGCAACGGGATTGGCGAAACAACAGCATCTACGATATACTGTCCAAAAGGTAATATCTGGTGTAAAATCACCTGTAACAACTGTGCAATAATACTCTTTTAGACAGATGAAACTAAACTAAGTTTGAAGCAAAAACACTCGAAATAATCACTTTAATTGGGTATTTCTTGAACTTCACTGTTTTTAAAGATCCACCTGTCGCCGAAATAATATCTGTGGAATTCCTTGAGAAAAGACTACCCAGCAATGCAGTCAGCCTCTCCATCACCTGTCACGTGGACTCGCGAGACCAGCCGTTTCCTCGTCTGCACACTTTCATCATCCAAACGGAGACTGGGACGGAGTCTAACACAAGCTCTCTCATCCTATCACCCCGCCCCGAATGGTGCATGAACGTCACTTGTATTGGTCAGAATGACTATGGGTCGACTTCTTCTATCGAGACCTACTGCCCAAGAGGTGAGGGGATGCAAATTGTAGGATACTTGAACCAACGTCAGCATTTTTCGTTTGGCTTCTTAAGACTAGAATCAGAAGGAACATTCATGTTTAATATGTCAACCTTGAAACGTATAGGCGTTTTTTTTTTTGTTCCCCCTGATAAACCATTCACAGTTGAAGTTTAAATGCAATTAAGTGCTCAAGAGATAGATTACACATTCAAGCACATAACATCATCAACAACAACAACAAAGGCGGAAATTGCTTCATGAAAACCGACAAACATCATTTTATTCCTAATCCGAGAAATTCTTGCCGTAAAGGTAAGATACCATAGTTGACTTTACTTCATTCTTTTCTTCCAAATCACTTTAATGTGTATATATCTCTTGTCTTTAATGACTGCGACATTTTCAATGTTACGTGCTGACAGATCATATCTAGATGCGCTCCCTTTTTTTTCTTTTGTTTTTGGCTCTCTCTCTCTCTCTCTCTCTCTCTTTCTCTCTCCCTCTCTTTGGAACACGTGTTAACAGATCCACCTCGCCCTGCAATTATCGACATTCGACTGGAAGAGAAACTGGGCAAAAATAACCAACCAATATTGGTCATAAACTGTCACGTAAATGAAACGATTGTGCTTCATCCTCCACTGCATACTTTCGAAGTCAAGGTTGGAAAGAAGACTGTATCATTGTCAACCAGGCCATCGACCACTATATCGACAAGGCCTGAAAACTGTACCGTAGTAACTTGCACTGGAACCAACGATCTCGGTTCGACGAACACTACGGAAACATATTGCCCTACAGGTGAAGTAGATTTAAATCAAATCATACGCGTGCTTGTGTCATAGATGTGTGTTCGTTTTGCTTGATTGTAATTTACATGTACGTATATGTATAATACTTACATGTTATTTTCAGTCTCTTCGGTTCATCGCTATAAACACACGTTGTCCTTACGAACACCTATGATGAAATATCTCGATTCAGTCTGTACGGTTTACAACTATACGTCTACCGGAAACTTGGTTACCTGTAGAAACGTCACAAATCCCCTTAGTAAACAAGTGACAGTTTCGGGGAAAAGAGAGATGATCTATATTAAAAAAACGTAAATAACAAAGTGCACATTACTTAAGAGAAAAGCGTCTTTTCTCCTTTATGACTCAGTATTTGCGTATCAAACTTTAAAGAAGCCAAAGTAATAAGATTGCAATCAGAGTACGCAGAAAACGGCTCCATAGCAAAGGGAAACAAGAGAAAGAGACAGACAGACAGACAGACAGACAGAGAGGGAAAAAATTTAAAGGATCACTTGTCCAGCATTATGTCAGATACAGTAGGAGTTACCGAATAAATCAACAGAGGAGAATGTAAACTTAGATTTGACCCTAGAAGTCTACATGTTTCAGAGTGAAACGAGATTTTCTGAAAGTTAAAAGTGCAAATGTCATAACTAAATCTCTCGGTCTACGAGAGAAATAAGAAAAAGAATGGAAAAAAAAAATTGAGATACAATATAGAGGCTTGCAGATAAGCACCAGTTACACATTTTACTGTAATGTTAAAGTATACATTTTAACAAAAGAAAAACGGTAATTCAATGATATTTCCGTGAAAGACTCATAAAAGTGGAGTTGTCCAGTTTTACTTAGGGAAGAAATAGTGTAAAGATTTCTGATTGCCGATGTTGAGTTCTGTAGTGATTAATGTACTGGTATTCTATCACAAGTGAAGCTTCGTGTCAATGTTCATGAAATCTTTTATCTTGGATACATGAGGGCTCTTCTGGCAATCAAGTTATTATGTTGAACATTTGTGGCAGAAAGTCGTATCTTCCTTATTTCTAATGCCATTCACCCATTACACTTGATCTTGATAGATCCACCAGAAGAAGGTCTGATCTCAATCCTAGTGGAAAACGACACGGATACCACCAATGTTAACATCACCTGTTTCATTGATTCATCGGTTCAACCCAAACATTCCATCAACATTTTTGGTATCGAGGTAAACGGTGACAGCATGATCTCCTCATCAAGAAATACGTCTGCCATTGTGACGTCACATCAGAACAGGTGTCTTAACATCAGATGCACCGGAAGCAATGTCCATGGGTCAACGACCTCTCTTAGTTTGCATTGTCCCAGAGGTACGTGATATCTGACTTTTAAAACACAGACGATGAGTGTGAGCCCTCATGATCCATTCAAAAGATGGCTGTGGAAAGCTTACCTGTTACTAAAATAGCTCATGCCCTATTAACATTAAACCCCGTCAGCCATTATCATTGTTACGCAATAATTCATAGATGAATATTATACAAATGATGCACAGGATAGAGTGCGTTAGTGTAGGCGTATAGTGCACTCGAGGGTATTTACAATTGTGAAACATGCACGAGGCGAAGCCGAGTGCATGTTGCACTACATTGTAAATACCCGAGAGTGAGCTACGCCTCCACTAACGCCACGAAATAATCCTGTGCATCATTTGTTTTATAAAATGGGTCGAAAATTCGAAAACTAACAGCATTTTTCAGTGTTTTCACGTACCTTTGTGGGTCAAGACGTCCGAAGATGTTCGTCCCAAACATTTACGCACGTCGCACTCGGAAATCCTGCACATACAGTAAGTATAATGGGGGTTGGGTTTCCGGACACTTAAGTTCCCTCATGAAAACTTACTTATTTTACATAGAATATGCACCCTTTACCTTAAAGACTTGATATAGACTCCTCATATAGGCCTACTAGACAACATACTCTGAAAACGGCGTGAGAATTAACCTGCTAAATCGTTGGATTTGCCCTTCAAAGTGACTCCATGTACACGTCCGGTCCCACAACGCTTGGTCTACTGGACTGTACAAGGTGTACGTATAGTAGAGTATACGTATGCCACACATATTATGAACAAGGGAAGAAAGGCCGGCCGGCCGGCAGCCCGAACTAGAAGTTGTTTACAGGATTGACAGCGCGTATGCATGCAATTCAAAGGAGCCGCCGCGCGCACAGACGATCGGCAATAGGATTAACACGCAGTGCAATGGGACTAGAGTAAAGGAAGCACATGTGACTCATTTCAGCGCTTCCTATTGGCTACATTCTTGAACCCATTTTATAACATAGAATAGAGACAAACGGTTTAATGACATAATCTCCCAATCGAATTAGTCGTATGTATAAAGAGCTGCTCTTCATTCTTTTGACGATGCTGTACTTCCATACTCTCAAAGATGTACGACAGCTCATCGCGTCTATACATACAAACTATGGTGGATGACGGTCATCCTCCGATGTAAAAGAAGCGGGAAAATAACTGCTATTTGTCACTTTCAGTACTATTACTGCACAGCGATTACTTCGAACACAATGAAGATTGCATATTTCATTCTTTTCATATTCAATCAACTTTATAGTCTTTGTTGTTGTTTACATCACCATCCAGCGTGAGTAGCTACTGTTTTCATGAAGACAGGCATAAACTCTCTCAGACTTCACTGCACTCATACTCGCTTGTTTCTCTAATGTCTCCTGAATACTTTAACAGATGATGTGATTGAGATCAAGTTGTCCGAGTATACGTCCGATGACAATGTGACGGTTGTCGTAATTCTGTGTCACGTGACTGAAGAGTACCAGCCCCACCCTGATTTCCGCCAGTACGTGATTACAGCAGACAACCTGACGCTCTCAAGAGGCAGATCTCCGTGGGTCTATCTCAGCCCCAAACCTGAGAAATGTGTCTCTGTCACTTGTAGCGCCCTCAACGACTTCGGTTTCATCACTGCATCGAAAATTCATTGTCCAACTGGTATGCGTTGGGTAAACAACAATATCGTTCACAAACTTCGTGGATTTAATACCTGTTTACTCTTGAATAAGTGGAAGAATGAAATAGAGCCATTTCCCGCTTTCTTTTCAAGACTTACACATGGTTAGCTCTATATCATGAAAAGGAAATAGGCCTGTATATTTTTTCTTTCTCAGAAACTAAAAAATCTCTATCTATATAAGCATATTTAATATAATTGTGTACTACGCAAAATATAGTGGTACCAATGTCCAAGTAAACCTAAAGAAAGAGGCTAAGAGAACTTACACTACATTTCACTTCACAAAAGAGTGTGAAAGACAATTGTTTCGTATTCTATTTGAGCAGAATTTTAATGTCCATTTACGCACGGTATTCGATTACAAATAAACATGACGGAGATATGTGTACAAATAATACCTGTTACATAACTTCTGAAATAAATATTAAAGATAATGGTGATACACGATGCTTCGTGTTGAAATTAACTGCCATGTTTGTGTGATTTGAGATAGGACTAGGAATTTAAACGGGATTTTACTCTGGCATTCACAGCAATATCAAATCATGGTAGCGACCACTTATTAGAGAGGCGGTGAGAATTATTCAATTTAATTCAATTCAATTCATTTATTTTCATTCTTCTTTTTTCTTTTTCAACAAAAACATAACACAAGATAGATCAGATTTTACATCATAAACAAAGAACATTTGTCTTAAATAATAAATGGTATCAATAAACATAGGAGCGCATACTGGCAAAAAAAAAATACAATTATGTAACACGTTTCATGGCGGGACGTTTTTAATTTCGGTGTTGTGCGATCGTACACATCAAGTTTATTTCATCTTGGCATAAATTTACAAACAAGAACCATAATCTGATGAGATTACAAATTGATGTAAAAAGACAGCCTTTTTCATAACATCCATTTCTGTCAATCTGTCTGTCTGTTTCTCCAGACTACGTACATGTAACTGGAATCCTGCAAACAATGTCGACAACGTACGCCCTCCTCATCGTCCTTTTCGTTCTCGGTGTTGTGGTGTGCGTCGTCACCGTCATGCAGAGGAAGAAAGACACGCCCAACGTAACAGGTTTGTCTGGAATCTGACAGAAAAGGAGTTTCATGCGAATATACAGTTGTATCCCGGCTTTCTCTTTATAGGACATTTCATTTGGAAACAATTCAGAAACAGGCAACAATGTTTGTGAACTTAGTCTGAGCTACATTTTAGAAATCTTTGGGCATGTAAGCAAACGACCGCCGAATGGCAATTCTTTGACGAAAGGTACAACCTGAAAGGCTGGGAAGAAAAAAATCGGAAATGTTTAAGAAGGAAAGCCTGTCAACTTTAAGACACATTTTGCTATTGAGAATGGAATATCTATAATTCGGTGCAGGAGAGAAAAGTGTTGAACTCCTACTAGAGATACCCAGCTAGTAACCAACTCAAAGACATCCACTAATTGACTTCTCATTTAATCCCCAAACATACTTAATTTCAATAGAATGCAATAAGATTAAGAAAGAAGAAAAGAAGGTATGAACACTTCAGTATTGGTAACTCATTCCATATCAGATACAGAAATCCCAAATTAGCTGTCTAGATCAGTAGGCCAATTCCTAGTTTACTTTGAACCCGGAGACTTCAATTTTATACTGATCTTGTTTTTACTTTAACTTTCATTCCCAGTCATTTGTCCAGTTTTGCTCAGAAATATATGTCATTCTTTCTTTGTCATAGAGACATGTATCTTTGTATCCCTAGACTTATGTAATGCATGTATAGTAGAAGAACATTATCAGCAACACGTTGTTGTTTGCAGGTATAAGTCATTAAACATTGCATCACTGTTTTCCTTGTCTTTCAGAACGACTTTATGAGGACAAAATCTTGAACTGAGGACGCTGGACACATGGAAAAGATGACAAAAGTGTAATGCACTTTGTAATCTTAGAGATTGTAGGAAAAAGTACGACCTAGTCCATATTCTAACTAGGTGCTTCAATACACTTTATAGTACATACATCATAATCCAGAGCAAGCTCCTCTCTCACCCGTCCCAACACCTACCTCGTCTCCAGTAGATATAAAGTGACTTGAAAAAAAGAACAAGTCGAAATCTCCTTAAAAGGAACTTACCACTGAGACGCTATCCATCTGTTTTAGGTGTAATCTCACCAATGTTTTCACATAGTATTATGAGGGACCTACCTAACATAGCGAAGTCCGAAATCAAAGTGGGTTATAGCTTGTACAAGTTTAAATATGTAGTTAATAAATTCTTTTCAACACTTTTGAAAAAGGTATACTTTTGAAAAAGGTGTACTCCAATAATCATCCCGTTCTGTTTATAGATAGGGCCTATGATCTCACCATTATTTTCATGTGAATTACGAGGGACCAAACATACCATGGTAAAATCTGAAATCAAAATTTTGTACAAGTTTAAAGACGTAGTAATTGTTAATAACCTCTTTTCACCACTTTTGAAAAAGGTACTTTATACCCCAATAACCGTCCCGTCCTTATTTACATCTAAAGTCATCTTACAATTCCGTTAAGAATACATCTCCTGCAAAAGGTACATTTTCAGTTTGACAGTAGTTTGAATATAATGGTATGACTTTCTAGTCGGCTGCCATTTCTTGCTACAATAAAACCGCTAGTGTTCCAGAGCCCCACCATAATTCACAGCCCCTTTCTTTAACTCAACTGTATTTATTTCAGCTGTACTTTTTCTCTGTAAAGTATCATATGTCCGGGTTATTATGTTCTTGTAAACTAGGCGTCTATATAAGTGTGATTCAAGCGTCTGTACATATTCCGTACAAAGAAGTTATTTCCAGAATATTTTGCTTCACTTTGGATATAATCCTCGACTATGCAAATGTTCATCATATTTGATATTACGTGGATTGGAACAAAAATGGTCAAATTCATAGAATAATTCCTATTACAATGTGATATAAAATGTGTCATAAAACTATCAAATATATTTGTGTTTTTATTTTATTAGTATTAGTAATAGTAGTGGCAGTAGTAGTAGTAGTAGTAGTACGGTATAACAGGAGAAAAAGAAGAAACGGTAATAAGAGTGGTAGTTTTAAGAATATAATATTTCATTCATGATGTTTTTATGGAAGCGATTTCTTCTTCGAACCACACGTACTTGCATGTCGTATGAAGTTTTCGTATGATTTGGTTTCCACTTGGTGACATTCATTTCGTTTTATTGCAGTTGTTCAGAAGTTGTTTGTAGCTATACACTGTACATGGTGTATAGCTGTGTTATTATGGAATCAATTTCTTTTTCCGAAATACACTAGTATACGCACATGCATTCCATAATTATGGAGTTTTCGTATATTTGGTTTCCGCTTGGTATCATCCATTTCATTTTGCTGTAGTTGTTCAGAAGATATTTGCAGCAATTGTACACTGCTGTAATTTTTCCACCGCTGGCGACGCATGGCACGAAAGTCATCTAGGTCTTTACCAGGCCAAGGAGGAATGTGACATGATTAAGTTGATCTGCAGAGTACTTTATGCAAACGATAAACTGAATCGTGCAGGACGTGCTGTGTGAGCATTAAAAATCCATTACGC
The DNA here is from genome assembly GCF_040938485.1 of Diadema antillarum. Taxonomy (NCBI): domain Eukaryota; kingdom Metazoa; phylum Echinodermata; class Echinoidea; order Diadematoida; family Diadematidae; genus Diadema; species Diadema antillarum. Next base: position 2,151,747 of record NW_027271394.1, on the reverse strand, counting down.
AATCGCACACTGCTGTGAAGTTATATTATTTCGTCCTCATTTTGTTTTTTGAGGGTCTTGATTTTCCTAGAACAAGGAATGTTACAACATCAACTAAAATGATTTTGTCATATAATAATACATTACTAAAATGATTACTGGTAATACTTTTGAGTTCGGCTCGTATGTTCACTGTAGCATAATGATTTTAATGTTTAATCTAACGATCAATTTCATGATTCGCTTTCTTAGCATATTTTTAATATCAAATAATCCTGACATATAATGTTAAATTGTAACATCATGACATTGTAGATGGGTGATTATCAATAAAAAATCCGGCCTAATGGTTTTAGTAATCATTTGAATATCTGCACATATCAGTTATGTCAAATCATTCATGACTAAATGAAAGCATGATTCAATTAGAGAGAAGTGTTGTGAGTAGTGACCTCGTTATGGTAAAATGTAGTCAGCATAGAAGACTAGTATGCAAAGTTACATTATCCCTTCCTATCACATAACTGTTACAACAGTACGTGTTTGTGCGTGTGCGTTATGTAAACAGATGTGATGGACAGGTTGTGTGTGTTTGTGTGTTTATGAATGTGTAGATTTGTAGTTAAAATGACGAAATTTCGTCACCATGATAATGTGCATAGTAATGCTCTGTATTTCCCATTAATCTATATAGATTATTACTTGGCAGAATGTGGAAAAGATAGCTCATGAGTTTTAAACCGTAGCTCCATGGTCGAACCTCAATATTCGATGAATGCTGGTTGTTGCATTAAACGGGAAGTGTTTTTCTGGGTTTTCTGATTATCAAAATACATAAACGAACGTTGTGGAATTTACGTTGTAGAAGTTGCATAAAGTGTGTGTGATGGTGCGTGCGTGTGCGTGTGTGTGTGTGTGCGTGTGTGTGTGGCTGCTATATCCCACCCGTCCGATTTCTTTTATTGTGTGCCTCCTTTCATATGCTACTTACCTTTAGATACAATATTGCAATTGTCAAGAGAGCAACGTCCTCATTGTTAGAAGAAACGAATATAAGCCATCAATTACCTCGAAAAGAATGCGTCTGTTGATCATAAATAACTGACATTGTACGACAGGCTTTCACGACGAAACGTCATGCGCACAGAGTAGATTACATGCATTCTGTCTAATGTGGAAGTAAACTACGGCTGGTTTATTGAACGGGGTGAGTGAAATGTATTTTCAAAACTTTGGGAGAGGAAGGGGAGTCATTCACGTGGTGTCAAATTATGGTTCTTTGGTTCTCTTCCAACGTGTCTGCTGACAAAGTCAATACGAACCGTTTCTTGTGTTTTGTTAGGTAATACGAAAGAACAACAATCCATGGCATGATATTATGATATCACGGAAATCTTGGATGTATGTGCTCTGCGATATCCGATTATGACTTGATGTTCCATCCAAAGAGGAAGTTTGATTGATTTATTCATTTTATATGGACGCGATTAATGTATAACCACACAAGCGGTGAAAAATCAAGCAAATTACACGAAGATTTTTTTTTTTTTGGGGGGGGGGGGTCAATTTGAAACAACATTATATTGCATTGTTTTTCTCTATCTGCTGATCTTGTGTCACTTAGACAAAAACAAAACATTTTCGCCTTTGCTGGGAGCATAGACGACTCAATCATGTGCAAAAAAAAAAGTGAAAAAAAAAACCACACACAACAGAAACACTTGTTTACAATGCTAGCAGAGTCATGAAAACATTGTGCTCAAGAATTCAAAAAATGAGAGAAATCCATCGACAGCATAGTAATGACGTGGGGAATTTTAGAAATACTACTAAGTAACTTAAGCTGCCATAATTACTATGTTATTCTTCCACATCAAATTTCATGCAGTGTAGATGGCGTATCACTTTATCCCATTGGGTATGCTTATCACTATAATAGATATTGTGTCAATGATAAATTTGTAACGGCACCAACTCTCTCCCTTGACAATCATCACCGATATATTACTGCACCTGATCCTAATTTTTCTCCTTTTTTTGACAATCTTGTTCCTATGTTTTGGAGCTGAGTAAATTTTCCGTTTGGTTTTGGTTTTCTTAAAAATTGTGAACTTCTGATGAACAATAAAAAGAAGAATGAACAGAACATCCGGAACATTTGGGTGGTGGGCTGACAGGAATTGGTTTATAAGCTTAAGTAAAAGCAGCATAATTATTTATTTTGTACTTTTAAAGACGAATAAATAAACTTATAAGAAACAGCAGGAAAATGTGTCAATTTGATATTAATTTGTAATGTATAGTTGATATTCAGATTCTAACTTTTCCTTACAAAACAAGATAGATTTATCATTGACACATTTATGTAGCAGTCTATGAAATCGATATTATGGTGATGGATGTGAATTTGTCCATCTAAGTATACGAGGGACTGGAGGTACAAGGCCGAAATAGATCATAATGTCGATAACGTGTTTCTCTACTAACTTTAATCCCGGAGTTTTAATCAGGTGTACTGATACTTTCTCAGATGGTGACACTAAATTTGAGTATCAAATTGGTCAGCTCTCATCAGAAATACCCACACGTCGATATACATGTACTTTTACACAAACCTGAATCTCTATGATGGTCATCTATTACTATGTTGACAGTGTAACAAGGAATCATACACGTTGTGTTGAATTCTGAAACCAGGATGTACCGTATTGATGACACATGTTGGCATCGGGTTATTCGTTGTTACGAACACACAGGAAACGAGGTTCATGTATCAAACTGATATACTTCACAATACCGATTTACATGATAACCAATGTGTCATGGCGCAACTAAATAAAGTAGTTCCACATATAATTATTCACATAGAAAGCCAGAACAACTACATTCATTCTGAAAAGGACGATAACAGCTTACACATACTTATATTTTCTATCTTTAAATATATTACCTCGTGCGTACTGTTCGTTGGGCAAATAATTTGAACTGTCATATATCAATTTCTATATAGGGCCTACATAACAATAACTGCAAACGCGGATCAATCTTTTGAAAGAATAGTGTGCTATGGTCGAATGGTTTGCAATCACGCAAGAATAAAAGACCGCCAGTGGAAGCGGACATCAGGCGGTCGAGCTTGCCAAACTTTTAATGCCGTATTATACAGCGTGACATCTATTCGGCATTTATCAGGTTGAAGGTAAACTTTCGCTCTGTCTTTGATAGAATGTATCGGTGATAAGTTTTGAAAATTCCACAAAAGCGAAAATCTGCAGCAATTCCGAAGTCTTGTACACTATGTTTACTGGTTTACATAATTTGTAACGTCTCTTTTTAAGCGCTATACAACAAACTGTATTCTTTTTAATGTGGCACTGCAAAATAGCAAAAGCAATGTACTAGTAAATTATTTTCAATCTTTAAATTCTAGCTGTTATCAAAGTTGCTGAATTCTTATATTTCCCCCTTTTCCACCTTCTATCTTTCATAAGCAGGATTCATCGGCGTTTGAGAATGATGGCTGATAGACGAAGGTTATTCCTACTTGGAATATTTTCCATCGCCATCCCCTTTATTGGTAAGATGTAAATATCAAAACGGTTTCAACTTTGATGATCATAATATATATGTTTTACCATTGCCAGTTCAATTGTAAACACCCCTCTTCTTTAGGATTCTTTTTCTTTTTTAAGAGAACTTTTATGTCGCTTAAAAGACGAAAACGAAGGAAACAAATAAGATGTTGTATTTAAGCGTCGTTCATTCACACGACAGTGCCTGGGCCATAGTGTCAAAAGTGGTTATTTTGTTATTGTCGTTGTTATTTTTGTTTCTATGAACACGACTACATTCAATCCTTGTAGTATAAGGGCTAATGGAAAAAAAATCAAGTACGGTAATTTTCATTTTATGTCCATCAAAATGAATTATTCTCTTTTATGTTCTTCTGTTATTATCTTATTTAGGTGGAACCAGCGTGACTCTCGAAGTACCAAGCCCTCTGACACCAAACCAGGAAGTTACAGCTATCTGTACAGCCGATAAAGTCTTTGGCTCAGAACGCGTGTTTTGGTACTTAAATGGGGTACAGATTACCGATGGCGTGCAAACAACGAGTACTGTGGATAGTCTGATAAACTATTAATAAAGAGTCTGAAAGAAAATTTGGATATAAGTTATTGATATCTGAAAGTGTTAAATTGCATCGCTCATGAAAAGCATATCTGAAATTCACAGTAATTGTTACCATGGTTTTTGGAATTTTCATGATATTCTTGAAAAACTGACTGAATTTTAGTACCATTTTCTGCCATCCTTCGCACCTTCCTCTCCTTGGAACGTTGCCCAGAATTTCGCATCGTCCTTCAAAACCAGTGACGTCAGATGACGAGTGGGATTCCCTTTCCAAGGTCTTTGAAGTTAGATGGAATAAGACAGAATGTGTTCATATTTTCAATTTCAATTTATTTTCATATTTCTCGATGAAAAATTACATAAAATATAACAAAATTAAATGAAATACACGACATACATAGAATATTGCAAATATGTAAAACATTATAGTGGTCGATCTGTTAAGTTTGGAATCTCTGAATGAATGCTAAACAAATATGAAGGAACCTACTTAAAATCGAGCTTGTTGAGCGTAGGTCCCGGTTAAAAACGAGTTTAAGATTGAGAAGGGGAGCACGGGTACAACAATGACCGGAACATAAGAGAAAAACAAAATAAAAAAGTACAAATATACAGTTATATAGCAAATTCTTCTCTAGTGCAGGTTAGGGGTCGGAAAAGCCACATGCTGTATATAGGCGGATGAACCATTGTCGTTCTGGCAATACAATATGACTTAATATAGTTATAATAACAATGATACCGTTCAGACAGTATTAGAAATGTGTACATTGCGTGTATTAAGAAGGGAACACATGCACCTGCAAATCCATTAAAAAAAGACATTCAACAACCAGTTGCAGTGCAGTGAGAATGTGAAATACCAGCTGTTTCCTTGTCCCAGCTATCTTTAAAGAAGGAAAAATATACATAAACACAGTGATAGAATTTAAGGGCGCAAACAGCTGGGCTCTTAAAGTCTGGTTTAACATGACAACAACCCTGGAGTACAGTATAACGGGATAGTCCTGGACAGCACAAAACAGAATTTCAATGAGCTGATGTAGCGTAATTATTCAGTAAATACTGTCTTAATTTGCATTTGAAGGATGATAGTGATAAACAACCTTTGAGTTCAGGGGGGAGGTCATTCCAGTATTTCGGTCCCGCATACATAATTGTTTTCATCGCGAAAATTGTGCGAGTACGTGGAAGGTGATAAGCGTCCCGTTGGCGGGTGGGATAATTGTGTACTGAGTAGTTTCTTTTGAACATGTGAAGAAAAACATCAGGAAGATCATTCGTTGAGTATTAATACATGAAAATACCTAGATTGTAATCAAACAAATCAATCAATTTCAGAATTTTATTCTTGTGAAAAAATTCATTTGTATGAGATAAATATCCGGCGTTATTGATAATTCTGATGGCGCGTTTTTGAAGAAGGAATAGCAAATCAAGCAAAAATTTGGACGAATTACCCCATGCTAGAATTCCATAGCTGAGGTAAGGGGAAATCATTGTTAAATATATAATTTGTAATATATGTATGGGGAAATTATATTTCAGCTTGTTTAAAATTCCAATGTTTCTGGACAAAATTTTACTTAAATAGTTAATATGGGTTTTCCAGGATAGATCACTATCAATGTAAAGTCCCAGAAACTTGATACTGTCTACCTGGTTTAAATTGATACCATTGATCTTAACATAATCAGAAACAGAGTTCAGAGAATTGCTGAAAAGCATAAAATGCGTCTTATCAATATTTAGTGACAACTTATTTGCGTGGATCCAGGACTGAACAAGTTTCAGTTCATTGTTTAACATATGGATAAGCGTGTTTGAGTTACGATGTGAAAGAAATAAATTTGTGTCATCGGCAAAGCATATGAAAGAAAGAATCTGGGACGAATTTTGGAGGTCGTTTATGTATAGGATAAATAATAACGGGCCAAGTAGGGAACCCTGAGGGACACCACAAGAAGTTGTTTTCAAAAGAGACTCATATCCATTTACATAAACATATTGCTTTCTATTAGTAAGGTAGTCTTTAAACCAATCTTGAGCTGTCCCACGAATGCCGTAATGGCTTAACTTATAAAGCAAAATATCATGGTCTATCGTATCAAACGCTTTCGAGAAGTCGAGAAAAACACCTATTGTCACATGGGCGGACTTAAATAATACTCAATCACACTCGTGCCATTCACTTTAATGTACAATTTAATATAACCATTTGTGGAATATTTACAGGACTGAAATCAAGGAGTTGTGACCAACATAAAATGCAAAATCAAAGTTCTGAGTGAGATAGATTAAATTACAATACTCTTATATTCGACAACCATGTGAACGGGACCCTGCCTTGGTCCGGTTCCACCTGTAATTTTGGCTTAACACTTATTCAGAATAATTATAACAGCTTCACTATCAATTCGTTATCCCTGACAATCCACTATCTGCTATCAAGCGCAACACTATATGGTTCACACCACCGTAGTGCTGATCCTGAGATGACCAGCCTGCACGCACGACGGTTTACCGCGGTTATAACACTTGTCTTCAATTACACTGCTTCCGTTTACATCCGGGTTCTGTGCTAACCCGCAATTATCATGAAGTGTATAAATACCAATATTCGAATTATGTGCACATTATTTTCATCTTTTTACCAATTTAACATGACCTTCATCTCTTTACTTCAGCGACACTTCCACGTCATAACCAATCATATCTACAGGGTGTCATGCACCCGCCAGGTTCATCGCTCACCTGCGTTGTCCACAGAGTCACCTTAATTGTCAAGCTATTCGCTTCCAGAACATAACTGATTCGTGGGTGGAGCGTCCTTGTATGCGAGGTTGCTATTTTAGCTCCAAAGTGTCGCGAGGACCCGCGTTCCGTATTCACTGGCGTCCAAGTTTCTCCCTAGTGAGGGGCGGACACAGTCACTCGGCTGGGAATGCGTCTGCCTGGGAGTAAACTTGACCTCGGCCTTGGCGCCATCTACAAAATTATCTAAATGCAACATATACCAATGGGGTGTGTTCGAATCACACACACAAAAAGATTATCAGCTTAAAATCCTGACATCACAGTAAAAATTTGAGAACTGCATTATTACACAATTAACATACAAAATTCACATGAATGTTTCAAACATTGGAAATATAACAGTGCATAGCTTATCAAACATCACCGCATCGTTTTCAAAGACTGTACACCATTATAATATACTTTATCACTTATTCACGGGGTTCTCCGGGGCTATATGTGGTGCCCTGAAACACATTCACATCTTTTTACACGACAAAGCAGAAATAAAATCGCAATTTAACTTACCAATGACCGGTGTAATATAACCAAAATGCCTCTTCTTCTTGTCTACTGGGAGGCTGCAAAGGCTGTTGGAATACGCCTTCTGGCAGCAAACAAAATCTGAACTCTAATCAGCCAGTACACAGGCTGACGGTAAGGTGGACGGACGGCTCCTGGCCGCAAACGAAATTGGGCTTAGACACAAAATTATCTTGCCAACTGGCGCCTGAGTGTGGCAGGTTGGTTTTCTGCCATCACGGAGCTAACTCAATGTTCTCTCGGTGAAATCAAAATGGTGTCTGCCACGAAAAGATCCAACTCTACTGTTAAATTGCTACTCGACTACGACACTCCTTTTCGAGGCATTTGGAATATTTGATACAACTAAAAGGACTTGAACGAAAACACCTATACAGCACTCTCCCGGAACTGGAGCTATTTCCTGTCTTTTCTTTCTACATTAATTGACATGCAAAAATAAATGAACTCCTCTCGGTCATCGATGGCGCGACTTGTAAAACATTTACACCTGTCCTAGCACTTTCTCTCTCACTCTCGCTTTCTCTCTCGCTCACTCACTCGCACTTTTTGTCTCGTTATCCCTACACGTAAACATGTTTGTCTAGTTGAATGACCGATAGGTGCTGTACATGAAACAACCTGGAAATGCATTTTCAATGTGACACCTATAGTATGGGAAGCGTCGTCTAAAGCATGTGCTACTTTATCAATGGAAGCTAACAAAGCGTGGGTTGTGCTATGCTGTTTTCTGAAACCAAACTGAAAATTCGAAAGAATATTGCAGTTGATAAGGAATCTAAGAGTTCGTTTGTGAACAAGCTTTTCTAAGATTTTTGAAATTGAAGTTAAAAGAGATATTGGACGATAATTGCTAACCGATTCTTCAACACCCTTTTTGAATATGGGAACGACTCTAGCAATTTTCATCTTTTCAGGGACCTTTCCAGTCGACAAGATTGATTAAAAATATAAGTAAGGGGAGTAATTATTTCAGTTGGAGAAGTATTGAAAAAGTTGAACGCAATGTGTGCATATTGGAGAAGTTGAACGCAATGTGTGCATGGGGACAAATCCATGACATAGATTAAAGCTAATGAGTGAATGATGATATTTTGGACGAAACTATTTGTAAAATTCCATAACTTTCTTTTTTTCTGGTATTAGCTAAGGTACGGATATCATTGCGATCATTAAGTTACAATGGAAATTGAAATTTTCCTTGTTTTATCTCACTGCCCATAATGTAATAAGTACTAGTATTGATTTATCAGTGCTAATGTATAATTGATGTCAAGTTTATATTTTCATCTCTTTTTTTTTCAAGATTTTACAGTTTATTTGTAGTTTACTTTCATTATAGTGAATGGTCTTTGCCTGTGTAGTTCCTTCTAAATCTGTCAAGGACTTTCGATGAAAAATAAAGAATACACCTTCCCCTGGAAATCAACAAGCACTTACATATACACACTCACACACATACAAACACAAAGAGCCATAAAAAGTTTAATAGAAACTTAAGGTACTCTTAAATCTACTGCTAAAAAAGAGGATAATTTGGTCGCTGACTTCCCGTAGTATTTTGAAAAACATCATAACATACATAAGAAAATGTCGAAGAAGGAAATTCGGTGGAATACCAAACATATTAAGATTCGTACTGGTTATAACGTAATAATAAGAACAATTGATATGCTGCTTGGGATATTAGCGATCTTCTACACACCTGAGACTAGAAATTATGAGAAATTATTATTATCGTTTAGCGATATCGATAATTATGAGAAATATCGACCACAAGTAGCGTTACAGATCTCAATTCAGTCTACACCTGGTCGATCGCCTTCATCACCACTCAGACGTCTTTTATATGACGTCATATACTTCGTCATATAAAAAACGTATGGTTATCTGAGCCTTGAGCGGTGATGAAGGCGGTTAACTGTAGACTTGAGATCTGTAACGTTACTTGTGGTCGATATTTCTCATAATTATCGATATCGCTAAACGATAATTAAGTGGCGGCCGCCAGATAATTATCTGGCGGCCGCCACTTAATTATCGTTTAGCGATATCGATAATTATGAGAAATATCGATATCGATAATTAAGTGGCGGCCGCAATTTGTTGTTGTTATTTTAAATATCGAAAGAAGAGAGAGAGAGAGACAATTTAGCCTCATTGAAAGTTTTATCCTGCGTGGCACGAATGGGCTTCCGTATATAAGTAGGCCCCTATTTGACAACAATAATGCAAAAACCTTGTTAATGCATTCGATGTAAATCAATAAAATGGATGATTCCCCAAGTATCAATTCTATTCTTTGTTTGAATATGAATTCCATAAATAAGTTATGTCGAGCAAGTTTATGCGCTATGTCGCTTTCAAAAGTGCCTAACCAACTAAGAAAAAGAAGGGTCATTTTCCAAGGTACACGTAAGCTGATCCCGAAATTGCTTATTGATATACCTTTAGCGAAATAACGAGGGAAGGAGACCTGTAACGTACGAAGGCTTGACTATGTAACGAAGCAATTCACATTCCTTGGAAATTTAGAATTTACTTTGATTTGAAATCAGGATTACCAGTTTGCTACATTGTGTGCACGAGCTAAAGGTATATGGCAGCGAAAAGTTACGATTTTTTAGTTATAACAAGAGGTTAAGATTTATTCAGACAGCAAGAGGGTACAAAGCATGGATTGGGCAGAGAGAACATAAGAAAAGCTGAAAACGTTTTTATAATCATGAAGGTGGAGCCAAACGTAATTAATTCAATGAATGAAAACTTCTTCCCCCTCAGTTCCATTCACAGATAACATGATTTGGGATACTCGAACCAAATAAGATGATTCATCATTATGGAATATCCGCTCCTCATCCGAATCAAAACACAGAGTCAACGATACATAGTTTTGTGCGACGGAAGTGAACTCTCACACAGATACATCACCACACTCTGTCAAATCGAATTTACGGTACCTCGTGAGAGCAATAACGTTAGAAAATTAAATGAAATCCGTTAGGAATTTCCCTGAGAAGATTAGGTGGGAATATCGAAACAATGGTTCACTTCGTTGGACCAGCAAATACGAAAATACCAAGCACGTTCCCTCGATCTCATGTAAGAGTTGGAAGGCAGAAATTCTCACTCCCTCATCGGACTATCTGAGGATATTATAGAGAGGAAGATGTCAATTTGAAAATATGAATAAGATCAACTAATCTTTGTAGAACAAATCCTGTTTACAACCAACCTTACATACATCATAATGTCACCTGACAAGGAAACCTCAAAGTACTCAAAAAACAATAATTTCCAGTACATTTAGGGACGGATTTTTCTTCCTCCCATTTTGTGTGGAGTCTATGTGTCAATTGTTGCACCGGTTAGTTCCTAGCAAAATACGCTTCTCTGGCGACACGAGATATGTCTCATTTTGCAGTCTTATCTTGTCAACATGAGCTTCATACATTTGGAAGCATGTCACTGCGTATGGTGTTCAATACATCCAATAAGAGACATTACCACTGATTGTTATACTTTATATGAAACACACGCAAAATAACTTTCTCTTCATTAATTCGATAATTTCTTATAAAGGTACGAAAGGCGACGGAAATGAACTTTGGCCCCATGCGAGTGAAAGGAGCTGTAATCTGTCCCCCACTTTTACATCAAGCATGCATTTTTTCCCAGTGTACTCAATAAGCATGATATAAGTACAAAGACTATTACTGACGATTTGAAATTTTGATATCAGAGATGATTACCGTCAAATCTTCGAATCTTACGAGACATGGGAGTACGTTTTCATCGGGAGTTAAAAGACTGAACAGCTTCCACTGACAACGGTATACCTAAGGATATACCTAGGATGAAACGAAGAAATTTTTGTTTACATCATAATCGCCTCCAAATCATCATTACATATTTAACGTGATATTAATAAACCATAACGATCATAACAGTCAAGACAGGAAGCTTTTGTAAGCAATGAACTGGACTTCATCACCCTTTAGAGCTGAAAGTTTTTCGTCATGCTCTAACATTGCAGGATGCTGTCCGCAAGTTACATACCAATATCGGGTGTGTTTTCGTTCGTGTTGTTAAGCAAAGAAGACATTAACAGCTCAGTAGGTCCAACAACTCGACGCGAATTAGTGAAAGCGCCCCTTACAAGAGTGTTTTATATGAAAACCCGTCATGCGAAGCTGAAAACGATGAAATATGCTGCAATTTTGTCTCTTCACTCCGCTAAAGCCTCATGTTGTACATTAGGGTTAATGATTTAGTAATATTAGGCGAGTTCTGCGACCATCTTTAATAATACCTCGTTCAGTTTGTTAAAACAAAAATAAAAAGTACTGTTCTGTGATATACAGTGGCACAAGATGAAATACCGACGTGCTTGAGCTAATAATGAGGCATGGAAATGAGTCAAGAACATCATGTCAATCGAGGACAACAATCACAACGTATCCTACACGCAGCCACAGGACGATAATGTTCTTTTATCAGCGTACTCTCTAAGGGATACCTAGCGATACTGGTAAATCTTTTCATCTTAGACTTTTAGGTTATGAAAAGGTGCGGAAGAAAGATGACAATTCCTATTTTGTGATTATTACGTATTTAGTGGGATATGAATTGATGTGAGTTATGTGAAAGAATAAATCTATTCAAAATAAGGGTTTTTTTCTGCCCTAGAACTCCATATGTTTGCGTGTAAGTTATGTCTCAACTCAAAATACTCATTCCTGTTTATTATGTGACATTGACAATCATGACTGGGTACTTTTGGTCATTTTTCGAGTAAAAGGCAATATTACCGCTGAGTTTCAATCGTATTGTTGCGATTCTGTGAGAGAAATTTGACAGATACCAATAATCATTTCAGTCAAAGAGATCAACTTTTCATCAACTTTTCATCAATCTAAGTGGTAATAATTAAAGAATGCTATAGATCACTACATTTCAGACACAGTTTCTCTAAGGCATTAACCTGTGGGAGCATAATGTGTTGTAAAATTGTTTACTTTTGACTTCCTTCTTTATCACTTTTGTTTGTTTGTTGGTTTTTCTCTATGAACGACGGAAACGAAAATATTTCCTGAAATGTGTTTCTATGAACAATTGTCCTTCATTTGATATACAACTAATGTGCAAAACGAAAGCAAGGTTATAATATGAGATGTTATTGTCTAGAAGATAAGTCTGAAGCTTGAGGAATAATTTTCTGGAACATATTGCCACAATATTTTGAGCAAAAGGGAATGAAAGAATAACGAACGAGAAACACTGACTTTGCAGATGACAACAGTCGCCTAGTGGCAATCTTAGTATTATTACAATTTCCGAGGCAGTCACTGCTCGCGGCCGTGCGACGGTAGAACTGGTGAGTACAGCGAAAAATATGGATTCATTCCAAACAACCAGACTAACACACAAGCGAATAGATAGGTAGTTGTTTTCCGCTTGTTCCTCAGTCCGCTGAAGTTCTGATCGTGTATTTGCATGTCTGTTGATACATCTATTCCACTTATTCACGCTACAAACCATGAGGTAAGTTACTAGGATTACAAAGCAGAACCCAGTTTTTAGTATATTGAACGTTTTTAAACGAATTTGTTCATGTTGTTCTGAAAGAGCAAGTCACTCACACAATATTCTGCGTTCAAGTGATATTGAACATGGAATTAGCTAAAGTTTATTTAAAAACAAAATAGAAAACCGATTTTCCCCAATGAGCATGACCACCTGCAAAGCTCATTGAGTTCACAAGAAAATGCATATGTGCTCATTTGAAAACAATTCCTTCGACCTACGATTACTAAGGTAATTGACATGTCATATTTTCCTTATTTGTTAAGGCTCTTTTAATGATAAAATGAGCTCTTAAAATGAAAATCATGAAGTTCAGTTTAATGTGATTACTCTAGAACGGCATTTGTTCAGCCTCAAGCTGTGTTCCATCGGGTCTGTAAAGCTATTAGTTGATCTACTCTGATAGTACTACATTTTAACCAAAGTTTTCCTCAAACACATAGCACCTGTCTGCATGAAGGGCTGATTCTTTTCAAACCCTGAATGTTTAATCCCGTGGAACGTACAAGATCATCTTGGTACCATTGCAACGTGCTTACTTTGAATGCTTAATGACATTATGTTCAGGGGGAATATGTTTTTGTGGTAATCTTGTTCTTACCATCTAGCTGTTTCACTGCATGTTATTCAGTGTTGATTCGTAGTGGTATAAGACATAATTGCTTGTTGCATTTATGCTGACGTGAACCAAAATGTTCTTTTTCATATTTTGCATGATTAAGAATTGAGGTAGCTTCTACGTATCCTTTTCTTCTAAAGTGTTATGAGAAGAATTACAAAGAAATATTTGCTTCCTTAAACAGTGCACGTTTGACTGCAATATTTTCTTTTCATTCCATTTTATTTCATTTTTCATTTCCAACAAAATTGTCTCTAGTAGCCGCGAAATTACGGTGCTACCTCGCTTTGATTGATTTGGTTTGATTTAAGTTGATTTATTTTGATTTGATTTGGAACAATTATTTCCTTTGGAATCTGAAATTTCGATATGGCATTTATTCACGCTCTTAATATTGCAAACACTTTTCTTTCTTTTTTTCATTATCTTTCAGTAAGACTTGTGGGAGGGTCTGGCGACCATGAAGGCCGAGTGGAGATACTTTGTGACGGAGTCTGGGGCACAGTGTGTGATGAGGGTTGGGATATGAAAGAAGCTCATGCTGTGTGTAGACAGCTTGGGTACTCAGGGGCTGCCTCGGTTCATCTCAATGCCCACTACGGACAAGGATCGGGCCCTATTTGGTTAGACTATTGGACCTATTGTCCAACATCGGATAAAAATTCCCTATTAGAGTGCTACAGAGGGCCGTGGGGATGCTACCCCTCGAGATATGGCTCCAGCTGTGGGCACGACGATGATGTGGGCGTAACATGTGCCGGAGAACGTGAGTTTATACAATATAGTATTAGTCTCTTTCTTCAAAAGCCATACCGCTGTTTCCTTCGACCAGTTGGATCTTTCTGTACGTGACAGCATCTCGAGTCTGACATCATCCCAAACATAACTCTGTTAACAATCATTAGCTTTTTGGAAAAAAAAGTACATTTTGCTATTGATATTCTGGTTACCACAAAATCACAGAAATTCTGATAGATTAATGGCATATTCATTCTTCATTTGTTGAAACCTATATTTTACCTTATTCGGGTTACTGACATTGTCATTTAAGTACTTAGCTTTTATCAAATTGAAATCACATTTTTGTAATGCTAGTATTGCCATTGCAATTTCTAGCAGACCTATAACTATCATCAGTATTCCACATCATAATTTGTTTTGGACCTACCCACACAAGTGGCATTCACAATAGTACTGTAGCTCATACAAAGGGAGTATTTCCAATTCCGGTCCATAAGAGACATGTACTTACACTTGAATTGTGTTGTTAACCATGAAATGATTCAAGTCGTATTATTTCACCATAATAATTGTTAACATTGCTAAATCAATTGCTCTTAAATGTCTGCAGAATATGGTTGTCTGTTTATCACTATCTGTATTGAGAAGATTCTTTTATTGCCCCGGGTATTCTTGCCTTTCATTTTTGTTTTCTTTAGTTTTGTCCTATGTTGCACCCGTGCTCCTCATCTGTTTTTTTACACTCTGTTCAGAATTTGGGACCTACGCATAACAAGCTTGATCTTAATCATGTTTCTTTAGCGTTGATACATAGAGCCAAACCTACAAAGATTTACCGCCATGTTTTATATGTTTACATTAATTTACTGTGCATCCAAGCCGGATATTATGATTCACTTAATTTTATTATATTTGATGTGCATTCCTTCATTGAGAAATATGAAAATTATTGAATTGAATTTATCATTGCATGACTGAAAAATCCGATAATTATCAGCAAGAGGGAAAAGTACTGACATTGACATTTAAGATGCTATGCACTGAGTCCAATGTGGCCACGCCTATGCACCTTAGTTATTTAGATTGAGAAAGAGGAATGAATTTGGCTTTTTATCTAAGCATCAAAAACAAATTTTCTGATTAAGGTATTCATACAATTTTTCTCCATGATGACACACTTAATGAAATATGATAAACCAGTGCTTATGTCAAACTGATGAGGCCGAATGAGATCCAAGATGTAAGAATCACCATACCCCCTCCTGTTAATATTTTCACTGCGGTCTCTACTTTAGGAGAATATGTCACGTGATAATGGCCAATGTCCTTGAATGATGCTTGATGTAGACGTTGTACTGATGTACAAAAAAAAAAACTGTATTGAGAACGTTCTTATTTTATTCATATGTATAGGAAATTTGAGTGCTCCGGCCGCAATATTTGCCAACGCAGACTTGAATGAAGGCCTAACTTACGGCGCTGATCGCTTCACTTATTACGACATGACGAGTAGATTGACATTCTCCCCAACGACAGCAAACCACGGCGATATACTTCAGTGTCATGTGTACGGTGTTGTGCGCTCGGCCACTCTGGAGGTTACAGGTGAATTTTTCAAATTTGATATCTGTTTTTATCGATTACGACACGATATCAATACTTGATACACTTTATACAGTGCACTGGAAGCAGTTTTGGATGAAAAAAAAATGTCAGGGGAATTTCAATGAACAAATTGTGATCTCTGTCACATCTTGTTCCGCGTTTGCGTCTTCACTGTGTACTAAGCCTACTACATGGATGTGGATAACTCTCACCGGCAAGACAATAAAAAGGGAAATGTAATACCGGTAAGCCAACACAATAAAAAAAGAACAACCTAAATTGTTTAATTGTTACCTGATTTTCTCATTTCCTGTTTAGAATGATGCCCACGTTCATGCACACAGGTATATAATGTCCCCACCTTTACTAGTAGAGTAGAAGGCTGGTGTGAGCTGGAATTGTAGTCAAAAATTCACCACTCTTTTGACTCCTGTCGATTTAAGTTGCAATTGCAAATAAGAAACTTTATAACTGAAGTGTAATGAGGCAACAAAATGATAAAAGAACGAATTATTTGATTGTTACCTGCGAAGCGCGCAACGAAAACTGAAAATGGACGCACAACTTTCCTTCTATTTTTCGAGAAAGCCAAAGCATTCTGGACGTCACAAAAAGTGTATTCCATACCACTCTTTTCAACAAGTTAATAATGTCTCTAACGTCTGTAATTTAGTGTCAACTTCTCCGTTTTCATGCGATGTCCTCAACTGAAGTTTACCTACACTTGCATGTCATTCATGTTATCGCTAAATATAATTTGCAACAAGTATTTCCATGGGTAAGAGTCTAAAGACTCAATAAGAGTCTTACAATAAATTATCATTGATTGGTAGTGTGGTTAAACTGTTTTTCTACTGGTATACTTATCGTCGTAGACTGTCATGTCAATGTATGTTGTTCTTCTCAAAACGTGCCGTGTGCCGTTTAAATCAAAATTAACTGATAAACGATTAACGTGTCGATTGCATTTGAACTGACTAAACAGGTGGTGTCGATGTACCCCGGTCCATCACTCCATGTATCACTCCAAGTCCCGGTACCCCTCCACGAGAGAACATCTTATCCATCGATGCTGTAGAGATCAAAGGCGAGAATAATCTGGTTACTCTAGTCATCTCCTGTCACGTGAACTCTACTGATCAACCGACCCCGTACCTCCACACCTACACCATCGGTACTGCCTCTACAACTCTGTCGTCATCAAGCTCCGGCTCAGCCATCCTCTCACCACGCCCCAACGCCTGCATCGAACTCACGTGCTCCGCAACGAACGGGATTGGAACGACCTCAGCCACGCTCACACACTGTCCTCGAGGTAAGTAATCTTCATACCATGTGCACTTTTACAGTGCGACAATTCTGTCTTTGTTTTTGTTAGTTTTTATTTCTTGTTTTGTTTTTTACTGCAGCCTAAGGCGGCTACAGGTCATGTTAAACTATCGACTATGTAGTAACAACTTAAGGAACTCTTAATTGCCTATATATTTCCATACAATTTTCTCTGATCTGGTCTTACAACATTTTCAAAGTTACAAAAACTAAATAAAACGATATCAGATATTGATCATGCTCGCTCAGATATCCATGCCTATACGTTCCTAGTCATTTTTGTCTTTATAAAATTGAGTCAGCGTAGTCATTTGAAAAAAAACCACATCGTTGTTATGGCATTGTACACTTTATTACTGCTAGGTATGATGATAACCATGATAATCGGCTGGTGCTTGCTCCATGTAACACGAAGTCTCTGGATGTATCTATCAATCTCGTAGAAACTGAGCACAATGTATGTAAAAATCTCCCCCTACCCTTTCTGTTCATCTGCGATAACTTTCAGATCTTATAAGGTACATCCATTTAATTTTCGATTGGTGACGGGTTTCTGGCTTAGACAGTGATTAATAAATTAACTATGATCATATCCAACAGATAAGCCACCAGAAAGAATCATCAATGTAGGGTTTGAGACTCGAGAAGCTGCTGAACCAAGTCTCGTCATTACTTGTCACGTGGATCCAGAAGACCAACCCTTTCCACCAATCAACACGTACCTCATTGCAGTCGACGATAGCGTAATTTCCGATTCAGCTTCTCCTACGGTGACGATTGACCCTCAACCCAACACATGCATCAATGTCGTGTGCACTGGTATAAATGAATATGGAGAAACTGAAATGACCAAGACCTACTGTCCCCCACAGCCAGGTAAATTCAAAACATGTTTTCTTATTATTATTTTTGAAAGAAAAGTAAAGAAAGAAAACGCAGAGTTTACATCATTTTCGTTCTCCGATTTAAAGTGGCTACCAAAATTAAAGAAATTGCAGTTTTCAGTAACCTTTAATCGTTCATGTAAATCTGCAGTGACACTTTCACCGTGTTGAATACGTTTCTACAAAAAATAGAAACGCATTAGCTTCTCGTGGGGTTACAGTTAAGTCAAACTGTTGATATCGTAAAAGCAGTTGTGACACCTTTAACTAGAAAATTACTGAAACCAAATTGATCACATACTATGTAAATTTAAAACCAAAACACAGTTCTCGTATACCATGCAGAAGTGTTTTAGATAACGTTTTCATAATACGATTGCAATTAAATAATGACAAAATTGAGCAATACTAGCCAAAAAGCTTCGCCGAAAATACTATACATTCTCAGAGCTTACCTGATAGTGGTCGCTACGTGATTTGTTACATTCGATTACATACAATACATCGGGCCAAAGTTATCCATGTACTACCTTCGTTCTGCATACCCACTACTGAGCAGGGAGGGCGCATCATAAAAGTCGGTATAGCGACTTTTATTAATTCACGCTTTCGAAACAATCAAACAAACAATCAATCAATCAAACAAACAAACAAACTTATCATCCCATCAAGATGCGTCAGCCAGGCAATTTTCTAGACAGAGTTTTTCGATGTATAGCATGCGAATTCAAATTGGTGAGAGATGAATTTTGAGCCCTTACAAGTAGGCCTACCATGTTTTAGCTGTAAGGTGCCAACAGAAGGCCTGAACATCAAAACTGCTGATATAATCACTTTCCATATCGCTATTGCATCACTGATGACAGTGACAAGGAAAATTATAAGCATGCTTTTCCATGGTCAGTATTAATATTTAACCATTTCCCCTTTTACTAATTTGTCTCGTTCTAGAAGCCGGTCCCGAACAACCTAGTAGCAACATCCTTAGGATCCAAACAACGGAAATCAGAGGTGAAGGAAACCTGGTAACTCTAATCATCACCTGTCATGTTGACCTCTCTGACCAGCCTTACCCACATCTCCACACATACAACATTACAGCTGATAACGACACCTTGTCCTCCTCCAGCTGTGCCTCAGCGATCCTGTCCCCACTCCCCGATGCCTGCATCAATGTCACGTGTTCTGCGACCAACGGAATCGGAGACACGTTGTCATGGATGGAACATTGCCGGACAGAAATTCCTTCTGGTAAGTTAAAGTATCATGGCTTTTCCTTCTCGAAGCAAAGCACACAGTGCGTATATGAACCTAAAAGTGCTCCTATAAGTACCTGACAATCATCATTAATTCTATCGCACTTCTTTCAAATTTGTGTGTAAGATGGCGATCAGAAATCTCCTAGTCACTTCACGGGGTAGAGAAGAAGGTAATAATCTGTGGGCGCTGAGACAAGAGAGGGCGCTAGAGAGTTTTATTGAAGGTTACAAACAAATGAAGTACTTGTCACGTGATCCATGATCATCACAGATCACCTTCTGTATCTGTATTATCGTCTGATGTTCCTACACTTACAGCAATTTAAGTCCAGTACGTGTTCAAGTTTTATACCGTTAGGTTGGAACAGCACACTTAATTTGAACAGCACGACAGTTTGATTGTTTTTTTTAATGTCGTATTTTCTTCCATAATTATTCTGCGACCTTTTGACAAAATATACAATGCTTTAGATGAGGTAGAAAAATACTTAAATCGACAATTTAAAACAGATACGTGTCAGCAAGGAATGCATAATTGCGTTCTTTGTGATAGCAATTACACTTAGACAGCGTTTAAGTTGTTGGCTATCAAGTCCAAGCTAAAAACCGCGTAGTACGGAGGGAATACAGTGACACTAACACAGGAAGAAGAAAACACTACCGTTGTCCATTGGTGCTTTATCGATAGGGGGTCCCATAGCTAGCCCTCATCGACGGGTCCTTCAACAATCGTCGACCACGTACGCTCTTCTCGTCGTCGTTTTCATCCTCTCCATCATCACCTGCTTCACTGTCCTCGTGAAGAGAAAAAATGTCTTTTGATTGAGGTGAGTATATTCATAGCGTGTTTTATTTACTGAATCCGTGCGCTTTGAAAAATTTATCAAGTAGAATGTTATAACATTTACAATTACTTACTACTTTCTAGGTTTAGTACTTGGCAAGAAAACCTGATACTCCTGGATAAACTGAACTTGAATCATTACCCAGATAGAATTATGAGAGATGCAGACGAGACGAAAGCGGTAATCGAAAGAAATGAGGATATTGTCTTTCATCGGGGAAAAAAAAATACACTCGTTGGGTTTGACATGCTGTGTTCCTCCATATACATTTTAGAACACGTTTAGCTTCATCTATGTTGCTACTCTTACATTTCATCAATGACTTAAAATTTTATTGCATTAAAAGATAGATATACCATGTCCCCCTTTTCCTGATTTATTTTCTCATTTGAGATATATATTCATTGCCTTCCATGCGTTTCACTTTCCTACCGCAGAAGTGCCGTAAGTAATATTCTTTAATTGACTGGTACGAACTTCCTTTCTGTAGACAAACTTGGTTTTGTTAAGAACACACAGTACTGCTTACCATATTTGTTTGTCTTCAGTTGACACCATATCCTGCATGTTTACATTTCTTTGACAACAATTTTATGATCCCTTTATGACATTTGCCTGCAGGTATGGAAAGCTGCGAGGGTCAAAATGAGGGAAAACCTTGGATGCACACCAACAATATTTTCTCCGAATGAAGAATCATAATTTGTACACTTTTATCTTAACTCACTCTGAAATCATTCACATGTTATTATGTCTTATCTGTAGTTTCGAAAATAGATTTATTGCCTATCAATAATCTCTATGTCATTGGAAGTGACCTGAAACGAAATGAAGAGCACGTCTTCTAACCACAAGTAGTCAGTGGAATAATTGTGATGCAACTGTCGTTAATCTTATGTTCATTGTAGTATTGTGGATAAATTTTACCGTGTATTGATTTGATGTACAAAATTCCTGATAAGTCTGATATAAGATGTATGATTTCTCGCCCACTTACATTTATGATAACTGTTAATTACACTTTATTTAGTGAGTGGCAATGTCTATAGCGTACTTTTGTGATAGTTTATTTTATGTTGCAACATTATCTGAGGCCATTTTCCCAGTCAAGCTTTACTTATGAAGATGGTCCTCTGCTTGTCAAAATTATTAATTTCTCAAAACCTTGTTCAAAGTATTTTCTCTGCTAGTGTACCTTCAACTTGACATCGCATTGTATATTTACTTAATACGTTTTGACTAATTGAAACACATTATAATGAATATTGATGGGTGTAATTCATTTAATTATGCCGACACTATGTTAATTTTAGTTTCATGTATTGGCGGTCGAAAACAGAAATAGAACTGAACAAGAAGCTACTTTACTTCATATGATTTAATTCTACGTCACATTACTTAAATGTGTATAATATAAGATAGAAGGCTCGATATCAACTTTTTCTTTTGGAGCCTATTCGGGCCATCAGAATAATTGAATTGCATTTTTTTTTATGGCCCGAAAAATAAAGAAAAGCGTAACAAGTGAACTATTTTTATAGAACATTAAGATGATACAATAAATCATGATAATTGTTTGAATATTTACATGTTCGACAATGTGTGTCAAATGCCACCTACTGTGACTAAGAAGTAAGAAAGTAACACATAAGAAAATTAAAATGACTATGAACCTTGATAATTATGCGAAAATTGGCAGGGATGTTAAAGGGGCTCACAAACATGTACTTTGTTATTAAGTGGTTGCCCAACATCTATTTCTGGGAGCCCCGGGCCACAGGGCTACATCAAATGTTGAGCCTTGTATAACGTCTTTTCATTATGGAAACGAAGTAGAGCAATTATTTTCTAATGACATCATTGGTGGTACTTTCGGTTTCCTTGAAATATCTTACAATGTATGTAAAGCAATCAGTTGCGCTTCTGTTCTTTTTATAGTGTCTTATGTTTTCATCCTCTCTCTCTTTTCCATAAATAAGATGTAATATTCTTTTGATTTTTTGCATGGCCCGCAGTGATCTTAGTGAATGATGGTCACGTCAATAAATAAACTGCTGGATCAACAGAGAAACCGAATGTATGTGTAGTTCTTGATTCGGTGTTCGTGTTATACATATCAACCCTTTCTGGAAAAAAATATCAACATGAGTGTTGAAAATTGTGACGAACAAACTAACATAGTTTTAACACCGACGTATAGCGAGAAATTTATGTCGAAAGGTATAAGTGAATCGTAACTCATGAATAATGACATTAGTGAGGTCATAATGATGACATTATATATAAACGTATACAAATATATACATATATATATATATATATATATATATATATATATATTATGTCACATACATATGTACATAAATGTATATAATTGTATATATATATATATATATATATATATATATGAACGTGGAGAACAAGATTATCTAAAACGTAATCATCAATTGCCATTTTAGGCAGCTTTACAATGCAGTAACATCAAAACCAATTGATTGCTTAGTCATTGTACAGGAGATGCACCTAATTGGTTAAGGCTAAAATAGGATGTCATTTTGTGAAAAGAGATAATTGAGGCAACTCGTACAAACAGTAGATTGGGTGATATTCATGATTAGTCGTACAAAACTTTTAGGCCGTCTTTGAATTTCAAACAACGAATGCGCGTCAGGAAATTCATAGATATCACGAGGCACACAATCAAATTCATCCTGAAGTACCATCCAAGTTGGTCACAGAGATAACTGTATTATCGTCAAGAAATGAGAAAAAAAAACAAAAAAATAAATTTCACTACATTGAAACACATCGTTGCACCTATGATACATGGAAATGATAATGATAATGATAATAATACGATGTAAGCATGACTTTTATGCGAATCAACACATGTAGGTATACAAGTGTATGTTATCATGTATGACGTATGTGTGTAGCTGTACATCTGTATGAGTGTCTTTTTTCATGAATCTTCATCTTGTATCTGTGTGTGTGTGTGTGTGTGTGTGTGGATGTGTTTGTGTGTGGTTTGTTGGTCCATGAGTTCTGTATGATATACATTCGTCTGTGTGAGTTATCCGCATGGAATATATGTCATTGATCAATTTGACCAAACCTTCGTGGGCTAATAATTGAGTACTCTAACATGATATGAAGAAAAAAAAAAGCACCTGAATAAAAAGTGAAGAGATGGGCATATTTCAGTATTGATAAAAGCATACCTAATAATAATGATAACAATATCAACAACGCAGCGACCTCCTCATCAATGTCTACACATGCCATCACTGTATCCAAGTGCCTCAAACTGCCTTCATGAAGATGTAATCTTGTAAGATATAAACAGTTTGATCACAAAAGCAAAGCGGCAACAGCATATCCATGCATTGTTTATTTTCCATAAGCACATCTTTGCTAAGAACAAGAAGCAGGAATTACGAAGAAATTCGATAGGCAATGTACCAAAGGTGCGGTCATAACTCAAAATTCATGAACACGTTTGCTTCCTGAGATCCAGATATTGAAGCTTAATGGTGAATGTAATTTGAGGTACCAAATTTTTCACACCAATCCTTTCTTACCATTACATATCTTAAATGATATTTAAAAATCGTCAATCTTGAAATCAGTTTATGCGTCTTGACAGACGCGGTGTATGCACAGCTGAAGGAGACAATCATGATAATCAGTGATCACGTGTTTTCATCTTCGTCAGTTTTCGTGAACTTTCTGTGAGGAGAAGAAACATTTAATGTCAATGATATGAATCTTTATTCAATTTCACACTTAGGTCCTCCATTAAACGGCACACTGTCCGTCAGGTTTCATGAGCAAGTAGACATTCAGAACCAAACATCCCTCGACATCGAATGTCACGTGATTTCCAGGGACAAACCCTTTCCGGCTATCGAGTCTTACGTCATCTCGGCTGATGACGTCATTTTGTCTTCATCTTCTCGCACTACCATATCACCTCGTCCTAGATGGTGTATCCAAGTGTCTTGTGTTGGAAGCAACGGGATTGGCGAAACAACAGCATCCACAATATACTGTCCAAAAGGTAATATCAGGTGTAAGTCACCTATAACAAGTTAGCCTTATACTCTTTTAGATAGATAAAGCTAAACTGAGTTTGAAGTAAACATACTCGAAATAATCACTTTAACTGAGTAATTCTTTAACTTGACTGTTTTCATAGATCCGCCTGTCGCCGATATAATATCTGTGGAATTGCTGGAGAAAAGACTACCCAGCACTACAGTCAACCTCTCCATCACTTGTCACGTGGACTCGCGAGACCAGCCGTTTCCTCGTCTGCACACTTTCATCATCCAAACGGAGACTGGGACGGAGTCTAACACAAGCTCTCTCATCCTATCACCCCGCCCCGAATGGTGCATGAACGTCACTTGTATTGGTCAGAATGACTATGGGTCGACTTCTTCTATCGAGACCTACTGCCCAAGAGGTGAGGGGATGCAAATTGTAGGATACTTGAACCAACGTCAGCATTTTTCGTTTGGCTTCTTAAGACTAGAATCAGAAGGAACATTCATGTTTAATATGTCAACCTTGAAACGTATAGGCTTTTTTTTGTTTCCCCTGATAAACCATTCACCGTTGAAGTTTAGATGCAATTAAGTG
Organism: Diadema antillarum; assembly: GCF_040938485.1. NCBI lineage: Eukaryota > Metazoa > Echinodermata > Echinoidea > Diadematoida > Diadematidae > Diadema > Diadema antillarum. The sequence goes on along the minus strand of NW_027271394.1, from coordinate 2,126,783 downwards.
CTCAAGAGATAGATTCACATTCAAGGACATAACATCAACAACAACAACAACAAAAAAGGCGGAAATTGCTTCATGAAAACAGACAAACATCATTTTATTCCTACTCCGAAAAATTCTTGCCGTAAAGGTAAGATACCATAGTTGCCTTTATTCATTCTTTTCCTCCAAATCACTTTAATGTGTATATCTCTTGTCTTTAATGACTGCGACATTTTCAATGTTACGTGCTGACAGATCATATCTAGATGCGCTCCCTTTTTTTCTTTTGTTTTTGGCTCTCTCTCTCTCTCTCTCTCTTTCTCTCTCCCTCTCTTTGGAACACATGTTAATAGATCCACCTCGCCCTGCAATAATCGACATTCAACTGGAAGAGAAACTGGGCAAAAATAACCAACCAATATTGGTCATAAACTGTCACGTAAATGAAACGATTGTGCTTCATCCTCCACTGCATACGTTCGAAGTCAAGGTTGGAAAGAAGACTGTATCATTGTCAACCAGGCCATCGACCACTATATCGACAAGGCCTGAAAACTGTACCGTAGTAACTTGCACTGGAACCAACGATCTCGGTTCGACAGACACTACGGAAATATATTGCCCTACAGGTGAAGTAGATTTAAATCAAATCATTCGCGTGCTTGTGTCATAGAAGTGTGTGTGTTTTACTTAATTTAATGTACATGTATAATACGTACATGTTATTTCCAGTCTCTTCGGCTCATCGCTATAAACACGTGTTGTCATTACGAACACCTATGATAAAAGATATCAATTCAGTCTGTACGGTTTACAACTATACGTCTACCGGAAATTTGGTTACCCGTAGAAACGTCACAAATCTCCATAGTAAACAAAAGTGACAGTTTCAGGGAAAAGAGAGATTATCCATATTCATAACTCATTCATAAATAACAAAATGAACATTTATTAGTTAAGAGAAAAACTTCTTTTCTTCTTTATAACTCAGTATTTGCGTATCAAACTTTAAAGAAGCCAAAGTAATAAGATTGCAATCAGGGCACACAGAAAAAGGCTCCATAGCAACGGGAAACGAGAGAGAGAGAGAGAGAGAGAGAGAGAGAGGAAAAAAAACCCCTTTTAATGTCCAGCATTATTTCAGATACAGTAGTAGTTACCTAATAAATCAACAGAGGAGAATGTAAACTTAGATTTGACCCTAGAGGTCTACATGTTTCAAAGTGAAACATGAAATCTTCCAGAAGTTAAAAGTGTAAATGTCATAACTAAATCTCTTGGTCTACGAGAGAAATAAGAAAAAGAATGAAAAATAAATTGAGATACAATATAGAGGCTTGCAAATAAATACCACTTACATATTTCATTACTGTAATGTTGAAGTATACATTTGAACAAAAAATAAACAAACATTGTAATTCGATGATAATTATCTGCGTGAAAGACTCATAAAAGTGGAGTTGTCCAGTTTTACTTTGGGAAGAAAAAATGTAAAGATTTCTGATTGCCGATGTTGAGTTCTATAGTGATTAACGTATTTCAGCACAACTGAAGCTTCGTGTCAATGTTCATGAAATCTTTTATCTTGGATACATGAGGGCTCTTCTGGCAATCAAGTTATTATATGAACATTTGTGGCAGAAAGTCGTATCTTCCTTATTTCCAATGTCATTCACCCATTACGCTTGATTTTGATAGATCCACCAGAAGAAGGTCTGATCTCAATCCTAGTGGAAAACGACACGGATACCACAAATGTTAACATCACCTGTTTCATTGATTCGTCGAACCAACCCAAACATCCTATCAACATTTTTGGTATCGAGGTAAACGGTGAAAGAATGATCTCCTCTTCAAGAAATAGGTCTGCCATTGTGACGTCACATCAGAACAGGTGTCTTAACATCAGATGCACCGGAAGCAATGTCCATGGGTCAACGACCTCTCTTAGTTTGCATTGTCCCAGAGGTACGTGATATCTGACTTTCTAAACACAAACGATGAGTGTGAGCCCTTATGATTCATTCAAAAGATGGTCGTGGAAAGCTTACGTAAAATAGTTCATGCCTCATTAACATTAAACCCTGTCAGCCATTATCATTGTTACGCAAGAATTTATAGATGAACATTATAAAATAGAGACACACAGTTTAATGTTATAATCTCCTAATCAAATTAGTCGTATAAAGAGCTGCTCTTCATTCTTTTGATGATGCTGTAGTACTTCAATACTCCGAAAGATTTACGGCAGCTCATCGCGTCTATACATACAAACTATGGTGGATGACTGTCATCCTCCGGTGTAAAAGAACCGGGAAAATAACTGCTATTTGTCACTTTCATTGCTATTACTGCACATTGATTACTTCGAACACAATGAAGATTGCATATTTCATTCTTTTCATATTCACAACTTTACAATCTTTGTTATTGTTTACATCACCATCCAGTGTGAGTAGGTATACTTCTTTCATGAAGACAGGCATAAACTCTCTAAGACTTCACTGCACTCATACTCGCTTGTTTCTCTAATGTCTCCTGAATACCTTAACAGATGATGTGATTGAGATCAGGTTGTCCGAGTATACGTCCGATGACAATGTGACGGTTGTCGTAATTTTGTGTCACGTGACCGAAGATTACCAGCCCCACCCTGATTTCCACCAGTACGTGATTACAGCCGACAACCTGACGCTCTCAAGGGGCAGATCTACGTGGGTCTATCTCAGCCCCAAACCTGAAAAATGTGTCTCTGTCACTTGTAGCACCCTCAACGACTTCGGTTTCATCACAGCATCGGATATTTATTGCCCAACTGGTAGGCGTTTGGTAAACACCAATATCATCCACAAATTTCGTGGATTTAACATTTGTTTACTCTTGAATAAGACGAAGAATGATATAGAGTATGCGTCTATTACTTTCGACCATTTCCCACTTTCGCTTCACCACTTGCACATGGTTCGCTCTATATCATTGAAAAAAGGAATAGGCCTCTATATTTTTGTTTCTCAGAAGCTCAAAAATCTCTATCTATGCAAGTATATTTAACATATTTGTGTACTACGCAAAATATAGTGGTGCCAATATCCAAGTAAACCTAAAATTTTGCATGGGATTTGCTTTGTTAGATCGCATGAAGACAAAGGCTGAGAGTACAGGGGGAAAATGCATTCCCTCTCGAATCACTTAACAAAAGAGTGGAAAAAGACAATTGTTTTGTATCCTATTTGAGTAGAACTTGAGTGTCCATTTATACACACGAAATTAAAACACACACACACACACACACACACACATACACACATATATATATAATATGCTGAGGGAGATAACACGTGTGAAAATAAAGTGTGCTACATAGCTTTTAAAATAATGTAGTTAAGAAAATGCTAAAACTTGATGGTGTAATGAACTGACTGGTTTGTGCAATCTCAAATGGGACTGGGAATTTAAACACGGTTTTATACTGATATTCACAGCTATATACAGTGCACTCCCGTTATAACGAGCACGGTTATAACGAAATAAAATTTTACGCTGCAACATTATCCGTTCTGTGTTTTTTTTTTTTCATTGCCGATTTGTTCGGTTATAACGAAATTTCGATACAACGTAAGAAAACTGCCGGAGTCCACTCTATCATGGTAGCGACCGCTTATTAGAGAGGCAGAGAAAAATGTAAGACGCGTTTCATGTCACCACATTTTAATTTTGTTGTTGTGCGATTGTACACATCAAGTTTATTTCATCTTGGCATAAATTTACTAACAAGAACCACAATCTGATGAGATGACAAGTTGATGAAAAAGAAACGTCATTTTCACAACATCTCTTTACGTCTGTTTGTCTGTCTGTCTGTCTGTCTGTTTTTCCAGACTTCGTACATGTAACTGGAATCCTGCAAACAATGTCGACAACGTACGCCCTCCTCATCGTCCTATTCGTTCTCGCTGTTGTGGTGTGCATCGTCACCGTCATGCAGAGGAAGAAAGACACGCCCAAAGTAACAGGTTTGTCTGGAATCTGTGACAGAAAAGGAGTTTTATGCGAATGTAAATTTTATCCCGGCTTTCTCTGAGTCATTTTATTTGGAAACATATCTTATCATTTCCATTTGAGCTGCATTTGAGAAATATAATGTTATGAAAATTATAATATTATACGCAAACAACCGCCGAATGGTAATTCTTGACGAAAGGTATACAACCTGAAAGTCTGGGCAGAATACATCCAAAATTTGAAAAGGGAAAGCCTTTGAACTTCAGAACACATTTTGCTAATGCGAATGGAATAGTTATATGTAGAATTTGGTCGAAGAGAGAAAAGCGTTGAGCTCCTACTAGAGATACCCAGCTAAGTACCAAACTCAAAGACATCTACTAGTGGCCTTCTCTTCTAATCCCCAAACATTCTTCATTTCAGTCGAAAACAATGAAATAGAGAAAGTGTGACAATGATAACGAAGATATAAACACTAAGTACAATATTAGTAGCTCATCCACCATATCAGATACAGAAACCCCATATCAGCTGTCTGGATCAGACACGTCAGAAACTGTAACGCGCCATAGACCTCGATTGACTGCAGGGACAATTTCAAAGGGATTTTATTTCAAGCATTTTGACAAACTTTAACATTCGTTGCTTTTTGCCCTGTATAGACTTACAATGACGTAAACCCTTCTAAGATTTTTGTTTCCAGTTTTGCTCAGAAATATATATCATCCTTTCATTGTCATATAGACAAGCATCTATGTATCCCCAGACTTATGTGATACAAGTAGAAGAACATATCAGCAGCACATTGCCGTTTGTTGGTATTAGTCATTAAAAACTGCATCACATGATTTCTTTGTCTTTCAGATCGACTTTATGAAGACAAAATCATGAACTGAGGACGCTGGACAAATGGAAAAGATAACAAAATACAATACACTGTGTAATCACAGACATTGTAAGAACAAGTACGACCTAGTTCATATTCTAACTTGGTGCTTCAATACATTTAGTATAATTTACATACATCAAATCCAGAGTATACTCCTCTTTCCCCCACCCCAACACCTACCTCGTCTCCAGTAGATATAAAGTGACTAGAGAGGAAATACAAGTCCAAATCTTCTTGAGGAACTTACCAGTGAGGTGTTATCCATCTGTTTTAGCCGTAATCTCACTAGTGTTTTCATTCTATGAGGGACCGAAATGAAGTCCGAAATCAAAGTGTGATATAGCTTGCACAAGTTTAAAGACGTAGTTAATAACGTCTTTTCACAACTTTTGAAAAGTATACTTTATACCCAAATAATCATCCCGTTTTTAATGGCATTAAATGCTGCCATCTTCCAGTTTCGTTCAGAATATATCTGTTTATATGGGTGTAATTTCACCAGTATTTTCATACGAATTATGAGGGACCAACCTACCATAGCAAAGACTGAAATCAAAGTGTTATATATATTATAGTTTGTACAACTTTAAAGACGAAGTTAATAATCTATTAACACCACTTTTGAATAAGGTACTTTATATACCCAAATAATCGTCCCGTTCTTATTGGCATCTAAAGTCATCTTCCAGTTCCGTCAAGAATACGTCTCCTGCAAAAGTTTGACCGTGATGTGAATATTCTGGCATGGCCTTCTAGTCGGCTGTTATTTCTTGCTACAATAAAACCACTCATGTTCCAGAGCCCCACCATCAGTTTAAGTCCCCTTCCTTTAACACAACTGAATCTATTTCAACTTTACTTTTTCTGTGCAAGTATCAAATATCAAGTCTCTTATGTTCTTGGAACCTAGGCGTCTATATAAGTGTGATTTAAGCATCTTACAATTTCAGTAAAAAGAAGTTATTTCTATAATATTTTGTTTTACTTTCGTTATTATCCTCGACTATGCAAATGCTTATCATTTGGATATATCTAATGCCGTGGATTGGAACAAAAACGAAAGTGAAATTGATAAACTTATCCCTCTGACAGTGTGATGTTAAATGTGAAATAAAACTATCAAACGTGTTTGCCATTTTTCTTATTATTCGTAATATACCAATAATAGTAGTAATCGTAGCAGTAGTAGTAGTAGCAGAAGACGAAGAAATAGAAGAAGCAACGGTAGTTTTAAGAATACAATGTTTTAGCCATAATGTTACTATAGAATCAATTTCTTTGTCCGAAATACACTAGTATACGCACATGTATGCCATAATTATGGAGTTTTCGTATATTTGGTTTCCGCCTGGTTTCATCCATTTCGTTTTGTTGTAGTTGCTCAAAGATGTCTGTAGCTACTGTACACTGGTAATAGCTGTAACTTTTCCACCGCTGGTGGCGCAGGGCACGGGAGTCATCTAGGGTCTTTTACTAAAATGAATACTGGTAATGCTTTCGAGTTTGTTTATTTGTTTGTTTGTTTGTATGCATATTATGTGTATGTGCTAAGAATTTGTGTTGACTGTAGCTTGAGGGTTTTAATGCTATATAAATCTATGACGTGTTTCATAAAGAGTTACAATTGATCTTACGCATGATAAAATTTAGCATGACCGTTTCACTCCTTACGGAAAAAGAAGAAAACAAAACAAAGCAAAACAAAAACCCCTCGATTACAGGGTTCAACCTGTGATCTGAAAATTAAAAAAACAAAACAAAAGATTTAACTCACAAACTCTTTGTGAGTAGTGACCCCGTCATGGTGAAGTAGTTCAGCAGAGAGTAATATTCAAAGTTACATTATCCCTTCCTCTCGCAGAACTGTTTTACACACTACTTGTTTGTGCGTGTGCGTTAGGTTAACACGTGTTATGGAATGGTTGTCTATGTGTGTGTCTGTGTGTGTATGTGTGTGTATGTGTGTGTTTATGAATATGTGGATATGCAGTTAAAATTGCGGATTGTCGTCACTGTGGTAATATGTGTGACTTTGCTCTGGATTTCCCTTTAAAGAGATGGTCTATTGTTGGTTAAGAAAAGGGATTCAGATTTCAACTTTTTTGCGAGATAATTAGAAACCACTTATAAGATATTAAAGAACCTACGATTCTTAGAAGAATTCAAAGTTTATTTCAAGAAAATTGGTTTTGAAGTGACAGAAATATTCAAAAAGAAAATAAAACAAAGTGGAGGGACTCACCTTTTATTAGGTCCTCTTTGTTTTTTGATATCTCAGCCATTTCAAAACCAATTTTTCTCAAATAAACATTGGATTCTTCTCAGAATTGCGGGCTCTTTAATATTTCAGAGGAGTTTTCTCATTATCTTACAAAAAAGTTGGAAACCTGAAGCCCCGTCTCAACCAAAACTATTCCATCCCTTTAATATAAGTATGAGCGTGGCAATGATAATTCATGAGTGTTAAACAGTACCTCAATGCTTGAATGTCGGTGCTTGCATAAATCTGGAAGAGTTCTTCCGGGTACCTAATTATCAAAATGCATCAACTAACGTTGTGGAATTCATGCTGTAGAAGTTGTACAAGTGCGTGTGTGCGCGCGTGCGAGTGTGTGTGTGTGTGTGTGTGCGTATGTGTGTGTCTACTATCCCACCCTCTCCGATTTCTTTTATCGTGTGTCTGCTTTCATATGCTAGGCACCTTAAGAAATGTACTAAAACTGAGATTAAAAAAGAAAGAGGGACCAATACAATATTGCCATTTTCAAGAGAGTGACGTCCTCATTGTTAGAAGAAACGAATATACCCCATCAATTACATTGAAAAGAATGTGTCTTTTTATCATAAATAACCGACATTGTACGACAGGCTTTCACGACGACGAAACGTCATGCGCACAAATCTATAGATTACATGCATTCTGTCAGATGAGGAAGTAAACCACGGCTGGTTTATTGAACGGGATGAGTGAAATGTATTTTGAAACTAACGGAGAGGAAGGGGAGTCATTCACGTGGTGTGAAATTATGGTTCTTTGGTTTTCTTACAACGTGTCTGCTGGCAAAGTCAATACGAACCGTTTCCTGTGTTTTGTTAAGTAATACGAAAGAACAACAATCCACTGCGTGATATTACGATATTACGGAAATCTATGGCTGTATGTGCAATGTGATATCCGATCATGACTTGATGTCCCAATCCAAAGAGGAAGTTAGATTGATTTATTCATTTTATATGGACGCGATGAATGTACAACCACTAAGCGGTGAAAAATTAAGCAAATTGCACGATTTTTCTTGTCAATTTGAAACAATACAATAATTATTGCAATGATTTTTTTTTCTCTATAGCTGCTGTTCCTGTCTTAGTTAGACAGAAACAAAACATAAAAGTCTCAGTTATACCATGGTAAAATGTGACAAGAAGCACACATACTTGATTTTAATTTGTCTGTTTTTAAGATAAATGAAAAAGACACACATCCACAGCCCCAAACTAACTAAATTCAGCAGTTAGGAAACTTGGTTGCTTATTCACGAACTTGAATGACCGACGAGATTCCGTCGCAGCTTGAGATGAATTTGAATGCTCATTGCTGACATGTGTGCTCCTACCTTAAATTTAATGTTCCGATGGTGAATTTGAATGCTTTTATAGTGAATCCAAATGACCGGATTTTGAAATTGATTCTTAATTCAATTCTGCGAGCGTGGGATGCGTGAAATTGAATGCTCGGAATAAGAACTTGAATGACAAAAGTATGAAATTGGGTGGGAAACCTATACAAGCAAAGTCATTAAAACATTTTGCTCAAGAATTAAACAAATGAGAAAAAAAAATCCATAGAGAGTATTAAATGAAGTAAATTTCTCGTTTTGTTTTGGATTTACGTACAAATTAATGATGAACTTCTGATGACCAATAAAAAGAGAATTAACAAAACATCACAGGTATTTCGTTGGTGGACTGATAGGAGTTACTTTATACCAATTTAAGTTTTATGTACAAAAGCGGTATATTTTGCATTCTTAGAGAGAAAGAAATAATTGATCTAATAAGAAACAGCAGGATGTGTCCTTTTTATATTAAATTTGTATATAGTTGATATTCAGATTGTAACTTTTTCCTTACAAAACAAAAAAAGATTTATCATTGACACAACTCTGCAGTAGTCGATGAAATTGACGTTATGGTGGTGTGTGTGAATTTGTCCATCAAAATATACGAAGGACTGGAGGTATAAGGAAGAAATAGATCAAAATGTCGATAATGTGTTTCTCCACTAACTTTTTGAGGCAGTGTTCCAACGTATCACAGAGTACTTCGTCAGATGTACTGATACTTTATGGACTTTCTCAGATAGTGACACTAAATTTGGGTCTAAAATGATTGGTCAGCTCTCATCAGAAGTATCCACACGTCAATATACTTAAACGCAACACATCAGTATATTTTGCTATGTCTGTTTGTTTATTTGTTTGTTTATTTTTTCATCTCCTATACTATGTATAAAATGTTGTATTTTGTAATTGTATGGTTTTTAAACTACACGCACTCACATAACAGCCATATGATTGGCTGAAGCGAGTGACCCGTGGTGAAATAAAGATAAACTTAAACTCAAACTAAACTTAACAACCTGAATCTCTAATGGTCATCTATTATCATGTTGACAGTACAAGAAATCATACACGTCGTGTTGGATTTTGAAACCAGGATGTATTGATGACACAATGTTGACATCAGGCTGGTCGCTGTTACGAGCACACAGGAAACGGGGTTCATCTATCAAACTGATATTCATTACAATACCGATTTACATCACTATCAATGTGTCATGGCGCAACTAAATAAAGTAGTTCCACACACAATTATTCACATAGAAAGCAAGAACAACTACATCTATACTGAAAAGGACGATAACAGCTCACACATATTTACATTTGATATGTTACCTCGTGTGTAATGTTCGTTCGGCAAATGTTTTGAGCTGTTATATAAAGTACTAAACAATAACTGCAGTCGCGGATCAATCTTACACAGGAATAGAGTGCGATGGTCGAATGGTCTACAAGCACACAGGAATAAAAGACCGCCAGTGAAAGCGGACATCAGGCGGTCGAGCTTGCCAACATTTTAACGCCACATTGCAGCGTAAAGTGTTCATTCTCATTAAATTTGTATCCATCGATTCGGCATTTTTCAGGTTGAAGGTAAACTTGGGTTAGATTCGGTCTGTCTTTGATAGAATGTATCGGTGATAAGTTTTGGAAATTCCACGAAAGAGAAAATTTGCAGCCATTCCGAAGTCTTTTACACAGTGCAGTGGCCGGGCTTACACACATAAGTTATAACATCTCTCTTTGAGCACTAATACAACACCCTGTATTTTTTTTTTAATGTGGCGCTGTAAAGTAGCAATAGCAATGTAAATCATTTTCGATCTTTCAGGTTGAGCTGTTATCAAAGTTGCTGAATACTTATATTTTCCCCTTTTCTACCTTCTATCTTTCATAAGCAGGATTCATCGGCATTTGAGAATGATGGCTGATAGACGAAGATTATTTCTACTTGGACTATTATCCATCGCCATCCCCTTTATTGGTAAGATATGAATATCAGAAAGGTTTTATATATTTATTTCACAGCAAACTTAGTCTTGGACTTATGGCTCAATTGCTAATTCAATTGGTTGCTGTAGTTTTGTGTAAATACTCCACTTCTCAGGGATTCTTTTTATTCTTTTTTAAAATACGTTTGTATAAACAGAGAAAACAAATCAGATATCGGATCCAAGGGGGAAAACACACACACACACAAAGAAATCATTCAAATGACAGTGCTTGTGCAATAGTTTGAAAAGTGGTAAATTGTTGGAGTTTTTAATTGTTTTTTTTCTTTTTTTTTATTAAAAGGACAATTACATCTGGTCCCTGAAAAAAAAAGCTGGACGAGTGAATTTCAAGTAAGGTGATTTTTGTCGTATTAAAGTCCATCAAGCCGCATTATTCTCTTTTTCTTTCTTCTGTTATTATCTTATTTAGGTGGAACCAGCGTGACTCTCGAAGTACCAAGCCCTCTGACACCCAACCAAGAAGTTACAGCCGTCTGTACAGCCGATAAAGTGTTTGGCTCAGAACGCGTGTTTTGGTACTTAAATGGCGTACAGATTACCGATGGCATACAAACGACGAGTACAGTGGATAGTCTGATCCACTATTATAGAAAGTCTGAAAGAAAATATGGACATAAGTTCACGATATTTGAAAGTGCTTATTCATATTGCTGTTTGGAGTATATCTTAATTTCATATATTCTTAACCATAGTTTTTTGGTATTCTCATGATATTTTTGAAAATCTGGTTGGATTTCGGCATCATTTTCTGCCTGCCTTCGCGCCTTCCTCTCCTTGGAACGTTGCCCAAAATGTCGCGTCGTCCTTCAAACCCGTGACGTCAGATGACCAGTGGGATTCCCTTTCCAAGGTCTTTCAAGCTGCATGAAATAAGACAGAACGGGTTCATTTTGGAGATGTCGAACGCAATACATGTGTACATGGGAAGGCATTACATAAAATACGTTTATTTTGCAATCATTAAGACAAATTGAAAATCGACACTCTTATAATTTCATATCACCGCCTATATAGTTATGTACTAATAACGACAAATCAATATTTTCACGTTGTCTTTTCCGATTTCACAATTTCATTGTAGTTCAGCGTTAATTATTGCGGGCGGCCTTTACCTGTGCAGTTCCTCCAAACTTTGTCAAGGACTTTCGATGAAAATAAAGAATACATTTAACCCCTACACATCAACGAGCACCTACACAGTATACACACTCAAACACTTACAAACACAATAAGCCATGAAAAGTTTCAGAATTAAGATTCTCTTACTCTACTGATTAAAAAAAAAATCAGTCGCGATAGGTTTATTCATGAACTGATTGTGTTACGCTGACTTCCTATATTCTGAAAAACATTTGACTTGATTTGACTTGACTTGATTTGACATTTATTTATTTCTTCAATTTCATGCCAACCGATATGTATAAATACACTTTTCTTTCGTACATATCATATGAAAAGAAGAATTAATGGACTTGGCGAATACAAAGTAGTGACAATACAAATCACACAGTACATTGACAATAAAGAAAATGATATAAAGGTACATAAAATTATTTAAAGGTACAATCCAAGGGGGCATTTTCAGAAAGTGTTACGCCCTTGTTACCTAGATAATAAGATAAGATATTCTAAAAATCCTTCCTTTTTTTCTGCTTGCGACATATTCCACCTTTTACTCTGAGACATAAAAATTTAACCTCCTCTATATTGCACTATTGAACAGTGCAAACTGTTCAGCACCTCATTTTCAATATAATCTGAAAAGACTGAATATCAGACGACCACAATCTCACACTGTAAACACGGCTCGCCTTCCAAACTGAGATAACATTGCTGGTAACATATAAATGAAAGCAACAACAATCAGCCACTTCGCAGTGTCCATGAGCAGAAAAGAGCCATTTGCCATAACAGGCATTTTGGTGGGTTTTTTTTTTAATTCACTGAGATGAACATAATTATGTGATGTAATGACTATTCATGTAACCCTTACACCATGCCTTATGAATAGTGGGTGCAAGCGCAAATGACAGCAACAAAATGTTTATCAAAACCATAAGTATTTGAAAATAAAAATATACATATACACCTGTAGTTTGTTAATGCGTTAAATGCAAATCAATGAAATGAATGGTTCCCAAAGAGTTTAGTGTTAATAATGATAATTGACAGGCCTTTGTGGTCATTTGGTCTGCGCATGTTTATTCTTTATTTCAACATAAACTCCACTGATTGTTTCGTTGGAAAAGCTTTTACGTTGCTTTTAAAAGTGCCCAGCCAACTGAGACAAAAATGAAAAATCATCTTCCAAATTGCACAGAAGCTAATTACGATATGGCTCATTAATATACTGTTGGCGATATAGCAAAATAGCAAGGGAAGGAGAAATGTAACATATACATTGGCATGACTATGAGATGAAACAATTCACATTCCAGGGAAATTTAGAAATAACCTCGCTTTAAAACTAAGAATTTACTACGTTGTTTATGACTTTGATAAGCCCTTTAAAAAGTGATGGCAAGGTTAATATTTCTTGCTTGGTATGAGAGTTTTGCATCAGGGATAAAACAGTAAAAGGGGTGCAAAACATTGGACATAATGAACACGAGAATCTGTTTGTATAATTCTGCAGGCTGAGCCAATCAAAATGCATTCAATATTAGATAAAAACTTCTTTCCTCAGCTCCATCGGCAGATGATAATCATCTGGGACACCCGAACCAAATTTGATGACTCATCATTATGGAATATCCGCTCCTCATCCGAATCAAAACACAGAGTCAACGATACAGAGTTTTGTGCGACGGAAGTGAACTCTCACACAGATACATCACCACACTCTTTCAAATCGAATTTAAGGTACCGCGATTGAGCAATACTGTTAGAAAAACACATGAAATCCGTCGGGATATCTCTGACATGATAATGTGTGAATATTGAAACAATGGTTTTCATCGTTAAACCAGAAAAAACGGAAATACCTAGCACCTCCCCTCGATCTGATATAAGGCTTCGAAGGCAGACATTTTCCACTCCCTCATCGGACTCTCTAAGGATATTATAGAGAGGACGACGTCAATTTGAAAATAAGAATCAAGTCGACTAACATGTCTGAAACAAATTACGGTTACAACCAACCTTACATAAGTCATAAAGTCACCTTACATAGAAACCTCTAAGTATTTAAAAGGCAATCATTTCCGTTACACTAAGGACTGATTTTTCTTCCTCCCATTTTATGTGGTGTCTATGTGTCCATAATTACACTGGTTAGTTCCTAGCAAAATACGCTTGTCTTGTACAGTCAAGAGATGTTTTGTGCCCACGCGAAATATACCTCATTTTTACAATCTTCTCTTCTGAACACGAGCTTCATACATTTGGAAGCATGCTGCTACGTATGTTGTTCAATGCATCCAAGAAGAGACATTACCACCGATTGGTATACTTCCTATCAAATACACACAAAATAACTTTCTCTTCATTAATTCGATAATTTGTGATAAAGGTACGAAAGGAGACGGAAATGAACTTTGGTCTCATGCGAGTGGAAGGAGATATAATCTGTCCCCCATTGTTATATCAAGCATGCATTTTCTCCCAGAGTGCTCAATAAGCAAGATATAAGTACAAAGACTCTTACTGACAATTCAAAATTTTGATATCAGGGATAATTACCGTCAAATCTTCAGATTTTACGAGACATGCAACCAAGGTCACCATCGGGAGTTAAAAGACACAACAGTTTCCACTGACAACGGTCTACATACGACTATACTTAGGATGAAACGAACGAATTTTTGTCTATGCCATAACCACCTCCCAATCATCATCGCATATTTGACGTGACATTAATAAACCATAACGATCATAACAGTCAAGACAGGAAGCTTTTGTAAGCAATGAACTGGACTTGATCACCGTTAAGAGCTCAGAGTTTTTCGTCATGCTCTAACGTTACCGGATGCTGTCCTCACTGTACATGCACAAATATCGGGTGTGTTTTCGTTAGTGTAGAAGAGCAAATAAGACATTAACTCCCCAGTAAGTACAACAACTCAATGCGAATTAGTAAAAGCGTCCCTTTTAAGAGTGGTTAATATGAAACCCCTTTGTGTGAAGCTAAAAAGGACGAAATATCCTGCATTTTTGTCTCTTACTTCGCTAAAGCCTCATGCAGTATACCCGGTTTAATAATTCAGTAATATTAGACATGTTCTCTATTTTTCCTCTGTGAAACCTCGTTTAGTTTGTGAAAACAAAGGCCAAAGTTGGTGTTCTGTGATATATAGTGCCATTAGATGAAATACCGACGTGTTTGAGGTAACAATAAGTCATGATGCTCTGTTGTGAAAAGGGTGTCGATAGAGGACAATAATCACCACGTATCCTACACGTAGCAAAAGGAAGATAATGTTCTTTTATCAGCGTACTCTCTAAGGGATACCTAGCGATGCCGGCAAATCTTTCTGTCTTCGACTTTGATGTTTTGAAAAGAAGTGGTAGAAAGATGACAATACCTATTTTGTGATTATTACCTATTTAGTCGGATATGAATTGACGTGAGTTATGTAAAAGAATAAATCTATTCAAAATAAGGATGTTTTTTTCTGCCCTAGGATCCCATAGGTTTGCGTGTAAGTTATGTCTCAACTTAAAATCCCATCCCTGCTCATTATGTGGCATCGACAACCATGACTGGGTATTATGAGTCATTTTTATAGTAAAAGGCAATATTGCTGCAGAGTTTCGATCGTATTGCTCCGATTTTGTAAGAGAAATTTGACAAACACCCTAAATTATTTCTGTCAAAGATATGAATTTTTTATCAATAAAAGTGGTAATAATTAAAGAATGCCACAGATCACTAAGTTTTAGACACATTTTGTCACGGTATTAACCTGTGGGAGTATAACGCATAGTGAAATTGTTTACTTTTGACTTCTTTGTTTATTACTTTTGTTATTCGTTTGTTTTTTTCTGTATGAACGACGGAAGCGAAAATGTTTCCTGAAATGTGTTTTTATGAACAGCTGTCTCTCTTATGATATAGGGATAAGGTGCATAACGAAAGCAAGGTTATAATATGAGATGTAATTGTCTGCAAGATAAAGTTGAAGATTTATGGATAATTTCTTAAACATATCGCCTTAATTTTTTGAGCAAAAAGGGAATAAAAGAAAATCAATTGAGAAACGCTGACTTTGCACAAGGTCACAGTCGCTCAGCGGCAGGCTTAGTATTATTACAATTTCAGAGGAAGTCACTGCTCGAGGCCGTGCGATGGTAGAACTGGTGAGTACAGCGAAAAATATGGATTCATTTCAAAGAACCAGACTTATACACAAGCGAATATATAGGTCGTTGTTTTCAGGGTCTTCCTCAGTCCACAAAAGTTCTCATCGTGTATTTGCATGTCCGTTGATTCATCTTTTCAACCTATTCACGCTACAAACATAAGGTAAGTAACTAGAGTTACAAAGTAGAATAGGGTTTTTAGTAAATTCAATGTCTTAAACGAATTTGTTGGTGCTGTTCTGAAAGAGCAAGTCCTCACACAATATTCTGCCTTCAAGTGATATTGAACATGGAATTAGCTAAAGTTTACTTAAAAACAAAATAGAAAACCGATTTTCCCCAATGAGCATGACCATTTGGAAAGCTCATTTAGCAAGAAAATGCATCCCAATGTGTTCATTTGAAAACAATCCCTTCGATCTACGATTACTGAGCCCAAGGTATTGGCATGTGATCTTTTCCTTATTTGTTAATGCTCTTTTAATGATAAAATGAGCTCTTAAAATGAGATTCATGAAGTTAAGTTTAATGTGATTACTCTAGCACTGCACTTGTTCAGCCTCAAGCTGTGTTCCATCGGGTCTGTAAAACTACATGTACTAGTTGATCTACTCTGATCATTTGTACTGCATTTTAACTAAAGTTTTCCTCAAACTCATAACACCTGTTTGCATGAAGGGCTGATTTTTTTTTTCAAACCCTGAATGTTGAATCCCGTGGATGCTACCAAATCATCTTGGGACCATTGCAACGTGCTTATCTTGAATGCTTAATGACATTATGTCGAAGGAGAAAAATGTTTTTGTGGTAATCTTGTTTTTACCATACTAGCTGTTTCATTGCATGTTATTCAGTGTTACATCACAGCGATATAAGATATAATTGCTTGTTGCATTTATGCTGATGTGAACCAAAATGTTCTTTTTCATATTTCAGAATTGAGATAGCTTCTATGTATCCTTTTTTTATAGTGTTTTGAGAAGGAATTACAAAGATATATTTGTTTCCTTAAAGGACAAGTCGACCTTGATATACATAAGGATTGAGTGAATGCAGCAATATTAGTAGAACACATCAGTGAAAGTTTGAGGAAAATCAGACAATCCGTTCAAAAGTATTTGCACAGTCACTGCTACAGTGTATGATATCACTTGCGTACAACCGTTTACGATATAAGGAAAATAAAAAGAGAATTTCATGAAATAAAGTGAAAGAGAGAAATCGAGTGTTCTTTTGTTATGCGAGAAAATGGAACTATATTGAATTCTCTTTATTCTTTCTTTATATCGTTTTACACATGTGACATCACAGCCTATGGTAGTCTTTTCATCCAGCCGTGGCTGAGCAAAAACTTCAAAAATTCACAACTTTAGAATAGATTGCCGATTTTCCAAAAACTCTCACTGATGTCGTTCTATCTATATTGCATGCATTCACTCAACCCACATGTCCATGAAGGTGAATTTGTCCTTTAAACAGTGCAGGTTTGACTGCAATATTTTCATTTCATTTCATTTCATTTCATTTTATTTTTCATTTCCAACAAGTTTTTCACTCCTAGCCGCGAAATTATGGTGCTATCTCGCTTTAATTGATTTGGTTTGATTTGAATTGATTTAATTTGATTTGTTACCACTGGAATCTGTAATTTTGAATTGGCATTCATTCATGCTCTTTGATATTGCAAACATTTTTCCAATGTTTTTCATTATTGTTCAGTGAGACTCGTGGGAGGGTCTGGCGACCATGAAGGCCGAGTGGAGATACTGTGTGACGGGGTGTGGGGCACGGCGTGTGACTGGGGTTGGGGTACTGAGGAGGGGAACGCGGTATGTCGTCAGCTTGGGTACTCATCGGTAGCTTCGGTCCATCCCAATGCCCATTTCGGACAAGGATCAGGACCTATTTGGTTAGACCATGAAACATATTGCCCCACATCGGATAAAAAGTCCCTTTTGGAGTGTTATCGTTACCCATGGGGATGCTACGCATCGGGCTATACCTCCAGCTGTGGGCACGACGATGATGTGGGCGTAAGATGTGCCGGATCACGTGAGTTTATCTTACTCTGTATATGACATAGTCTTTTTAATTGCTTCGAGAGCAATAGCGCTGCTTCCTTCATGGTGATTTGCCAGTTGGATCTATTTGTTTGTGACAGTATCACGAATCTAACATCATCTCATACATCACTGTTGACTATCTTTACCTTATCGTAAAACAGTACATTTCCCTATTGATATTTTGGTTACCACAAAATCACAGAAATTCTGATTGATTAATGACATGTTCAGGCCCGTAGCCAGGATTTTTCAAGGGGGGGGGGGGGGGGTGCGGTCACTAAAAAAACGGACCTTCGGTACCAATACCAATGATGACACACACACACACACACACAATTATATATATATATATATATATATATATATATATATATATATTCTTTGGACGACCGAACTACAAAAGTTGTATAAGAATTTGCGCGCGAAGCGCGCCGCAAATTGTGAATTTTGACTGTTTTAATGACGTTTTAAAGTCTCGAGGAAATTTGTATTTTTGTCTGTTGCATGAAATCGCGTTACGGTATTTCATCTAGGAAATAGTAAAAACTCATTTTGCCAGGAAGTTGCAAAGTTTAATTGTGTTCGAGACTCTGCGCGCGTAGCGCGCCGCAATATTGAGAATAGTGATTTTCCTGGTGTTGTTTTAACTTTTATTTTTTCTATTGTATACCAGCGTTAGCAGGCCTGAAGCCAGGATTTTTAAAGGAAGGGGGGATTGCGTTAATTATTACAAAACGGTCCTTTCATACTGTCCCGGGAGGGGTAGCGACAATTAAAAGGTGGACACCATGCTCATACATGGACTTTCAAAATGGCCCCTAAACGAGTAATGATCATATGATTTTTTCGGGCCTTAAAAACAAGTATTCCTTAAATGTTTCCTGCACCCTAAAGAAGTACTTCATCATGATTGAACAATATACCATTTTTCCAAATTTCGGCCTTTTTGATACCCTTTGATTATATACGCTCGTACATCACACTTTCCATCTAATCCGTGAGAAAAAACGACCCCTATTACGCGTTTTCTTTAGCGAGTATGGTCACGGTGTCCACCTTTCAGTTGGAGTTTTCCATCCCATTGGATGCTGTTTGGAAGATGAAACATTCACTTTACTATACAGTATATCAGCCGTTGGTATGCGAGTTTGTCAAAAACGAAAATAAATAAGAAAATTTTTAAAACAAAATGAATTGTAAATGTGAACCATTTATATTTTGCCTCCTTGTGGTAGGATATTTCCAGCATTTCCGAACTTTCAAATAATCATTTTAGATTTAATAATATTAAAGGTACTATATCTTTGTGAGACGTAGATATAAAATGTCTCAGGTTTTCGATTATAGTAATTACGAGGAAATTTCTTCAATTTTTATCATATATGTAAACTTGAGGCTATTAGATTTTCATCCACTTACCTCTGTTCCTGTGAAAAAATGCAAGTGTCAACCTCAATGTCATCCACGAATCGCACGTACTCGGGCGGCCAGTGGAAAAAAAAAAAAAAAACAACCGGTCACACGCACCAAGGGCCATGGCATGCAGTGCCAATATAATAATAGCTCGCACAAATTGATACATAAGTTACATTTGTGTTTGTGTGCATGGGGACGATCCGATGGTTCATACAACAAAAGGGTTTCGTACAAATATTTTTAACATTGTTAAACGTACTCTTCCACATTTACGTAGCATATAATGTGTCTTTATATTTATTTGGATTGTTATCTTGAGAATTGCTAAAAACCGTTATTATGAAAAAGTGGACCTTTCAGAATTTGGGGGGGGGGGGGTGCGTACGCACCCGACGCACCCCCCCCCCCCCCCCCCCCCCCTGGCTACGGGCCTGCATGTTCATTCTTCATTTGTTGAAACTTATATCATACCTGATCTGGGTTACTGCCATCATCATTTTAACACTAAGTTCTTTACAAATTGAAATCACATTTTTGTAATGTCAGTATAGCCATTGCAATTTTTAGCAGACCTATAGATATCATCAGTATTCCTCATCATAATTTGTTTTCGACCTTCCCACACAAGTGGCATTCGCAATAGTACTGTAGTTCATACAAAGGGAGTATTTCCAATTCCAGTCCATAAGGGACATGGATTCACACTTGAATTGTGTTGTTAACCATGAAATTATTCAAATCGTATTATTACACCATAATAATTGTTAACATTGCTAAATCAATTGCTCTTAAATGTCTGCAGAATATGGTTGTCTGTTTATCACTATCTGTATTGAGAAGATTCTTTTATTGGCATGGGTATCCTTGCCTTTCATTTTTTTTTTTTTTTTGGTCCTATGATGCACCCGTGCTCCTCATCTGTTTTTTACGCTCTGTTCAGAATTTGGGACCTTCGCATAACAAGCTTGATTTAAAGTAGGTTCCATCATATTTCTTTAGCGTTTATACATAGAGCAAAACCTACAAAGATTGACAACCATGTTTTATATGTTTACATTAATTTACTGTGCCTCCAAGCCGGATATTATGATTCACTTCATTGTATTATATTTGATATACATTCCTTCATTGAGAAATCTGAAACTTATTGAATTGAATTTATCATTGCATGACTGTAAAATCCGATAATTATCAGCAAGAGGGAAAAGTACTGACATTGACATTTTAGATGCTATGCACTGAGTCCAATGTGGCCACGCCTATGCACCTTGATTATTTAGAAATAGAAAGAGGAATAAATTGGCTTTTTATCTAAGCATCAAAAACAAATTTTCTGATTAAGGTATTCATACAATTCTTCACCATGATGACACACTTAATATAATATGATAAACCAGTTCTTATGTCAAAATGATGAGGCTGAATGAGATCCAAGACGTAAGAATCACTATATCCCGTCCTGGTAATACTTTCACTGCAGTCTCTACTTTAGGAGAATATGTCACGTGATAATGGCCAATGTCCTTGAATGATGCTTGATGTAGACGTTGTACTGGTGTACAAAAACAAAAAACACGTATTGAGTACGTTCTTATTTTATTTATATGTATAGGAAATTTGAGTGCTCCGGCCGCAATATTTGCCAACGCAGACTTGAACGAAGGCCTAACTTACGGCGTCGATCGCTACACTTATTACGACATGACGAGTAGACTGACATTCACCCCAACGACAGCAAACCACGGTGATGTGCTTCAGTGTCATGTGTACGGTGTTGTGCGCTCTGCCACTCTGGAAGTTACAGGTGATTTTTTTTTTTAATTTGGCATCAGTACAAACATTACCAATTAAAACACAATATCAATACTTGATACACTTTATACAGTGCGCTGGAAGCAGTTTTGGATGATTTTTCCTCTTTTTTTTTTTCCAGGAAAATTTGAATGAACAAATCGTGGTCGATCTCTGCCACATCCTGTTCCGCGTGTGAATCTTCACTGTGTACTAAAAGCCTGTTATATGAATGTGAATAGCGCTCACCGGCAATGACAAAATAAACGGCAGTGCATGGAGACATGGAGACAAATAACACGATATAATGACATTCGTATTTTCACACAGGACCTGATTTTGTAATTTTCTGATCAAAATATTTGATAATCTTACGATTCGACTCTAAAGAAAGAATGGGTTTCAAAAATTCCGATGGGAGGGGGGGGGGGGGGGGGAGGGTAGGCAACAGATCCCTAGCCCCCGCCCCACTCTCTGATGCTCACGACAATACACACATGTATATATATACAGCTGTGTTAGTATATGCAATGAAAAATAAAAGGCTGGTGTAAGCAGTTATTGTAGTCAAAGATTAACCACTCCTTTGACTCCTGTCGATTGAAATTGCGATTGCAAAATAGAATATTTATAACTAAAGCTGCATAAAAACCAAAGTCTATCTCTGTACGTAGGCTATCTCACTATTTGATACTGACATATTTTTCCTTTAGGCTGAGTCCTAGGAGACGTAAAACTTGATCAACACAAACTTAGATGATTGATCTGTTCACGCGCGAAGCGTGCAGCAAAACAGGGAAATGGCTGCATAACTTTCCTTCTACTTTGTGAAAAACCCAGCGCTTTCTGGACGTAACAAAACATGCATTCAATTCCATTCTTTTCAATACGTTTTGTGTAGTAACAACGAAACTCAGTGTCAAATTCTTGTCTTTTTCATGCGATGTTCTCGACTTAAGTTTACCTAAATGCACGTATGCTTGTCATGTCATTGCTAAATAAGATTTGAAGCAGTCATTTGCATGAATGAGCGTCAAAAGACTGGATAAGAGCCTCACAATCATCATTTATTTGTAGTGTGTTTGAATTGTTTTTTGTTCTATTGTTATCACTATCATGATAGACTGCCATATAATGTCTGTTTTTCTTCTCAAGATGTGCCTTGTGCCGTTAAATAACAATGAACTTTTAAACGAATAACGTGCTGACTGTATTTGAACTGACTAAACAGGTGGTGTCGATGTACCCCGGTCCATCACTCCATGTATCACTCCAAGTCCCGGTACCCCTCCGGGAGAGAACATCTTATCTATCGATGCTGTAGAGATTAAAGGCGAGAATAACCTGGTTACTCTGGTCATCTCCTGTCACGTGAACCTCACTGATCAGCCGTCCCCGTACCTCCACACCTACACCATCGGGACTGAGACTACAACTCTATCGTCATCAAGCTCCGGCTCAGCCATCCTCTCACCACGCCCCAACGCCTGCATCGAACTCACGTGCTCCGCGACGAATGGGATAGGAACGACCTCAGCCACGCTAACACACTGTCCTCGAGGTAGGTAGTCTTCATACAATGTGCACTTTAAGAGTGCGACAATTCTGTCTTTACTTTTTCTGTTTTCACTGCGGCCTATATAAGGCCGCTATAGGTCACGTTAAACTATGTAGTAACAACTTAAGGAACTCTTAAATGCCTATGAATTTCCATACAATTTCCTCTGGTCTGGTCTTACAGTATTTTCAGTGTTACAAAAACTAAATAAAACAATATCATATTGATCATGCTCGCTCAGACATCCATACCTACACGTTCCTTTCCATTTTTGTCTTTATAAAAACCGAGTCAGCGTAGTCATTTGATAAAACCATATCTTTGTTATGGCATTGTACACTTTACTGCTAGGTATAATG
This sequence comes from Diadema antillarum, assembly GCF_040938485.1. Taxonomy (NCBI): domain Eukaryota; kingdom Metazoa; phylum Echinodermata; class Echinoidea; order Diadematoida; family Diadematidae; genus Diadema; species Diadema antillarum. The sequence goes on along the minus strand of NW_027271394.1, from coordinate 2,103,790 downwards.
ATAACCATGATAATCGGTTGGTGTTTACTCCATGTAACACATGCTTTCTAGAGGTCTTAGAAACTTAGCGCAAAGTATATTCTAAAAGTCCTCCCCTACCCTTTCTGTTCATCTGCGATAACTTTCAGACTTAAGGTATATCCATTTTAATTTCCGATTGGTGATCGGTTCCTGGTTTAGACAGTAATCAATTCATCAACTGATCATATTTTATACAACAGATAAGCCACCAGAAAGAATCATCAATGTGGGATTTGAGACTCAAGAAGCTGCTGAATCAAGTCTCATCATTACTTGTCACGTGGATCCAGAAGACCAACCCTTTCCACCAATCAACACGTACCTCATTGCAGTCGACGATAGCGTCATTTCCGATTCAGCTTCTCCTACGGTGACGATAGACCCTCAACCCAACACATGCATCGATGTCGTGTGTACTGGTATAAATGAATATGGAGAGACTGAAATGACCAAGACCTACTGTCCCCCACAGCCAGGTAAATAAAAAAAAAAACAATTTTTTTTCTTATTATTTTTTGGAACGAACAGTAAAGTAAGAAAACACAGAGTTTACGTTATGTTCATTCTCCGATTTAAAGTGGCTATCCACAATGAAAGAAATTGCAGTTTTCAGCATCCTTTAATCGTTCATGTAAATCTGCAGTAAAGTTTCACTGTGTTGAATACGTTCTCCAAAATTAAAAACACACCACTTTCTCGTGGGGTTACAGTTAAGTTAAACAGCAGTTGTGACACCTTTAACTAGAAAATTACTGAAACCAAAATGATCACATACTGTGTAAATTTAAAACCAAAACACAGTTCTCGTATACCATGCAGATACCACGTTAGATAACGCTTTCATGATACGATTTCAATTAAACAATGACAAAATGCGCAATACTAGCCAGAAAGCTTCGCCGAAAGTACTATACATTCTCAGAGATTACCTGATGGTGGTGGCTTCGTGATTTGTTACATTCGATTACATACAATACATCGGGCCAAAGCTATCTACGTTCCACCTTCGTTCTGCATACCCACTAGAGCAGGGAGGGCGCTTCAGGAATCAAAGTCGGTATACCGACTTTTATTATTTCACACTTTTATTTCACACTTTCGAAATACTCAAACAAACAAACAAAGAAACAAACAAATAAACAAACAAACAAACTTATTATCCCATCAAGATGCGTCAGCCAGGCGATTTCCTTGACAGAGCTTTTCGATGTATAGCAAGGGAATTGAGATGAATTTTGAGCCCTTACAAGTAAGTAGGCCTACCAAGAGGAAGATAATGAACGGAAAAATGTTAACTCCGCAAATGCCATGGGTCGTCAGCAGCACACCAGGGATCACCAGTGTTTCGGCCATTTAAGTGCTGTACACCTCCCCTTGACAGCACCCCCATGGCATTTCAAAGACAAGACAAAACAAAACAAAACAAAACAATGCAAAACAACACAAAACAAGAGAAAAAAGGAAAACGCTTGGCATCAATCACCTCTCCTCACTCCAGACACACTCTCTCTACATCCCCCTATTCCCACCACCCCAAGCCTTCCCTACTATCCATGCAGATCCTGTCTCTGCTGCCCCACAAATTCTCCTGATCCACCTTTCCCCGTCCCTACCACCTATTCCCATCCCCCTGACCCACCTCCTTACCGATCGACCAGCATATCCCCTGCATCCCACCTCCACAGTATGCACCTCCGCTCTCCACCCCCTTTTCTCACACTCCTCCCTCAACTCAGCATACCTATCCAAATTTCTTTCCCTTGCCTCATCCATCCTTGTCTCCCTGGCACAGTTAGCTCCACCATTGCTAACCTGTGCACAGACCTAGCCCCCAGCACCATGTCCGGCCGAAGGGCAGTTACTACCACCTCCTCTGGCACTGTACGGTTCCCCTCATCCACCCGCACCTCCCAATCATCCCCCGCTGCTAAGATCCCCCCACCATCATACCTCTGACCCTTCCTTCTCACACTGCATCTCACCCCCTCCTTCACAAACCGGATTCCCCTCACCCTAGGGTCCCATTCTTCTTCCTTGCCTCCACTGCCACCCTCGCCACCTCCACCATCTCCTTCAACACCTGGTTGTGCCTCCATGTATAGGCCTGTAATAGACCTCCACATGCTGACAAAATGTGCTCGAGTGAACCCTTCGCCTTGTTGCAAACCCTGCATCTACCATCCTCCACAATGCCCCATCTCTGAAGATTTACTGGAGAAGGCAAAACATCAAAGGTGGAACTGATCATGAAGCGCACAGCTCCAGAGGACATTGGCCAAAGGTCATTCCATGACACCTTCCTCTGCTCCACATCTTCCCATCGAGTCCATGCTCCCTGCACTCCCTGCTGTACAGCCTTGGCAAAGCGATACTCCTTCTCCTTCTCCTTAACCGCCTCCACCACCAACTCCCTTCTACCCTTCCTGCCTTGCTTGCTGTACCATCTAACACCCTAATGAAACCCGACCCCTTTCCGACCCACCTGAACCGCACCCTGCATCTCCTTCCACTTTGCCATTGCCACTGCCTCGTCTGCAGCCTCCTCCACTTCCTCCCTGTGCGGATCGGTGTTATAAGGTGCCAACAGTAAACATCAAAACTGCTGATATAATCATTTTCCATATCGCTATTGCATGCTTTTCCATGGCCAGTATTAATATTTAACCATTTCCCCTTTTACTACCTTGTCTCGTTCTAGAAGCCGGTCCCGAACAACCTGGTAGCAACATCCTTAGGATCCAGACGACGGAAATCAGAGGTGAAGGAAACCTGGTAACTCTAATCATCACCTGTCATGTTGACCTCTCTGACCAGCCTTACCCACATCTCCACACATACAACATTACAGCTGATAACAACACCTTGTCCTCCTCCAGCTGTGCCTCAGCGATCCTGTCTCCACTCCCCGATGCCTGCATCAATGTCACTTGTTCTGCGACCAACGGAATCGGAGACACGTTGTCATGGATGGAACATTGCCGGACAGAAATTCCTTCTGGTAAGTTAAAGTTTCATGGCTTATCCTTCTCAAAGCAAAGCACACAGTGCTTATATGAACCTAAAAGTGCTCCTATAAGTACCTGACAATCATCATTAATTGTATCGCGCTTTTTTTTTCAAATGTGTGTGTATGATGGCGATCAGAAATCTCCTAGTCACTTCACGGGATACAGAAGAAGGTAATAATCTGTGAGCACTGAGACAAGAGAGGGCGCTAGAGAGTTTCATTGAAGGTCACAAACAAATGAAATACTTGTCACATGATCCATGATCGTCACAGATCACCTTCTGTATCTGTATTATCGTCTGATGTTACTATACTTTCAGCAATTTAAGTCTAGTACGTGTTCAAGTTTTATACCGTTAGGTTGGAACAGCACACTTAATTTGAACAGCACGACAGTTTGATTGTTTGTTTTTTTATGTCGTATTTCCTTCCATAATTATTCTGCGACCTTTTGACAAAATATACAATGCTTTAGATGAGGTAGAAAAATACTTAAATCGACAATTTAAAACAGCTACGTGTCAGCAAGGAATGCATAATTGCGTTCTTTGTGATAGCAATTACACTTAGACAGCGTTTAAGTTGTTGGCTATCAAGTCCAAGCTAAAAACTGCGCAGTACGGAGGGAATACAGTGACACTAACACAGGAAGAAGAAAACACTACCGTTGTCCATTGGTGCTTTATCGATAGGGGGTCCCATAGCTAGCCCTCATCGACGGGTCCTTCAACAATCGTCGACCACGTACGCTCTTCTCGTCGTCGTTTTCATCCTCTCCATCATCACCTGCTTCACTGTCCTCGTGAAGAGAAAAAATGTCTTCTGATTGAGGTGAGTATATTCATAGCGTGTTTTATTTACTGGATCCGTGCTTTGACAAAGTTATTGGGTAGAATGTTATAACCTTTACAATTATTACTTACTACTTGTTAGGTTTAGTACTTGACAAGAAGCCCTGATAATCCCGGGTAAGCTAACTTGGAATCATAACCCAGATAGAATTACGAGAGATGCAGACGCGATGAAAGCGTTAATCGAAAGAAATGAGGATATTGACTTCCATCGGGGGAAAAATACACTCGTTGGTTTGACATGCTGTGTTCCTCCATAGACATTTTAGAACACGCTTAGCTTCATCTATGTTGCTACTCCTACATTTCATCAATGACTTAAGATTTTATTGCATTAAAAGATAGATTTACCATGTCCCCCTTTTCATGATTTATTTTCTTGTCGCATTTTAGATGTTTATTCACTGCCTTTATTGCGTTTCACTTTCCTACCGCAGAAGTGCCTCAAATGATATTCATTAATTGACTGGTACGCACTGCCTTTCTGTAGAGAAATTTGATTTTGTTAAGAACACACAGTACTGCTTACCATATTTGTTTGTTTTCAGTTGACACCATATCCTGCATGTTTACATGTCTTTGGCAACAATTCTAAGATCCCTTTATGACATTTGCCTGCAGGTATGGAAAGCTGCGAGGGTCAAAATGAGGGAAAGCCTTGGATGCACACCAACAATATTTTCTCCGAATGAAGAATCATAATTTGTACACTTTGTATCTTAACTCACTCTGAAATCATTCACATGTTATTATGTCTTATCTGTAGTTTCCAAAATAGATTTTATTGCCTATCAATAATCTTTATGTCAATGGTGAGTGGCAATGTCTATAGCGTATTTTTGTGATAATTTATTTCATATTGCAGCATTATCTAAGGCCATTTTCCCAGTCAAGCTTTGTTTATGAAGATGGTCCCCTGCTTGTCAAAATCATTAATTACTCAAAACCTTGTTCAAGGTATTTTCTCTGCTAGTGTACCTTCAATATGACATCTCATTGTAAATATTTAGTTTATACGGTTTGACTACAATTGAACACATGATAATGAATATTGATGCGTATAATTCATTCAATTATGCCGACACCATGTTAATTTTTGTTTTATGTATTGACGGTCGAATACAGAAATAGAACAGAACAATAACCAGCTCTGCTTCACATGATTAAATTCTACGTCACATTCCTTAAAAATGTATACAAGGCTCGATATGCACTTGTTCGTTTGGGGCCATTCGGGCCATCAGAATCATTAAATTGTTGTTGTTTTTTTTTATGGCCCGAAAAGTAAAGAAAAGCGTAACAAATGACCTATTTTTTTTATAAAACATTAAGATAATACAATAAATCATGATAATTATGTGAAAATTAAGAGGTTCGACAATGTGTGTCAAATGCCACGTACTGTGACTAAGAAGTAAGAAAGTAAAACATTAGAAAATTAAAATGACTAAGAACCTTGATAACTATGCGAAAATTGGCAGGTATATCAAAGGGGCTTACAAACATGTAATTTGTTATTAGGTGGTGGCCCGACATCTATTTCTGGTAGCCCCGGGCCACAGAGCCTCATCTAGTGTTGAACCTTGTATATAGTTTTGTCATTATGGAAACGAGGTTGGAGAGCAATTATTTTCTAATGACATCATTGGTGGTAATTTCGGTTTCCTAGATGTATCTTATGTAAAGCAATCAGTAGCGCTTCTGTACTTTTTATAGTGTCATGTGTTTTCATCATCATCATCTCTCTCTCTCTCTCTCCCTCTTTTCCATAATAAAATGTAATGTTCTTTTGAATTTTTGCACTACCCTCCGGCTTTATATGATCTCAGTGAATTAAAGTCACATCAAGAAATAAACTGTTGTTTAAACAGAAAAAACCGAATGCATCGGTAGTTCTGATTCGGTGTTCGTGTTATTTACCAACCCCTTACTGAAAAATATCAACATGAGTGTTGGAAATTATAAAGAACAAAGATAATTTTGACACTGCGTATAGCGAGAAATTTATGATGAAAGGTAAAAGTGAATAGTGGCTCATAAATGATGACATTAGTACTGTACATACACTCACACACACGCGCGCGCAGACACACACACACATACACACACACGCATATGTATATATATATATATGCATATATAGGTGTTACAAAAACATTTCACACTTTTGATCCTTAATATTTCAAACACTATATATCAGATAACCCTGACAGTGATGCTGGTGATAGCTGAATAGTGTACAATTTTGTTGGAGGTGATTTAAAAATGAAAGCATAGATCAGTTTTATTAAGTTCAATAACAGGTAGTCTTTGTTCATCCTGAAATGTAGTGTACTGTAAGCACATGTTCACGTGCATGCATTTTACCCTTTACCATGCATGAATTCAGTCTAGCAGTGCCCGGGCAATCCATCATGAATTATTAATAAAAGCATTCATGTGCCTTGGAGCAAGAGACCAAAAGCCTAGTCAACAGAGGTGTATTTTTGTCTATTGTTCAGGGTGATTGTAAACACACACTCACATACACATCATTGATTCCAATGTGAATTTCAATTTTATACTGAGGGTTAAAATTTGACCAAAAACTGGAACTAAACTTGAGATTTATTTATACATTTAATGAATCTGATTCATGTTCTCAAATTCGAATCGCCTCCAACTAAATTGTACACTATTCAGCTATTAGTCATATCAATGACAGTATTATCTGAAGTACAGTTTCGAACTATAAAGGATCAAAAGTGGGAAATGTTTCTTGTAACACCTATATAGCACAGCTGTATAATGTATATATATATATATATATATATATATATATATATATATATATATATATATAGATATAGATAGATAGATATGTACAGTTTATGTCACACCAGAGGAACGCATTAAATGCCAGTTGCCTTGGTTTTTATTCGGGGGCCTCCCCTTCGTCAGGGATTAAAGTGCTTTCTTAGTTGGTCATCATAGAGCTAATTGCTTTATCGTCATGAAGTGAGAAACAAACAAAACGTCATTTACAATACGTTGAAACTTGCCGTTACACCCATGATACATGGAAATGATAATAATGATGATAATAATAGTAATAGTAATAATAGTAATAATAATGATGATAATGATAATAATAATAATAATAATAATAATAATAATGATAATAATAATAATAGGGATAATACGAATTACGAATCGACGAATGTGGGTACATTGTATGTTATTATGTATGATGTGTGTAGAGCTGTTATTCTGTGTGGGTGTCCTTTTCTTCTGTCTATACATCTTGTGTGTGTGTGCGTGTGTGTTTGTGTGTGTGTGTGTGTGTGTGGTTTGTTGGTCCACGAGTTCTGTATGATATACATTCGTCTGTTTGAGTGATCTTTGTGAAATAGATCATTGATCAATTTGACCAAACGTTCGTAAGCCAATAACTGTGTGCTCTAAGATGATATGAAGAAAAAAAAACACCTGTATGAAAAGTGACGAGAAAGACATTATTTCACTATTGATGAAAGCATACCTAATAATAACAGTAACAATATCAACAACGCAGGGACCTTCTGATCAATATCTACACAGCCAACCAATGTAAACCAATGCTTCCCATATCCCTATACTTGAAGATAATACTCGTGTGAAATATCAACAGTTTGACTATGAAAAGACCCAGAGAAGCAACATATTCGTGTATTATTTCTTTTCCATAAACATATATTGGGAAGAACAAAAAGCAGGGATGTCCAAGAAATTCAATAGGCAATGTACCAAATATTATGAATATATGTAACAATTTTATAATTTGAAATTCACGAACATGCTAGCTTCCTGCGATCCAGATATTGAAGCTTGAACTTTCTGTGAGGAGAAGAAACAGTTAATGTGAATGATATGAATCTTTATTTCAATTTCACACTTAGGTCCTCCATTAAACGGCACACTGTCCATCAGGTTTCATGAGCGAGTAGACATTCAGAACCAAACATCCCTCGACATCGAATGTCACGTGATTTCCAAAGACAAACCCTTTCCGGCTATCGAGTCTTACGTCATCTCGGCTGATGACGTCATTTTGTCACGTTCTTCATCCCCTCGCACTACCATATCACCTCGTCCTAGATGGTGCATCCAAGTGTTTTGTGTTGGAAGCAACGGGATTGGCGAAACAACAGCATCTACGATATACTGTCCAAGAGGTAATATCAGGTGTAATGTCACCTGTAACAAGTGTGCATTATATTCTTTTAGATAGATAAAACTAAACTAAGTTTGAGGCATACACGCTCGAAATAATCACTTTGAGTACTTCTTAATTTGACTGTTTTCAAAGATCCACCTGTCGCCGATATACTATCTTTGGAATTCCATGAGGAAAGATTACCCAGCACTGCAGTCATCCTTTCCATCACTTGTCACGTGGATTCGCGAGACCAGCCGTTTCCTCGTCTACACACTTTCATCATCCAAACGGAGACTGGGACGGAGTCTAACTCCAGCTCTCTGATCCTATCTCCCCGCCCCGAATGGTGCATGAATGTCACTTGCATTGGTCAGAATGACTATGGATCGACTTCTTCTATGGAGACCTACTGCCCGACAGGTGAGGGGATGAAAGTAGTAGGATTCTTGTATTGGTCAGAATGACTATGGGTCGACTTCTGCTATCGAGACCTATACTGCCTATTACAGGTGAGAGTATGATATGATAGGATACTTGCATTGGTCAGAACGACTATGGGTCGACTTCTTCTATCGACACCTACTGCCCTAGAAGTGAGGGGATGCAAATAGGATGCTTTTATCGGTCAGAATGGCTATGGGTCGACTTCTTGAATCGAGATGTAGTGGTCTCAGAGGTGAGGGAATTAAAGTACATGTAGTAGGATACGTCTATTCGTTAGAATGGCTATGTGTCGACCTCATCTATTGAGACCTATTGATCGACAGGTGAGAGGATGATAGTAGTACGATACTTGGTCAGGATGACTATGTGTCGACTTCTTCTATCGAGACCTATTGCTCGACAGGTGAGGGGATGATAGTAGTAGGATACATATTGTCGTGGTCATAATGACTATGGGTCGACTTCTTCTCTCGAGACTTACTGCCCAAACCATTCACCGTTGAAGTTTAAATGCAATCTAGCGAGCAGGAGATCGCGCATTCAATCACATACTATAGTAACATTAAAAAACAGTCGGAAATTGCTTCATGAAAATTGACAAACTTTTCATTTCATTCTTAGTCCGAGAAATTCTTGTCATAGGTAGGTAAAATATCATACTTACATTTTCATATTCTTTGCAGTTGAGTCATTTTAATGTGTATATTTCTCATCTTTAATGACTGCGACATTTTCCATGTTACGTGCTGACAGATCACATCTAGAGTCGCTTATTTTTATCTTTTGTTTTCGTCTCTCTCTCTCTCTCTCTCTCTCTCTCTTTCTTTCTCTCCCCATTTCTTTGGAACAAATGTTAACAGATCCACCTCCCCCTGGAATAATCGACATTCGGCTGGAAGAGAAACTGGGCGAAAATAACCAACCAATATTGGTCATAAACTGTCACGTAAATGAAACGATTATGCTTCATCCCCCATTGCATACTTTCGAAGTCAAGGTTGGAAAGAAGACTGTGTCATTGTCAACCAGGCCATCGACCACTATATCGACAAGGCCTGAAAACTGTTCCATAGTAACTTGCACTGGAACCAACGATCTCGGTTCGACAAACACTACGGAAACATATTGCCCTACAGGTGAAGCAGATTCAAATCAAATCATTCGTGTGCTTGTATTATAGATGTGTGTGTGTGTTTTACTTAATTGTAATGTGCATGTATAATTATGTATAATACTTACATGTTATTTTCAGTCTCTTCGGCTCATCGCTATGAACACGTGTTGTCATTACGAACACCTATGATAAAAGATATCGATTCAGTCTCTACGGCTTACAACTACGTCTACCGGAAACTTGGTTACCTGTAGAAACGTCACGAATTTCCTCAGTAAACAAGTGACAGTTTCGGGGAAAAGAGATAATTGATAAAAAACGTAAATAACAAAGTACACATTAGTTAAGAAAAAGCGTCTTTTCTCCTCCTCTTCTCAGTATTTGCCTATCAAACTTTAAAGAAGACAAAGTAATCAGAGTACGCAGAAAAAGGCTCCATAGCAAAGGGAAACAAGAGAGACAGACAGACAGACAGACATACAGAGAGGAAAAACAACTTTTTAAAAGGATCACTTGTCCAGCATTATGTCAGATACAGTAGTAGTTACCTAATAAATCAACAGAGGAGAATGTGCACTTAGATTTGACCCTAGAGGTCTACATGTTTCGAAGTGAAACGAGATTTTCTGAAAGTTAAAAGTGCAACAATGTCATATAAATCCCTTGGTCTACTAGAGAAATAAGAAAAAGAATGAAAAAGAAATCGAGATACAATATAGAGGCTTGGAGATAAACACCCGTTACATATTTTACTGTAATGTTGAAGAATACATTTTAACCAAAAAAAAAAATGTAATTCAATGATAATTATCTGCGTGAAAGACTCATAAAAGTGAAGTTGTCCAGCTTTACTTTGGGAAGAAAAAGTGTAAGATTTGTGATTGCCGATGTTAAGTTCTATAGTGATAAACGTTTTCCAACACAACTGAAGCTTCGTTTCAATGTTCATGAAATCTTTCTTTTTTTTTCGTATATACTGGCACTCTAGTTATTATGAGTATTTGTGGCAGAAAGTCGTATCTTCCTTATTTCTCCTGCCATTCACCCATTACACTCGATCTTGATAGATCCACCAGAAGAAGGTCTGATCTCAATCCTAGTGGAAAACGACACGGATACCACCAATGTTGACATCACCTGTTTCATCGATTCGTCGGTTCAACCCAAACATCCTATCAACATTTTTGGTGTCGAGGTAAACGGTGAAAGTATGATCTCTTCATCGCAAAATGCGTCTGTCATTGTGACGTCACGTCAGAACAGGTGTCTTAACATCAGATGCACCGGAAGCAATGTCCATGGGTCAACGACCTCTCTTAGTTTGCATTGTCCCAGAGGTACGTGATATCTGACTTTCTAAACACAGACGATGAGTATGAGCCCTTATGATTCATTCAAAAGATGGCCGTGGAGAGCTTCCCTGTTACTGAAGTAATTCATGCCCGATTTACATTGAACCCTGTAAGCCATTATCATTGTTACGCAACAATTTATAGATGAACATTACAGAAAAGAGACACACAGTTTAATGTTATCATCTCCTAATCGAATCAATCGTATTAAAAGTTGCTCTTTCATTCTTTTGACGATGCTCTTCTTCAATACTTTCAAAGATGCAAGGCAGGTCATTGCGTCTATACAGCCATAAAAAAAAAAAAAAAAAAAAAAAACTGTGTTGGATGATGGTCATCTTCCGGTATAAAAGAACCGGAGAAAATAATTGTTAATAGTCACTCCCATTACAATTACTGCACAGTAATTACTTCAAGCACTATGAAGATTGAGTATTTCATTCTTTCCATCTTTAATCAACATTATAATCTTTGTTGTTCTTTGCATGACCAACCACCGTGAGTAGCTGCTTCTCAAATTTCACGGCACTCGTACTCGCTTGTTTCTCCAATGTCTTTTGAATACCCTTACAGATGATGTGATTGAAATCGAGATGTCTGACTTTCCGTCCGATGACAATGTGACGGTTGTCGTAATTCTGTGTCACGTGACTGAAGAGTACCAGCCCCACCCTGATTTCCGCCAGTACGTGATTACAGCAGACAACCTGACGCTCTCAAGGGGCAGATCTACGTGGGTCTATCTCAGCCCTAAACCTGAGAAATGTGTCTCTGTCACTTGTAGCGCCCTTAACGACTTCGGTTTCATCACTGCATCGGAAATTTATTGTCCAATTGGTAGGCGTTTGGAGAACAACATTATCATATACAAATTTCGTGGATATAACTTACATTTACTCTTTAATAAGACGAAGAATGATATAGAGCCATTTCCCGCTTCCTTTTCACGACTTACATATGGTCAGCTCTCTGTCATTAAAAATGGATTAGGCCTGTATAACATTATGTTTCTTTCTCAGAAGCTCAAAAATCTGTGTCTATGGAAGCATTATTTAACATATTTGTATACTACGCAAAATGTAGTGGTGCCAATGTCCAATAAACCTAAAGTTTCCATGGGATTTGGTTTCTTAGATCGGATGAAGAAAGAGGCCGTGAGAACTGAAAAATGCATATCACTTTCAAATCACTTAATAAAAGAATGAGAAAGGCAATTGTTTCGTATTCTATTTGAGTGGAATTTTAACGTCCATTTTAAATATGTACGGTATTCGATTACAAATAAACACGGCGGAGATAACATGTGTAGACGTAATATCTGTTACATAACTTCTAAAATAAATATTAAAGATAATGCTGATACACGATGTTTCGTGGTGAAATGAACTGCCATGTTTGTGCAATATGAGATAGGACTAGGAATTTAAACGGGGTTTTACACTGACATTCACAGCAATACTAAATCATGGTAACGACCACTTATTAGAGAGGCGGTGAGAATTATGTAACACGTTTTATGGCGGGACGTTTTAATTTCGGTGTTGTGCGATCGTACACATCAAGTTTCTTTCTTCTTGGCATAAATTTACAAAGAAGAGCCACAATCTGATGAGATTACAAATTGATGAAAAAAGACCACCATTTTCATAACATGAAAGTGACCGGGGGAGTATTATTTCAGTTTTTATTCAAGCATACCTAATGATAATAACGATAATAATAATATCAACAACTCGGGACCTCCTGATTAATATCCACACAGTCAACCACTATATCCCATCAGTGCCTCCCAATGCCTTGCTTGAAGAACTACTCTTGTAAAATATCAACAGCTTAATCACAAAAAGCCAAATGGAAACAACATGTTTATGCATTGTTTCTTTTCCATAAATATATCTTTCTAAGAACAGGGAAGCAGGAATGACAAAGAAATTCAACACGAAATGTACCAAAGCTGCACTCTTAATGAGAAATTCATGAACATACTGGCTTCCGGGGATCCAGATATTACAGTTCAAAAGTGAATAGAATTGAGGTGGCAAATGTACCACACCAATCATTTCTTAACATTACGTATCGTAAGTAAATATCTATTAATCGTCGATCTTGAAATCAGTGTACGCGTCGTAACACATACGGGGTATGACGGCTGAAACCTGAAGGAGACGGTCATGAAATCAGTGATCACGTGTTTTCATCTTCGTCGGTTTTCGTGGACTTTCTGCAAGGAGAAGAAAAAGTAAATGTGAATGATATGAATCTTTATTTCAATTTCACACTTAGGTCCTCCATTAAACGGCACACTGTCCATCAGGTTTCATGAGCGAGTAGACATTCAGAACCAAACATCCCTCGACATCGAATGTCACGTGATTTCCAAGGACAAACCCTTTCCGGCCATCGAGTATTACGTCATCTCGGCTGATGACGTCATTTTGTCGCGTTCTTCATCTCCTCGCACTACCATATCACCTCGTCCTAGATGGTGCATCCAAGTGTTTTGTGTTGGAAGCAACGGGATTGGCGAAACAACAGCATCTACGATATACTGTCCAAGAGGTAATATCAGGTGTAATGTCACCTGTAACAAGTGTGCATTATATTCTTTTAGATAGATAAAACTAAACTAAGTTTGAGGCATACACGCTCGAAATAATCACTTTGAGTACTTCTTAATTTGACTGTTTTCAAAGATCCACCTGTCGCCGATATACTATCTTTGGAATTCCATGAGGAAAGATTACCCAGCACTGCAGTCATCCTTTCCATCACTTGTCACGTGGATTCGCGAGACCAGCCGTTTCCTCGTCTACACACTTTCATCATCCAAACGGAGACTGGGACGGAGTCTAACTCCAGCTCTCTGATCATATCTCCCCGCCCCGAATGGTGCATGAATGTCACTTGCATTGGTCAGAATGACTATGGATCGACTTCTTCTATGGAGACCTACTGCCCGACAGGTGAGGGGATGAAAGTAGTAGGATTCTTGTATTGGTCAGAATGACTATGGGTCGACTTCTGCTATCGAGACCTATACTGCCTATTACAGGTGAGAGTATGATATGATAGGATACTTGCATTGGTCAGAACGACTATGGGTCGACTTCTTCTATCGACACCTACTGCCCTAGAAGTGAGGGGATGCAAATAGGATGCTTTTATCGGTCAGAATGGCTATGGGTCGACTTCTTGAATCGAGATGTAGTGGTCTCAGAGGTGAGGGAATTAAAGTACATGTAGTAGGATACGTCTATTCGTTAGAATGGCTATGTGTCGACCTCATCTATTGAGACCTATTGATCGACAGGTGAGAGGATGATAGTAGTACGATACTTGGTCAGGATGACTATGTGTCGACTTCTTCTATCGAGACCTATTGCTCGACAGGTGAGGGGATGATAGTAGTAGGATACATATTGTCGTGGTCATAATGACTATGGGTCGACTTCTTCTCTCGAGACTTACTGCCCAAACCATTCACCGTTGAAGTTTAAATGCAATCTAGCGAGCAGGAGATCGCGCATTCAATCACATACTATAGTAACATTAAAAAACAGTCGGAAATTGCTTCATGAAAATTGACAAACTTTTCATTTCATTCTTAGTCCGAGAAATTCTTGTCATAGGTAGGTAAAATATCATACTTACATTTTCATATTCTTTGCAGTTGAGTCATTTTAATGTGTATATTTCTCATCTTTAATGACTGCGACATTTTCCATGTTACGTGCTGACAGATCACATCTAGAGTCGCTTATTTTTATCTTTTGTTTTCGTCTCTCTCTCTCTCTCTCTCTCTCTCTTTCTTTCTCTCCCCATTTCTTTGGAACAAATGTTAACAGATCCACCTCCCCCTGGAATAATCGACATTCGGCTGGAAGAGAAACTGGGCGAAAATAACCAACCAATATTGGTCATAAACTGTCACGTAAATGAAACGATTATGCTTCATTCCCCATTGCATACTTTCGAAGTCAAGGTTGGAAAGAAGACTGTGTCATTGTCAACCAGGCCATCGACCACTATATCGACAAGGCCTGAAAACTGTTCCATAGTAACTTGCACTGGAACCAACGATCTCGGTTCGACAAACACTACGGAAACATATTGCCCTACAGGTGAAGCAGATTCAAATCAAATCATTCGTGTGCTTGTATTATAGATGTGTGTGTGTGTTTTACTTAATTGTAATGTGCATGTATAATTATGTATAATACTTACATGTTATTTTCAGTCTCTTCGGCTCATCGCTATGAACACGTGTTGTCATTACGAACACCTATGATAAAAGATATCGATTCAGTCTCTACGGCTTACAACTACGTCTACCGGAAACTTGGTTACCTGTAGAAACGTCACGAATTTCCTCAGTAAACAAGTGACAGTTTCGGGGAAAAGAGATAATTGATAAAAAACGTAAATAACAAAGTACACATTAGTTAAGAAAAAGCGTCTTTTCTCCTCCTCTTCTCAGTATTTGCCTATCAAACTTTAAAGAAGACAAAGTAATCAGAGTACGCAGAAAAAGGCTCCATAGCAAAGGGAAACAAGAGAGACAGACAGACAGACAGACATACAGAGAGGAAAAACAACTTTTTAAAAGGATCACTTGTCCAGCATTATGTCAGATACAGTAGTAGTTACCTAATAAATCAACAGAGGAGAATGTGCACTTAGATTTGACCCTAGAGGTCTACATGTTTCGAAGTGAAACGAGATTTTCTGAAAGTTAAAAGTGCAACAATGTCATATAAATCCCTTGGTCTACTAGAGAAATAAGAAAAAGAATGAAAAAGAAATCGAGATACAATATAGAGGCTTGGAGATAAACACCCGTTACATATTTTACTGTAATGTTGAAGAATACATTTTAACAAAAAAAAAATGTAATTCAATGATAATTATCTGCGTGAAAGACTCATAAAAGTGAAGTTGTCCAGCTTTACTTTGGGAAGAAAAAGTGTAAGATTTGTGATTGCCGATGTTAAGTTTTATAGTGATAAACGTTTTCCAACACAACTGAAGCTTCGTTTCAATGTTCATGAAATCTTTCCTTTTTTTTCGTATATACTGGCACTCTAGTTATTATGAGTATTTGTGGCAGAAAGTCGTATCTTCCTTATTTCTCCTGCCATTCACCCATTACACTCGATCTTGATAGATCCACCAGAAGAAGGTCTGATCTCAATCCTAGTGGAAAACGACACGGATACCACCAATGTTGACATCACCTGTTTCATCGATTCGTCGGTTCAACCCAAACATCCTATCAACATTTTTGGTGTCGAGGTAAACGGTGAAAGTATGATCTCTTCATCGCAAAATGCGTCTGTCATTGTGACGTCACGTCAGAACAGGTGTCTTAACATCAGATGCACCGGAAGCAATGTCCATGGGTCAACGACCTCTCTTAGTTTGCATTGTCCCAGAGGTACGTGATATCTGACTTTCTAAACACAGACGATGAGTATGAGCCCTTATGATTCATTCAAAAGATGGCCGTGGAGAGCTTCCCTGTTACTGAAGTAATTCATGCCCGATTTACATTGAACCCTGTAAGCCATTATCATTGTTACGCAACAATTTATAGATGAACATTACAGAAAAGAGACACACAGTTTAATGTTATCATCTCCTAATCGAATCAATCGTATTAAAAGTTGCTCTTTCATTCTTTTGACGATGCTCTTCTTCAATACTTTCAAAGATGCAAGGCAGGTCATTGCGTCTATACAGCCATAAAAAAAAAAAAAAAAAAAAACTGTGTTGGATGATGGTCATCTTCCGGTATAAAAGAACCGGAGAAAATAATTGTTGATAGTCACTCCCATTACAATTACTGCACAGTAATTACTTCAAGCACTATGAAGATTGAGTATTTCATTCTTTCCATCTTTAATCAACATTATAATCTTTGTTGTTCTTTGCATGACCAACCACCGTGAGTAGCTGCTTCTCAAATTTCACGGCACTCGTACTCGCTTGTTTCTCCGATGTCTTTTGAATACCCTTACAGATGATGTGATTGAAATCGAGATGTCTGACTTTCCGTCCGATGACAATGTGACGGTTGTCGTAATTCTGTGTCACGTGACTGAAGAGTACCAGCCCCACCCTGATTTCCGCCAGTACGTGATTACAGCAGACAACCTGACGCTCTCAAGGGGCAGATCTACGTGGGTCTATCTCAGCCCTAAACCTGAGAAATGTGTCTCTGTCACTTGTAGCGCCCTTAACGACTTCGGTTTCATCACTGCATCGGAAATTTATTGTCCAATTGGTAGGCGTTTGGAGAACAACATTATCATATACAAATTTCGTGGATATAACTTACATTTACTCTTTAATAAGACGAAGAATGATATAGAGCCATTTCCCGCTTCCTTTTCACGACTTACATATGGTCAGCTCTCTGTCATTAAAAATGGATTAGGCCTGTATAACATTATGTTTCTTTCTCAGAAGCTCAAAAATCTGTGTCTATGGAAGCATTATTTAACATATTTGTATACTACGCAAAATGTAGTGGTGCCAATGTCCAATAAACCTAAAGTTTCCATGGGATTTGGTTTCTTAGATCGGATGAAGAAAGAGGCCGTGAGAACTGAAAAAATGCATATCACTTTCAAATCACTTAATAAAAGAATGAGAAAGGCAATTGTTTCGTATTCTATTTGAGTGGAATTTTAACGTCCATTTTAAATATGTACGGTATTCGATTACAAATAAACACGGCGGAGATAACATGTGTAGACGTAATATCTGTTACATAACTTCTAAAATAAATATTAAAGATAATGCTGATACACGATGTTTCGTGGTGAAATGAACTGCCATGTTTGTGCAATATGAGATAGGACTAGGAATTTAAACGGGGTTTTACACTGACATTCACAGCAATACTAAATCATGGTAACGACCACTTATTAGAGAGGCGGTGAGAATTATGTAACACGTTTTATGGCGGGACGTTTTAATTTCGGTGTTGTGCGATCGTACACATCAAGTTTCTTTCTTCTTGGCATAAATTTACAAAGAAGAGCCACAATCTGATGAGATTACAAATTGATGAAAAAAGACCACCATTTTCATAACATGAAAGTGACCGGGAGAGTATTATTTCAGTTTTTATTAAAGCATACCTAATGATAATAACGATAATAATAATATCAACAACTCGGGACCTCCTGATTAATATCCACACAGTCAACCACTATATCCCATCAGTGCCTCCCAATGCCTTGCTTGAAGAACTACTCTTGTAAAATATCAACAGCTTAATCACAAAAAGCCAAATGGAAACAACATGTTTATGCATTGTTTCTTTTCCATAAATATATCTTTCTAAGAACAGGGAAGCAGGAATGACAAAGAAATTCAACACGAAATGTACCAAAGCTGCACTCTTAATGAGAAATTCATGAACATACTGGCTTCCGGGGATCCAGATATTACAGTTCAAAAGTGAATAGAATTGAGGTGGCAAATGTACCACACCAATCATTTCTTAACATTACGTATCGTAAGTAAATATCTATTAATCGTCGATCTTGAAATCAGTGTACGCGTCGTAACACATACGGGGTATGACGGCTGAAACCTGAAGGAGACGGTCATGAAATCAGTGATCACGTGTTTTCATCTTCGTCGGTTTTCGTGGACTTTCTGCAAGGAGAAGAAAAAGTAAATGTGAATGATATGAATCTTTATTTCAATTTCACACTTAGGTCCTCCATTAAACGGCACACTGTCCATCAGGTTTCATGAGCGAGTAGACATTCAGAACCAAACATCCCTCGATATCGAATGTCACGTGATTTCAAAGGACAAACCCTTTCCGGCTATTGAGTCTTACGTCATCTCGGCTGATGACGTCATTTTGTCGCGTTCTTCATCTCCTCGCACTACCATATCACCTCGTCCTAGATGGTGTATCCAAGTGTCTTGTGTTGGAAGCAACGGGATTGGCGAAACAACAGCATCCACAATATACTGTCCAAGAGGTAATATATCAGGTGTAAAGGCACCTGTTACAAGTGTGCCTTAAACTCTTTCAGATAGATAAAACTAAACTAAGTTTGAAGCATACACACTCGAAATAATCACTTTAACTGTGTAATTCTTTAATTTGACTGTTTTCAAAGATCCGCCTGTCGCCGATATAATATCTGTGGAATTCCTTGAGAAAAGATTATCCAGCACTACAGTCATCTTATCCATCACTTGTCACGTGGACTCGCGAGACCAGCCGTTTCCTCGTCTGCACACTTTCATCATCCAAACGGAGACTGGGACGGAATCTAACTCCAGCTCTCTGATCCTATCACCACGTCCCGAATGGTGCATGAACGTCACTTGTATTGGTCAGAATGACTATGGATCGACTTCTTCTATCGAGACCTACTGCCCAAGAGGTGAGTTGGTGGAAATAGTACGGCACTTTTATTGGTCAGAATAGGTACGGGTCGACTTCTTCTATCGAGACCTATAGCCAGTGATAGCCCGACAGATGAGGGGATGAAAGTAGTAGGATTGTAAAATTGCATTGGTCAAGATGACTATGGGTCGACTTCTGCTATCGAGACCTACTGCCCGACAGGTGAGGAGATGAAAGTAGTATAGACACTTGTATTGGTCTGAATAGCTGTGGGTCGACTTCTTCTATCGAGACCTACTGCCCTAGAGGTGAGGGGTTGATGATAGTTTAGGATACTTGTATTGGTCGACTTCTTGAATCAAGACCAAATGGCCTAAGAGTTGAGGGAATCAAAGTAGTAGGATACTTCTCTTCATTAGAATGACTATGTGTCGACCTCTTCAGCGAGACATATTGCCCGACAGGTGAGGGGATGATAGTAGTGGGATAGGTATTATAGTGGTCATAATGACTATGGGTCGATTTCTGCTCTCGAGACCTGGTGCCCAAACCATTCAGTGTTGAAGTTTAAATGCAATCTAGTGCGCAGGAGATCGCGCATTCAAGCACATACTAGTAACATAAAAAAAGATAGTCGGAAATTGCTTCATGAAAATTGACAAATTCTTGCCATAGGTAGGTAAAATATCATAGTTACATTTTTCATATTCTTTTCAGCTAAATCGCTTTAATGTGTGTATTATTTTCTCGTCTTTAATGACTACGACTTTTATAGTATTACTTGCTGACGGATCATATCTAGAGGCGTTTATTGCTTCTTTTGTTTTTGGCTCCTCTCTCCCTCTCTCTCTGGAACACATGTTAACAGATCCACCTCGCCCTGAAATAATCAACATTCAACTGGAAGAGAAACTGGGCAAAAATAACCATCCAATATTGGTCATAAACTGTCACGTAAATGAAACGATTGTGCTTCATCCTCCACTGCATACTTTCGAAGTCAAGGTTGGAAAGAAGACTGTGTCATTGTCAACCAGGCCATCGACCACTATATCGACAAGGCCTGAAAACTGTACCGTAGTAACTTGCACTGGAACCAACGATCTCGGTTCGACAAACACTACGGAAACATATTGCCCTACAGGTGAAGTAGATTCAAATCAAATCATTCGCGTGCTTGTGTCATAGATGTGCGTGTTTGTTTTGCTTAATTGTAATTTACATGTACGTATACAATGTATGTATAATACTTACATGTTATTTTCAGTCTCTTCGGTTCATCGCTATAAACACACGATGTCATTACGAACACCTATGATAAAAGATATCAATTCAGTCTGTACGGTTTACAACTACGTCTACCGGAAACTTGGTTACCTGTAGAAACGACAAGAATCTCCTTTGTAAACAATAGTGACAGTTTAATGGAAAAGAGTAATAATTTATGAAAACGTAAATAACAAAATGAATAATAGTTGAGAGAAAAGCTTCTTTTTGGCTTGTCGTTTATAGTTCAATATTTGGGTATCGAACTTCAAAGAAACCAAATGATTTAGGTTGCAATTAGGACACAGAGAAAAAGGCTCCATAGCAAAGAGAATAAGAGAGAGAGAGGAAACAAAAAATAAAAAAGCATCACTTGTCCAGCATTATATCAGATACAGAAGTAGTTGCCCAATCAATCAACGGAGGAGAATGAGAACTTAGATTTGACCGTGGAGGTCTACACATTTCAAAGTGAAACTTTACAAGATATTTTGAAAGTTAAAACTTGGTGGTGTCATAACTAAATCTCTCAGTTTACTAGAGAAGTAAGAGAAAGAAGGCAAAACAAGACGGATATACAATATCGAGGATTACAGACAAGCACAAGTTACATATTCAATTGGAATGTTCAAGTATACATTTGAAGAAAAAACTGTAATTTAATTCAGTGACATCTGCGTGACAGACTCATAAATGTATATCCTTATTCTATTCTACTATAGGGAGAGCTCTATGCTGTCAAAAGTAGCGTTCGGATTGTCGATGTTAAGTTCTATAGTGATTAACGTAATCCATCACAGCTGAAGGTGTCAATGTTCATGAATCTTTTATCGTATATACTGGCACTCAAGTTATTATGAGCATTTGTGGCAGAAAGTCGTATCTTCCTTATTTCTAACGCCATTCACCCATTACACTTGATCTTGATAGATCCACCAGAAGAAGGTTTGATCTCAATCCTAGTGGAAAACGACACGGATACCACCAATGTTGACATCACCTGTTTCATCGATTCGTCGGTTCAACCCATACATCCTATCAACATTTTTGGTATTGAGGTAAACGGTGACAGCATGATCTCCTCATCGAAAAATACGTCTGCCATTGTGACATCACATCAGAACAGGTGTCTTAACATCAGATGCACCGGAAGCAATGTCCATGGGTCAACGACCTCTCTTAGTTTGCATTGTCCCAGAGGTACGTGATATCTGACTTTCTAAACACAGATGATGAGTGTGAGCCCTTATGATTCATTCAAAAGATGGCCGTGGAAAGCTTACCTGTTACTGAAATTGCTCACGCCTGGTTTACATTAAACCTTGTCAACCGTTATCATCGTTACGCAAGAATTTATGGATGAATATCATAAAATAGAGACACACAATCTAATGTTATAATCTTCCATTACTACACATTGATTACTTCGAACACAATGAAGATTGCATATTTCATTCTTTTCATATTCAATCAACTTTATAATCTTTGTTGTTGTTTACATCACCATCAAGCGTGAGTAGCTACTGTTTTCATGAAGACAGGCATAAACTCTCTAAGACTTCACTGCACTCAGGCTCGCTTGTTTCTCTAATGTCTCCTGAATACCTTAACAGATGATGTGATTGAGATCAAGTTGTCCGAGTATACGTCCGATGACAATGTGACGGTTGTCGTAATTCTGTGTCACGTGACCGAAGATTACCAGCCCCACCCTGATTTCCACCAGTACGTGATTACAGCAGACAACCTGACGCTCTCAAGGGGCAGATCTACGTGGGTCTATCTCAGCCCCAAACCTGAGAAATGTGTCTCTGTCACTTGTAGCGCCATCAACGACTTCGGTTTCATCACTGCATCGGAAATTTATTGTCCAACAGGTAAACATTTGGTAAACAACAATATCATCCACAAATTTCGTGGATTTAACATAAGTTTACTCTTGAATAAGACGAAGAACGATGTAGAGTTGGTCTATTGTTTTCGATCATTTCCCACTTTCGTTTCAACACTTACACATGGTTAGCTCTATGTTATTAAAAAAGAATATGCCTGTATATTGTCCTTTCTCAGAAGCTCAAAAATCTCTCTTACATTCGTGTTCTCCCCAAAATATAGTGGTGCCAATACCCAAATAAACCTAAAGTTTGCATGGGATTTGCTTTGTTAGATCGAATGAAGACAGAGGCTGAGAGAACTGAAAAATGCGTCACTTTCCAATCACTTAACAAAAGAGTGAAAAGACAATTGTTTCGTATCCGATTTTAAAATTTGAGTAGAATTCGAGTGTCTATTTACACACGAAATTCAAATACATATAAGAGGGAGATAACACGTGTGAAAATAAAATGTACTACATAGCTTCTAAAATACTGTATTAAAGATAAGGCTGATACTTGATGGTGGAATAGACTGCCTGGTTTTGCAATAAGAAATGGGACTGGGAATGGTTTTTACACTGATACCCACAGCAATATATCATGGTAGTGACCACTTATTATTAGAGAGGCGGAGAAAAATGTAACACGTTTCATGTCACCACATTTTGATTTCATTGTTAAGCGATCGTACACATCAAGTTTATTTCATCTTGGCATTAATTTACAAACAAGAACCATAATCTGATGAGATTCCAAATTGATGAAAAAAGACCGCCTTTTTCATAACATCTATTTCCGTCCGTCTGTCTGTTTCTCCAGACTACGTACATGTAACTGGAATCCTGCAAACAATGTCGACAACGTACGCCCTCCTCATCGTCCTTTTCGTTCTTGCTGTTGTGGTGTGCGTCGTCACCGTCATGCAGAGGAAGATAGACACGCCCAAAGTACCAGGTGTGTCTGCAATCCGTGACCAAAAAAAAAAAGAAAAAAAGAATACATATTTTTATACCAATATCCAGTTTTATCCCGGCTTTCCCTGGATCATTCTATTTGAAAACAGTTCAGAAACAGGCTACAATTTATGTGATCTCAGTCTTAGCTACATTTGAGAAATCTAAAGAATGTACGCAAACTACCGGCAAATGGTTATTCTTTGAAAAAAGATACAGCCTTAAAGGCTGGGCAGAATACATTGAATTTTCAAAGGGGAAAGCTTTCAAACTTCAGGACACACTTTGCTATTGTGAATGGAATATAGCCTTACATTGACGTAAACCATTTTAAGAATCTTTTTCCAGTTTTGCTTAGAAATACATATCATCCTCTCTTTGTCATAGAGACAGGCATCTATGTATCCCTAGACTTAAGTAATTCATGTACAGACTGATGTAAATTCTTTTCATTCATCCAGTCGAAGTACAAGATCAATAAGTAGTTGAATAAAAAACTGGAAAACAAACTCACTGTTGCGACGTTTCGCCAGTTATCAATTGGCTTCTTTGGGCGAATGATGCTATTTGAGAGCCATTCCATCATCGGGAGCATCATTCGCCCGAAAGGAGCCAATTGATAATTGGCGAAACGTCGCAACAGTGAGTTTATTTTCCAGTTTCTTGATTCAATTAATTATTGATTTAATTCATGTTTAGTAGAAGAACAGTATCAGCAACACGTTGCTATTTGTAGGTATAAGTCATTTAACATTGCATCACGTGGTTTCCTTGTCTTTCAGATCAACTTTATGAGAATAAAATCTTGAACTGAGGACGCTGGACACATGGAAAAGATGACGAAAGTGAAATGCACTTTGTAATCTCAGACATTGTAGGAAAAAGTACGACCTAGTCCATATTCTAACTAGGTGCTTCAATACATTGTATAGTACATACATCATAATCCAGAGCAAGCTCCTCTCTCACCCATCCCAACACCTACCTCGTCTCCAGTAGATATAAAGTGACTTGAAAGGAAACACAAGTCCAAATCTTAAAGGACACCTCCGGATGATTTTCAGATCTTTACATTTGAACAGCTATAGATTACTTATACTGAGGACAGAGTTTCAGAATTTATGATAACTGGAATGAAGAGCAAGAATATTCTCAAAATTTAGAACAAATTGCAATGTACAAGGATGATGACATAGCAGAGTCACCGTAAGAATGCATGAGTTGGGGCTCAAGGAAGCAGAACAAAAGAAGAAAGCATGCATAGATTATACACAGGTGAATCGCAAGCAAGTGGTATTGTAATGGAATTACACTGCTACATTTCTGAAATATGTGAGCCTCCTATGTCATCATGCTTGTTCAGTGTAATTTGTTTAATGTTTTTTAAAGTATTGTTTCTCTGCTCAAGAACCACAATAAATTCCAAAAATCTATACATGGAGTTGTCGATTATGTACTACATGATGTGAAATCATGAAAATTGTCTGGAATGCCCCTTTAAGGGAATCTTACCAGTGAATCGTTATCCATCTGCTTTATGTCTAATACCATCAGTGTTTCCATTTTTATGAGGGACCGACCTAACATAGCGAAGTCCAAAATCAAAGTGTGATATAGCTTGCACAAATTCAAAGACGTATAGTTCATAACCTCTTTTCACAACTTTTGAAAAGGTATACTTTATATCCAAATAATCATCCCGTTTTTAATGGCATCAAATGCTGCCATCTTCCAGTTGCGTTCAGAATATATATTTGTTTATATGGGTATAATTTCACCAGTATTTTCATACGAATTATGAGGGACCAACCTACCGTAGCAAAGGCTGAACTCAAAGTGTTATATATATTATAGTTTGTACAACTTTAAAGACGTAGTTAATAATCTATTTTCACCACTTTTGAATAAGGTACTTCATATACCCCAATAATCGTCCTGTTCTTATTGGCATCTAAAGTCATCTTCCAGTTCCGTTCAGAATACGTTTCCTGCAAGAGGTGCATTTCCAGTTTGACCGTGGTTTGAATATTCTGGCATGGCCTTCTAGTCGGCTGTCATTTCTTACTACAATAAAACCACTCATGTTCCAGAGTCCCACCATCAATTTAAGTCCCCTTCCTTTAACACAGCTGAATTTATTTCAAGTTTATTTTTTCTATGCAAGTATCAAATATTAAGTCTCTTATGTTCCTGGAACCTAGGCGTCTATATAAGTGTGATTTAAGCATCTGTACAACTTCCGTAAAAAGAAGTTTTTTCTATAATATTTTGTTTTACTTTCGTTATTATCCTCGACAATGCAAATGCTTATCATTTGGATATATCTAATGGCGTGGATTGGAACAAAAAAAAAGTGAAATTAATAAACATCCCTCTGACAGCATGATGTAAAATGTGAAATAAAACTATCAAACGTGTTTGCCATTTTTTTAATAATTCGCAATATACAAATAATAGTAGTAATCGTAGTAGTAGTAGTAGCAAAAGACGAAGAAATAGAAGAAGAAACGGTAGTTTTAAGAATACAATATTCATTTCAGTCATAATGTTATCATGGAATCGATTTCTTCGTTCGAAATAAACTAGTATACGCACATGCATGTCACAATTATGGGGTTTTCGTATAATTGGTTTCAACTTGGTTTCATTCATTTCGTTTTGTTGTCGTTGTTCAGAAGATGTCTGTAGCTATTGCACACTGGTATTATATACCTGTAATTTTTCCACCGCTGGCGGCGCATGGCACGAAAGTCATCTAGGTTTTACCAGGTCAAGGAGGAATGTGACATGTTATCTGCAGAGTACTGTATGCAAATGATAAACTGAATCGTCCAGGACGTGTTGTATGAGCATTAAAAATCAATTACGCAATTGCACACTGCTGTGAAGTTATATTCATCCTCATTTTGTTTTAAGTGTCTTGGTTTTACTAGCACAAGGAATGTCATAATAGCAAGTAAACGAATTTGCCATGCTAGTACTTGTATAGTAACATATTATTAAAATGAATTCTGGTAATGCCTGTGAGTTTATTTGTTTGTGTGTGTGTGAGTAGACATGTGTGTGTTTTGAGCCTGTGTACGTTCACTGTAGCATGATGGTTTCATTGTTTAATCTGGGACCTGTTTCATAAAGAGTTACAATCGATCTTAAGCATGATTTATTTAGTGTAACAGTTTCACACCATACGAGAACGAGACAAGAAAACAAAACAAAACAAAACAAAACCCTCTCGATTACAGAGTTCAACCTGTGAGCTGAAAATGAGAAAAGATTCAACTTACGAACTTTTTGTGTGTAGTGACCCCGTCATGGTGAAGTAATTCAGCAGAGAGTAATAATTAGTCCATGGGCCAGGCCAGATATTGGTACCACCTGGTACTGGTACCTGGTACCAACCTTTTTGGTGTCATTTTCTTTGTCGGGCATAGATATGCTTATCAAGCTATGATAGCATTTCCAAATGAGTAGCTTAGTCATAATAAATTATATATTGAATTTTTAACCAAGTTGGTCTCGTTGTTATATCCCTATATTTCTGAATCGAAACTAACCGCTATACAAAGAAGAGCGCTGTCTTCTGTATGTTCACAGGTGTTCTATTGTAAACGCGGTGCGCTTAGTCTTTATTCAAGGCAGCGAAGGAAATATCCAAAGGTTATGATGTCCACACCGCTTAGTCTTTATTCAAGACGGCGAAGGGAATATCCAAAGCTTATGATACAGTGTATATCCTTTTATCTAAAAACAACGACAACAAAAAAGCAATTCCTCGTGAATTTTACCATATTTTTCAATTATTTATCATTTTCCGGTGAAAACGCTACGGTGAAAACGCTAACACCACGCCAATGTCGCTTTATTTCCATTCAACACTAAAAGATAATGCAAAAACAATGCACCGGTACACTACAATACATTATAATGAATAACATCGTAAATAAAAGAAGTGATTTTTGTTTAAAACTGATGTGTTTGTTGAGAGGGTAGTATAAAAACACTATAAATAATCCCTTTTATGAGGAACTTTAGATATGATAACGGTACATTGGTCTAGATAAAGACTAAGCGCACTGCGTGACAGCTGTGGACATCATAACCCTTTGGATATTCCCTTCGCTGCCTTGAATAAAGACTAAGCGCACCGCGTTTACAACAGAACACCTGTGGACATACGGAAGACAGTGCTCTCCTTTGTATACCGGTTAGTTTCGATTCAGAAGTATAGGGATATAAAAACGAGACCAAGTTGGTTTAAAAATCATTTATTATGACTAAGCTACTTATTTGGAAATGCTATCATAGCTTGGAAATGCTATCATAGCTTGATAAGCATGTCTATGCCCGACAAACAAAATGACACCAAAAAGGTTTCGCCACCTCAGGTGGTACCAATAACCCATTTTTCGGGTCTAGGCCCATGAACTAAATATTCAATGTTACATTATCCCTTCCTCTCGCATAACTGTTTTATACACGACTTGTTTGTGGATGTGCGTTAGATGAACACCTATATTATGGAACGGCTGTGTGTGTGTCTGTGTGTGTATGTGTGTGTTTATGAATATGTGGATTTGCAGTTAACATTGCGGACTTCCGTCACAATGATAATATGTGATGATGATGATGATGATCCACAGCATTTGTATGGCGCCATATATCTGTCACAGAAACATTCAAAGGCGCAGACTCCTCCAAGACAGTTAGCAATTAAATGTCTGGTGAAAAATGTGAGTCTTGAGTGAGGCTTTGAAGTGATCCAGTTTGTCAATTTCACGGAGGAAAGATGGGAGGGAGTTCCATAGGCGAGGAGCAATAGAGGAAAACGCCCGGTCTCCGTATCCCTTGAGATGTGTGATGGGCACCTGGAGAGTGAGGCCAGATGAACGAAGGCCAGGGCGAGGCTGCCGTCGCTCAATTAGGGAAGACAGGTATCCTGGGGCCAGACCATGAATGGCCTTAAAAGTGAGAAGTAAGATCTTGAAATCAATTCTGTTCTTGATGGGAAGCCAATGCAGCTCAGCCAGGACAGGGGTAATGTGATCATACTTCCTCAGCCCGGTGAGCAAGCGTGCTGCTGCATTCTGTACTGCTTGAAGTCTGTTCAAGGTTGCAGATGGAAGGCCAGCTAGGAGACTGTTACAAAAATCCAGTCTTGATGTTATGAGTGAATGAATGATGCTTTCTGCTTCTATCCTTGTAAGCAGAGGTCTAATAGCTGCGATGCTACGAAGCTGGAAGTAAGCAGTCTGGCATACCTGCGAAACATGCCTATCCATCCTCATAGACTGGTCAAAGTAGACCCCAAGGTTACGGACGTTATCTGCAGGAGAGACAGACACATCACCGACGTGAAAATCCATGGAGACGATCTTGTTTCTCATTTGTGGAGAAGAAATGATGAGGCATTCAGTCTTGTCGTCATTGAGTTTCATGAAGTTCTTCACCATCCATTGTCGGATATCTGACAGGCATTCAGTCATCCTCGTAGCTGCTGCTGTTTCTTCAGCTGCCACTCTTGGATCGAATGTCACATAAAGTTGAGTGTCATCTGCATAGAAGTGGGGTTCTAAGCCATGCTGACGTGCTATGTTCCCAAGGGGGGAAGTGTATAGTGTAAAGAGTAATGGTCCGAGGACTGAACCTTGTGGGATGCCACAGGTCAGGAAGGCCTGCTCTGACAGAGTTCCATTGATGTTCACAGACTGTCTTCGGCAATGGAGATAAGATCTGAACCATTGAAGGGCAGTGGCGCCAACTTTGAAATCCTGCTGCAGCCTGTGAATGAGGACTTTGTGATCAATTGTGTCAAATGCAGCTGACAAATCCAAGAGAAGTACCATGGCTGCTTTCTTGTTGTCAACTGCTCGCAAGATGTCATCAGCTATTTTCAGAAGGGCTGTCTCTACGCTGTGGTGTCTCTTATAAGCAGACTGCATCGGCTCATAGAGTTTGCAGACCTGGAGATGTGACATTAGTCTTTTGGCAACTACTTTCTCGAGGACTTTGGCAAGGAATGGCAAGTTAGATATAGGTCGGTAGCTGCTCATCTTATCCGGATCTAAGGGTGTCTTCTCATAATATGTATGACTATGCTTCGTATTTCCCTTTAAAGGCATGGTATAGTTTTGGTTAAGAAAGGGGATTCAGATTTTAACTTTTTTGCGAGATAATTAGAAACCACTTATGAAATATTAAAGAACATACGATTTTTAGAGGAATTCAAAGTTTATTTTAAGAAAATTGGTTTTGAAATGACTTAGATATTCAAAAAAAAAGTAAAACAAAGTGGGGGGACTTACCTTTTATTAGGTCCTCTTTGTTGGTTTTTTTTTATATCTCAGCCACTTCAAAACCATTTTTTCTCAAATAAACATTAGATTCTTCTCAGAATTGCATGCTCTTCGATAAATATTTCCTAGGAGGTTTCTCATTATCTTAAAAAGAAAATTGGAAACCTGAATCCCAATCTCAACCAAAACTATTCCATCCCTTTAATCTAAGTATGATTGGGCAGAACATGGTAATGATAATTCACGAAAAATAAACCGTACCTCCATGGTTGAATGCCGGTGCTTGCATAAATCTGGAAGTGTTTTTCCGGGCACCTGATTATCAAAATGTTTTAACTAACTGAAACGTCGTAGAATTTATGTTGCAGAAGTTGGACAAGTGTGTGTGTGTGTGTGTGTGTGTGTGTGTGTGTGTGTGTGTGTGTGTCTGTGTGTGTCTGTGTGTGTGTGTGTGTTTGTGTGTGGCTGCCATCCCATCCTTTCCAATTTCTTTTATTGTGCGCCTCTTTTCACATGCTACGCATCTTTAGAAATGAACTAAAAACTGAGACAGATACAACATTCCCATGTTCAAGAGAGTAATATCCTCATTGTTTATAGGAGAAACGAACATATCCCATCAATTACCTCGAAAAGAATTTGTCTGTTGATCATAAATGACTGACATAGTAGGACAGATTTTTCACTACTAAACGTCACGCGTAGTAGAGAGCAGATTGCATGCATTCTGCCAAATGCGGAAGTAAACCACGGCTGGTCTAAAATTGAGTGAAATTCGTTTTGAAACTTAATAGGGAGAGGAATGGGTATCATTGATGTGGTGTCAAATTATGGTTCTTTGGCTCTCTTACAAACGCATCTCCTGGCAAAGTCAATAAGAACTGCTTCATGTGTTTTGTTAGGTAATACGAAAGAACAACAATCCACTACGTGATATTACGATATTACGGAAATCTTTGGCTGTATGTGCCCCAAGTGATATCCAATAATGACTTAATGTTCCAATCCAAAGAGGAAGTCAGATTGATTTATTCATTTTATATGGACGCAATGAATGTACAACCACTAAGCGGTGAAAATTAAGCAAATTGCACGATTTTTCTTGTCAATTTGAGACAATAATATAATAAATATTGCATTGACTTTTCCCTAGCTGCTGTTCCTGTCTAAGTAAGACGGAAACAAAACATTGAAGTCTCAGTCATACCTTGGCAAAATGTGACAAAAAGAACACATACTTGATTTTAACTTGTCTGTTTTTAAGCTAAATGAAAAAGACACACATTCACGGCCCCAAACTCAGTAAATTCAGAACTTCTTTTAAATTGAATGCAGTTAGGAAACTTGGTTGCTTATTCACGAATTTGAATGACCGACGAGATTCCGTCGCCAGCTTGAGATGAATATGAATGCTCATTGCTGAAATGTGTGCTCCTCTCTTAAATTTTGATGCTCCGATAGTGAATTTGAATGCTCCGATGGTGAATTTGAATGCTTCGATAGTGAATCCAAATGACCAGATTTTGAAATTGATTCCTAATTCAGTTCTGCGAGCATGGAATGCGTGAAATAAGCCAGTTCGGGGTTCCAGTTTGAGCATGAGCAGAAAAAAGTCATTTGTACCGAGAGACAGGTTGGTTTTTAATTTGACTGAGATAAGCATTTGTAATGTTATGATTATTCATGTAATCCATATAAATGGTGCCTGCCAATACATCCACCTGACAGCAAACCTGGTATTTGGCAATGTTAACAGAAAAAAGTTTGTTAATGTATTCAAAACAGCACAATGAAATGGATGCTTCCCAAAGTGTTGAATGACAACCATTCTGGTCACTTCATCTACACAGGTTCATTCTTTGTTAGAATACAAGTTCCACAAATTGCTATGTTGGGCAAGCTGCTGCATTATGTCGCTTTGATTTGAGTGAATGTCACGATGTGACTGAGAGTGCGAGTGTGGAATGTGTGAGATTCCTTTGTTCAGGCAAGCCATCAGGTGGGAAATGGGGACAGCAGGCGTAAACAGCATAGAAATTTAGAATCGGGCAAGCCAGGTGGAGAGAAGTGGTTAGGGAGAAAGGACAGTGTGGAAGAAAGAGGGAGGCTCAGTGGAGTCAGGGTAGAATGGCTAATGTAGAAAGGGAGAGTTGGTAGGAGAGAATAGGTATTTAGTTAGGGGGAGATAGTTGGGATAGATAGGTTTAAAGCCAAAAGGAGGAATTAGTTGGAAAGAAAAGGGACATGTAATAAAAAGGGGAAAGCTATTTGGAACCAGTTTAAGCACAGTAGAGGGTGGAGTTATATTAGAGGCGACAAGGAAAGTAAATTTGGAGGGAAAAATCAGTTGGATCTGAACATCTGTCAGAGCAAGACATGCTCTTCTAACTCACTGGTGATAGGAGTAGAGAGGTAGCTGATCGGCCTACAACGCAGCGCTGCATTTCAGGCAGGAGAGTCATGGCACAGCAGCCCCACGCATTAAGGCAGGGCACGCGCAAGACATGCTGCAGGCACTGACAACAGCTGAAGTCTCCTCCTCACCATTACTTCAGGGTCTGAACACCAAATCAGATGTAAGTAGTTTTGTAGCTGTATTAATTTGTTTTTGCAATATTCGGAGTTCGTCATTATTGTTATATATATATATATATATTTTTTTTTTTTTTGTATATAGAGATTTATGTTATGTTCGCTGGTTCACTATAATAATATGTGGATTAAGAATGTTAGAGTAAAGATTGTGCTATATATCAGATTGGATATGTTGTATAAGAGTGCAATAGGATTTGTTGTAGTTTGGCAAGAAGGCAGGCCAAGTCAGCAGGTGAATGTTATAGGTGGAATGGTTAAATTTACCGCGATAGCTGTGGATACAATGTATTTTGGTTTTCTATGGTTGTATCAGGAAAATACAATCCAGGTTTTGTTGTTCATAATTAAAGTGAATGAGGTTAGAAGTTTGTTAAGTGATAAGTTAAAATGTAATTTTGGTTGCTGAAGGATTTAAAGGTTAGTTATAATGAGAAAGGGATATATGTTAAGAGAATACAGTTCAGCTGGTTTTTGATTGAGATAGTTTATATGAGATGATCTGTCATGTTTATATGTTAAGTGAGTTATGAGTATATACATGGCGATGGTTTATTTCTGTAGTATGTATATATAGGTCTGTTTGTCATGGTGGAAGTATACAGGAGCATTATTAAGTATAAGGAAGTATTGAACTGTGGTTCATGATTGATATTACCCTGTGAATATATAATGTTATGAGAGGTGGTTATAATGTCCCCTTATAGATCGACACTGACGAGCTGGGCTCGACGTCATCGCTAATACGCTCGACGTCATCGCTAATACGCTCGACGGAATCCTCACTACATCGACGGAATCATCGTTATCTCGACGGCATAGCAAATACGCTCGGCGGAATCACCGTCAGGTAACTCAACGGCATCATATTGACGGCATCACCATTAGCTCAACGGCATCTCGGTTAGCGTGAGGGCAATTCCCGCTACCCGGACAGAATTCCCGTACCTTGGTAGTCCTCCGGTGCAAGCGGTGGCATCTCGGTCGACACGACGACAACTCCCGCCAGCCGGACGACATCCTCGACATCGCAATTATCCAGGCAACTTCTGCATTACCGCACAGACTAGTTCACACCCCCCCCCCCCCATTCCCGTCGGACAGTATACATAGAAACCACACGTGCGCACAGTAAAGTATTGAACCACAGGTATTTTATTCAACCCGGGTCTAGGATGTGTTTATAAGATTAGTCTAGGATGTGTTTACATGAGGAAAGGATTTATTAGCATATTATATTATCTCATTGGATTGCTCCTGAACGTTTCTATAATTTCTTTGGTGTAAATACGAACGCAATTGTAATAGTTTTTATTGTGGGAAAGTATTGTAGAAATATATATTTTGTTTATGAAGTCTTGTTGGAAAAATAAATAGCATAGGAGCTGCATTTTTTGTTCAGTAAACTCACGAAGTGTTGAAGTGTATTAATTACAGTGTATCTCATAGCAGAACCAGACTTATCGTCAGTCGTAGATAAATACAGATCTTAGAGCTGACAGTGAAGTGCCTAACCAACTGAGAAAAATGAAAGGTCATTTGTACCCATGTGCACATGAGCTATCTCCGAACTGGCTTCTTGAATGCTCGGAATAAGAACTTGAATGAAAAAATTATGAGATTGACTGGGAAAACCTATACTAGCAGAGTCATAAAAAACATTTTGCTCAAGAATTAAACATATGAGAGAAAATCCTAGACAACATACTGACATAGTAATGAAGTAAATTTCCCGTTTTGTTTAGGATTTACTGATGGCCAATAAAAAAAGAATTAACAAAACATCTCAGACATTTCGGTGTTGTGCTGATAGGAGTTACTTTATACCAATTTAAACTTTATGTATAAAAGCGGTATATTTTACATTCTTATAGAGAAATAATTGATCTTATAAGAAACAGCAGGAATATGTGTCCTTTTGATATTAAGTTTGTATCATATAGTTGATATTCAGATTTGAAGTTTTTCCTTACAAAACAAAATAGACTTATCATTGACACAACTCTGCAGTAGTCTAGGAAATTGATGTTATGGTGGTGTGTGTGAATTTGTCCATCGAAATGAACGAAGGACCGGAGGTATAAAGAAGAAATAAATCATAATGTCGATAATGTGTTTCTCCAGTAACTTTTTGAGGCAGTGTTGCGAAGTATCACAGAGTACTTCGTCAGGTGTACTGATACTTAATGGACTTTCTCACATGGTGACACTAAATTAGGGTTTAAAATTTGTCAGCTCTCATCAGAAGTATCCACACGTCAATATACTTAAACGCCACCTATCAGGATGTTTTGCTTTGTGTGTTTGTTCATTTGTTTGTTTATTTTTTTCATTTCCTATACTATGTATAAAATGCTGTATTTTGTAATTGTATGGTTTTTGAATTACACGGACTCACAGAAGAACAGCCATTGGCAAAAGCGAGTGACCAGTGGTGACATAATAAACTCACACTAAACTCAACAACCTGAATCTCTAATGGTCATCTATTATTATGTTGACAGTGTAACAAGAAATCATACACGTCGTGTTGAATTTTGAAACCAGGATGTATCGTATTGATGACACATGTATGACATCAGATTAGTCGTTGTTACGAGCACACAGGAAACGGGGGTTCATGTAGCAAACTGATATACTTTGTGATTACCGATTTACATCAATATCAACGTGTCACGGAGCAACTAAATAAAGTAGTTCCACACACAATTATTCACATAGAAAGCCAGAAATCATACTGAAAAGGATGATAACAGCCTACACATATTTAGATTTGATAGGTTACCTCGTGTGTAATGTTCATTGGGCAAATGTTTTGAGCTGTCATACAAGTACTAAACAATAACTGCAAACGCGGATCAATCTTATATAGGAAAAGTGTGCGATGGTCGAATGGTCTACAAGCACGCAGGAATAAAAGACCGCCAGTGAAAGCGGACATCAGGCGGTCGAGCTTGCCAACATTTTAACGCCGCATTGCAGCGTAAATTGTTCGTTCTCATTAAATTTGTATCCATTGATTCGACATTTTCAGGTTACGGTAAGTTTTCCATCACCATCCCCTATATCGGTAAGATAGGAACATCAAAAAGCATTCGACTTCTATAATCTTATCAAATTCAACGAAAGCTGATTTCTGCAGTCATTCCGTTAAGTTTTATACACTGCCACTATTTCCTGGTTTACATAATCTATTTCTAACGTCTTTTTTAAAGCACTAACAACAAACTGTATTCTTTTTTTAATGTGTCACTACAAAATAGAATAATAAATACGAAATACAATAATGTAAATCATTTTCGCTCTTTCACTTCGAGCTGTTATCAATGTTGCTAACTACTTCTGTTTTTATTTCTTTTTCTACCTTCTATCTTTATCAGCAGGATTCATCGGCGTTTGAGAATGATGGCTGATAGACGAAGATTATTCCTTCTTGGAATATTTTCAATCGCCATCCCCTTTATTGGTAAGATATGAACATCAAAACGGATTCACAACTAATCTTTATATGTATATGTATTATGCATATACATATATTTCACAGCAAACTTAGTTTTGGACTTAGAATTTAATTGCCAATTCAATAGGTTGCTGTACTTTTTTTGTTGTTGATATTCCTTTTCTCATGGATTCTTCTCTTTTTACGTGTTTTTTATCTTAAGTCAATCAAGCCGCATTATTTTCTTTTACTTTCTTTTGCTTTTATCTTATTTAGGCGGAACCAGCGTGACTCTGGAAGTGCCAAGCCCTCTGACACCAAACCAAGAAGTTACGGCTGTCTGTACGGCCGATAAAGTCTTTGGCTCAGAACGCGTGTTTTGGTACTTAAATGGCGTAAAGATTACCGATGGCGTGCAAACGACGAGTACAGTAGATAGCTTGATCAACAGATATTATATAGAGAATCTGAGAGAAAATTTTGACATAAATTCTAGATATTCTAAAGTGCGCAATTACGTTGCTCTTTAGAAATATATTTTGATTTCACACAGTTTTTACCATAGTTTTTAGGCATTTCAATGATATTTTTGAAAAACTGGTTGGATTTCGGCATCATTTTCTGCCATCCTTCGCGCATTCCTCTCCCTGGAACGTTGCCCAGAATGTCGCGTCGTCCTTCAAACCCGTGACGTCAGAGGACGAGTGGGATTCCCTTTTAGATGTCTTTTAAGCTAACTGAAATAGGAAAGAATGGGCTCATTTGGGAGATGTTGAACGCAATACCTATGTACATGAGAAAGCATTATATAAAATACGTCCACTTTGCAATCATGAAGATAGAGTGGAAATTGATACTTATTTTTTCATCTCACCGCCTATAATGAATGTACTAATAATTGATTTTTTTTAAATATCAAATCCATATTTAACGTGTTCCTTCAAGATTTTACAATTTCATTGTAGTTCAGCGTTAATTATTCCGGGCGGCCTTTACCTGTGCAGTTCCTCAAAAAATTGTCAAGGACTTTCGATGAAAAATAAAGAATACATTTCATTTCATTTCCTTTTCATTTATTTTCCACATCCTGATAAAAAGCATTTACAAAAAATACATATAGGAACGATACATACACAGTAGCACATTGGAACAATACAGGAAAAATGTTCAACTTACAACAATTTCACGACAGACAAACGCAACATAAGAGCAGTTATTTCAGTTTGTGGGGGGATCAACATAGACCGTTGGTCTTTCTATGGCTGAGCCAAATATTACAGCAAAGAATAGTTACGTTACTGCAATGAATTAATGCAAGAAAACTATACTACAGAAAGTACACAATACATGGAAGAAGGCAAGAGTCATCAAAGTGTGGTGCTTATACACTGAATAAAACTTGAAATTTATAGTATATCTTTATGAAGAAGAAAGAATTTGTAACTTCTTTTAAATATTGTAAGTCTATCAAACTACTTTATTACATTTGGCAAATCATTCCATAGAACAGGTCCCGTATATTTGAAAGTGCATTTTGAAATGCAGTATTTAGAATTTGGGATATAAAATCTATTCATCTGTCTAGTATTGTAATCATTCTTATTTTGGATTAAGGAAGTATCAAGAAACCTTGGCAAAATATTGTTCATACATGTGTACATGAAAACAGAGAGAAAGAATTTGTTCATATCAAAAATCGTCAATAAGTTAAGTTCTTTGAATAAAAGACCTGTGTGGCTAAAAAAAAAATGGTCTTTTACTAATCACACGGATTGTACGCTTTTGTAAAATGAAATACGCTCTAAGAGATACTTTGCACAATTTCCCCATATTATGTTACAGTAAGATAAATGAGGCATAATGAAGTTGTGATATAACTTAACAAGAATTTCAGAAGGTACGATTGCACGTTTACTACTGATTGCACCTATTGCTCTAGAGACTTTACTTTCCCCTCTACACATCAACAAGCACCCACATATGCACACTCAAATACTTACATACACAATCGGCCATAAAAAGTTTAATCCAGAATTACGATTCTCTAACTCTACTGATAAAAAAAACACACACACACACATACGTTAGTCGTGACATGTCTATTCATGAAAACGAGTGTGTTACACTGACTTCCAATGTATTTTGAAAAAAAATAATATTACGCGTTTACTAAATAATAATAAGATACAAGAAAAAACCTCTTTTGTTTTGCTTGCAATATGTGCGACCTTTTACCAAGAGACACAGAAATTTGACCTCCTCTGTGGAAAGCACAAAGAATTTTAACGCAAACTTAATGTTCAGCATCTCATTTTCAATATACTACTCTGAAAAGGCTGAACTTTAGAAGACAACAATCTCACACCAGCACACTGTTAAACACGACATTCCTTCCACACTGAGATAGCATTGCTGGCAATATATCAATGAAAGCAACAACAATCAGCCACTTCACAGTGCGCATGAGCAGAAAAGGAGTCAATTGCTATAACAGGCATGTAGGTTTTTAAATTCACTGTGATAAACAAATGTGATGTAATGACGATTCATGTAACCCTTATGAATAGCGGGTGCCAGCATAACCACCTGACAGCAACAAAATGTTTATCAAAGCCTGAAGTGTTTGGAAATAATGATAAATGATAATAAAATAAATGCATACTTCCCCAAGAGTTTAATATTGATCATATTAATTGACGGGCCTTTGTGGTCATTTTATGTATGCAAGTTTATTCTTTGTTTGAACATGATACATTCCTTGGATATTTAAAATCAACCTTGCTTTAAAATCAATTAAAGGATGCCAATTTAATACGTTGTCAATGACTGTATTAAGCCCTTTAAAAGTAGTGACCAGTTTATATATCTTGCTTGTACAGAGAGCTGTAAATCAAGGATAAAACAGTAACAGGATGTAAAACATGGGACAAAAACAAAAACAAAAACACGAGAATCGTTTTTTTATAATTCTGCAGGTGGAGCCACTCAAGATGCATTCAATGAATAAAACTTTTTCCCTCAGTTCCACCCGCAGTTGATAATCATGTGGGATACCCGAACTAAATTAGATGATTCATCATTATGGAATATCCGCTCCTCATCCGAATCAAAACACAAAGTCAACGATACAGAGTTTTGTGCGACGGAAGTGAACTCTCACACAGATACATCACCACACTCTTTCAAATCGAATTTAAGGTACCGCGATTGAGAAATGTTGTTAGAAAAACACATGAAATCCGTCGGGGATATCTCTGACAAGATAATGTGTGAATTTTGAAACGATGGTTTTCATCGTTAAACCAGAAAGAACGAAAATACCAAGCACCTCTCCTCGATCTGATGTAAGGCTTCGAAGGCAGAATTTTGCCAATCCTTCATCGGACTCTCTAAGGTTATTATAGAGAGGAAGATGTCAATTTGAAAACATAAATAAAGTCGACTAACATATCTGAAACAAATTCTGTTTACAACCAACCTTACATAAATCATAATGTCACCTGACATGGAAACCACAAAGTAATTAAAATGTAATTATTTTCGATACACTAAGGACTGATTTTTCTTCCTCCCGTTTTACGTGGTGTCTATGTGTCCGTTATTGCACTGGTTAGTTCCCAGCAAAATACGCCTGTCTGGTACAGTCAAGAGATGTTTTGTGCCCACGCAAAATATACTTCATTTTTACAATCTTCTCTTCTGAACACGAGCTTCATACATTTAGAAGCATGTTACTACGTATGGTGTTCATCACCATCCGATAAGATACATCACCACTGACTGGTATATTTCATACCAACCACACTCAAAATAACTTTCTCTTCACTAATTCGATAATTTCTGATAAAGGTACGAAATGAGACGGAAATGAACTTTGGTCTCATGAGAGTGGAAGGAGATACAATCTGTCTCCCATTTTTACATCAAGCATGTGTTTTCTCCCAGAGTGCTCAATAAGCAAGATATAAGTACACGGACTACTATTGATAATTTGAAATTTTGATATCACGGATAATTACCGTGAAATCTTCGAATCTTACGAGACATGCGACCAAGGTTTCATCGGGAGTTAAAAGACTGAACAGCTTCCACTGACAACGGTCTACCTAAGGATATACCTAGGATGAAACGAAGAAATGTTTGTTTACGTCATAATCGCATCCCAATCATCATCGCATATTTAACGTGACATAAATAAACCATAACGATCATAACAATCAAGACAGGAAGCTTTTGTAAGCAATGAACTGGACTTGATCACCGTTTAGAGCTCAAGGTTTTTCGTCATGCTCTAACGTTGCCGGATGCTGTCCGTAAGTTACATGCGAATATCGGGCGTGTTTCCGTTCGTATTGTTAAGCAAAGAAGACATTAACTTCTCAGTAAGTTCAACAACTTGCCGCGAATTAGTGAACGTGTCCCTATGAAAAGTGCTTGATGTGAAAATCCTTTGTTCGAAGCTGAAAACGACGAAATATCCTGCATTTTTTGTCTCTTCACTCCGCTAAAGCCTCATGGGGTACATCAGGGTTAATAATTTAGTAAGATTAGGGAAGTTCTGCGACTATCTTCAGTAATACCTCGTTCAGTTTATTAAAACAAAAACAAAAAGTGTTGTTCTGTGATTTACAGTTGCATAAGATGAAATACCGACGTGTTTGAGCTGAAAAGGAGGCATGAAAATTAGTCAAGAACATCATGACAATCGAGGACAATAATCACCACGTATCCTACATGCAGCCACAGGACGATAATGTTCTTTATATCAGCGTACTCTCTAATGGTACCTAATGATACCGGTAAATCTTTTCATCTTCGATTTTTAGGTCTTGAAAAGATGTGGCAGAAAGATGCCAATACCTATTTTGCAATTATATCACCTCTCTAGTCGGATATGAATTGATATGAGTTATGTAAAAGAATAAATCTATGCAAAATAAGGAGGTTTTATTCTGCCAAGGATCCCATAGGTTTGCATGTAAGTTATGTCTCATCTCAAAATACTCATTCCTGCTCATTGTGTGGCAAAGACAACCATGCCTGGGCATCGTGAATCATTTTTCGAGTTAAAAGGCAATATTGCTGCTGAGTTTTGATCGTATTGCTGTGGTTCTTCGAGGGATATTTGACAGACACCACAAATTATTTCTGTCAAAGAGATCAATTTTTCATCAATGTAAGTGGTAATAATTAAAGAATGTTATAGATCACTACGTTTCAGACGTAGTTTTTCTATGGCATTTACCTGTGGGAACATAATGTATTGTAAAATGTTTACTTTTGACTTCCTTGTTCATCACTTTTGTTTGTTCGCTAGATTTTTCTCTATGAACGACGGAAACGAATATATTACCTGAAATGTGTTTCTATAAAGAATCGTCCTTCATTTCATATAGATCTAAGGTGCAAAACGAAAGCAAGGTTATAATATGAGATGTCATTGTCTAGAAGATACGTCTGAAGCTTGAGGAATAATTTCTGGAACATATTGCCATAATATTTTGAGCAAAAGGGAATGAAAGAACAACGGACCAGAAACACTGACATTGCAGATGGCAACAGTCGCTCAGCGGCAACCTTAGAATTATTGGAATCTCAATTTCCGAGGCAGTCACTGCTCACGGCCGTGCGACGGTAGAACTGGTGAGTACAGCGAAAAATGTGGATTCATTCCAAATAACCAGACTAACACACAAGCGAATAGATATGTCGTTGTGTTCAGTGTGTTAATCAGTTCACTGAAGTTCGGATCCTGTATTTGCATGTCTGTTTATACATCATTTCCACCTATTCACGTTACAGAGCATGAGGTGAGTAACAATTAAGCATGACCGAGTTTTAGTAAATTAATTTCGATTTTTAAAGTAAATTTAATTCTAAAACTTAAATTTGTTCCTCTTATTCTGAAAGCACAGGTCACTCACAAAATATTCTGTTTTGAAGTGATATTTAACATTGCTTTAGGTTAAGTTCACTCGAAAAAAATGAATTTCAGATTTTTCCCCATCAGCAATTGAAAGCAAATTTTGCTCATAATAGATACATAATTATGTGTTCATTAATTGAAAAACTTATTCATCTACCTAATATGACTACAAAGCCCGTGATATTGACATGTTATGATAATATATTCCCTATTTGTTAGGACAAGGACATGCTCTTGTGAAATGTAAATCATGAAGTTCAGTTTAATGTTGCTATTCCAGCACGGCATCTGCTCCAGCCTCAAGCTGTATTCCATACATAGGGTGTGTGAAGCTACTCGTTAATCTATTCCGATAATTTCGTAGACCTGGGACTACATTATTTTTAACGGCAAGTTTACTTCTCGTAACATCTCTTTGCATTTAAGGACTGATTCTTTTCAAACCATGAATGTTTAATCGTGTGGAACTATCAAAATTTTCCTGTAGTCTCATTGCCACGTGTTTACTGTGGATGTATCGGCCATAATTACACCATGTCGAATGAAAAAAAAACCACACGAAAACGTAACGCTTTTATGACAATCTTGTTAATAAACCATCCATTTCATCGCATGTTATTCAGTGTTTGTTAGTTACACTTTGCATCATAGCGATGTAAAATATCGCTTGTTGCGTTATAATGCCAATGTGAATGTGGGCTTATTATACTAATGTCAGCCAAAAGTCTTCAATTTTTCTTTTCCGCATATTGAATGATTCAGATTTTAGATTTATAGCTTCCGCATTCATATGAGATTATGCTTTTTGTTTGAAAAGTACTTTTTTAACAGGAAATACAACGCAATATTTGTTTTTATAAACCATGCATTTAATGTCTGAATGCGTTTCGAATAATTAATTTTCCTGGCCCAGCCGCGAAATTTGGTACTACCTCACTATAATTGATATGGTTTGATATGATTTGATTTGAAATTATCAGTTGCATTGGAATCTGAATTTTCGACTTGGCATTCACTCATGCTCTGTAAAATTGTAAACATTTCTCCAATATTTCTCTTTCTTTCAGTGAGACTTGTAGGAGGGGCAGACGAACATGAAGGCCGAGTGGAGATACTGTGTGACGGGGTCTGGGGCACGGCGTGTGACTGGTATTGGGGTACTGAGGAGGGGAACGCGGTGTGTAGACAGCTTGGGTACTCATCGGTCGCATCGGTCCATCCCAATGCCCACTTCGGACAAGGCTCAGGTCCAATTTGGTTAGACCATGAGACTTACTGCCCAACATCGGATAAAAATTCGCTCCTAGAGTGCTACAGATGGCCGTGGGGATGCTACGTATCGACCCATACCTCCAGCTGTGGGCACGACGATGATGTGGGCGTACGATGTGCAGGAGAACGTGAGTTTATCTAAGTTTCGATTTAACATGGTCTTTTGCTTCGAGAGCAATCAATAGTGCTACTTTCTTCGTTGGTGACTTGCCAATTGGATCTTTCTGTACGTGACAGCATCATGAATCTGCCATCATCCCAAACATTACACTGATAACAATTTTAAATACAGAGGGCTCGACATTAGCGGTGCCCAGTGGCCTGAGGCCACTAAAAATTGATGTCGGGACACCAAATTCCCCAAAACCTTATCTTTTGGTGGCCTGATCAGGCAACTACGTTTCAAAGTGGATTGTTTTTGTTTCTTTTAGGCCACCAAATTCCAAATTCAAAGATTTCAGTGGCCCGATTTCAGTGGTATAGCTTACAGTACATTTTCCTATATCGATAATCTGGTTCCAACAAAATCATCGAAAATTTTATTGATTACTGGCATATTGATTTTTCATTTGTTGAAACCTATATTCCACCTGATTTGGGCTGCTGACATCA
The DNA here is from genome assembly GCF_040938485.1 of Diadema antillarum. Lineage (NCBI taxonomy): Eukaryota > Metazoa > Echinodermata > Echinoidea > Diadematoida > Diadematidae > Diadema > Diadema antillarum. The sequence goes on along the minus strand of NW_027271394.1, from coordinate 2,060,214 downwards.
TCATTAAGCATTAAGCTCATTAAATTGAAGTCACATTTTGGTAATGCGAGTAGTAATTGCAATTTTGGGTAGACCTATCTTTAACATTCCTAGCATTATTCGCTTTGGAGTGTCCATATCAGAGACATCAATCATAGTACTGTAACTAACACAAAGGGAGTATTTCCAATTCTAGTCCACATTGGGTGTTGGGAGAGATGTAATGTACTTACACTTGAATTGTCTTGGTTGAAATCAACGTATTGTTTACTAATACTGACTGGAATATCAGATACTTATCAACATGAACAGTACAGACATTGACATGACTGCATTGTAAGATGCAATGCACTAATTCCATTGAGCCCACACCTATGCTTCAGTTCTAAAAAGTATTTCTATTCTTCCTGAAAGAGTAAAAGCGTGATTTACACTAAGCATCATGAAACTGAGTGCGATATTCATACTATTTTTGTCCATGATGACAAATTTGATATCTGATAAACCAGGGCTTATATTCAAAGTGATGAGGCTCACAGAGATCCACGAAGTAAGAACCACTATATCCCGTCCTGGTAATACTTTCACTGCAGTCTTTACTTTAGGAGAATATGTCACGTGATAATGGTCAATGTCTTCGCTTGATGATAAATGTAGACGTTGTACTGATGTACAAATGTATTGGCTACGTTGTTATCATTTTGTTAATCTACAGGAAATCTGAGTGCTGCAGCCGCAATATTTGCCAACGCAGACTTGAACGAAGGCCTAACTTACGGCGTTGATCGCTTCACTTATTACGACATGACGAGTAGATTGACATTCAGCCCAACGACAGCAAACCACGGCGATACACTTCAGTGTCATGTGTACGGTGTTGTGCGCTCTGCTACTCTGGAGGTTACAGGTGAATTTCTCATATTTGGTATCAATACAAACAGTATCAATTACAACACAACATCATTACTTAATACACTTTATACAGTGCACTGGAAGCAGTTTTGGATGATTTTTCCTCTTTTTTTCAGGGAAATTTGACTGAACAAATCGTGGTCGATCTCTGTCACATCTTGTTACGCGTGTGCGTCTTCACTGTGTACTAAAGTAGCCTGTTATATGAATGTAGATAGCGCTCACCAGTAATGACAAAATAAAAGGGCAGTGACTGGAGTCGTGACAGATAACACGATATAATGACATTTGTATTTTCACACAGGAAAACGAGAAATGTACTGAGGCAACACAATGAAAAAAAAATATTTGATTGTTACCTGCGAAGCGCGCAACGAAAACTGAAAATGGACGCACAACTTTCCTTCTATTTTTCAAAGAAGCCAAAGCATTCTGGACGTGACAGAATGTGCATTCCATACCACTCTTTTTAACAAGTTATGTATCTAAAGTATGTAATTCAGTGTCAAATTCTCCGTTTGCATGTCAGGCCCGTAGCCAGGATTTTTCAAGGGGGGGGGGGGTGCGGTCACTAAAAAAACGGACCTTCGGTACCAATACCAATGATGACACACACACACACACACACACACACACAATTATATATATATATATATATATATATATATATATATATTCTTTGGATATATATATATATATATATATATATTCTTTGGACGACCGAACTACAAAAGTTGTATAAGAATTTGCGCGCGAAGCGCGCCGCAAATTGTGAATTTTGACTGTTTTAATGACGTTTTAAAGTCTCGAGGAAATTTGTATTTTTGTCTGTTGCATGCAATCGCGTTACGGTATTTCATCTAGGAAATAGTAAAAACTCATTTTGCCAGGAAGTTGCAAAGTTTAATTGTGTTCGAGACTCTGCGCGCGTAGCGCGCCGCAAAATTGAGAATAGTGATTTTCCTGGTGTTGTTTTAACTTTTATTTTTTCTATTGTATACCCGCGTTAGCAGGCCTGAAGCCTGGTATGCGAGTTTGTCAAAAACGAAAATAAATAAGAAAATTTTTAAAACAAAATGAATTGTAAATGTGAACCATTTATATTTTGCCTCCTTGTGGTAGGATATTTCCAGCATTTCCGAACTTTCAAATAATCATTTTAGATTTAATAATATTAAAGGTAGTAGATCCGATTCGCAAACATCTCCAATATCAGTCAAATGTCATATTAACCATCATGCTAAGAAGGTTTTCTTTGTGAAATTTGGAGGTCAGTGAAATTCAAAAATTAAACATCCGTTAGCCATTGGAAGAAGTTGAGTGCAAATTCAGACCTCAGGCTTAGTGCTCAGATGTTTTCCTATTTGATTTGATCTGTCTTACTGTGCACACTAAGATACATACTGGAATGGTTATTTCTTATTTATTAAATTATAGTAGCATATTTGGTTACTAGCTGTCTCTAGGCATTTTGGAATTTGGGCTGCAAAGAGATCCACTACCTTTAAGTTAGAAGAGAGATAAGTAAATAATGATAAAATAAACAAACAAAAAAGAATGAGTTTCTTTTGTAATACTATCTGACAAACTTTTTACTTTACCATTTTACTTCACAGCTCAGCACTTTCCATTCTCTCTCATACCCTCTTACCCATTACATTTAAATGAAATACAACTAAAATGAGTTTGCGTGCCTGCATAATACTCTTTGGAAATTATAAGTGAAAATGTTCTTAGGTTTTGGCTCACTTTAAAATGAGAACCAATAGAACTGTCACAACATGAGAAAATGTATAAGTAATAATCAACACTACATTTCCGAATTTGGCCTGCAAAGAAATCCGCTACCTGTAAGTTAGAAAAGAGATTAGTAATTAATGATAAAATAAACAACAAAAAAGAATGAGTTTCTACCGCCGTATCCAGAACAGAGCCTGAAACGGTGCAGGCTCAAGAAATCGTTTGTACTATAATACGTCTTGAAGTACTGTGTGATAGTGCTGACTCAGACTTCTACAAAGCTGAAAGTGAGAATTGTAATCCAATCCGACTCATTACCTGAGATATTTATGAAAATATATCAATAAAGAATGTAAATTAAATAACGATGCGTCACAATGCAGTCTAACGCTCTCACAATGCTATCATACATAGGGTTTTTCACTGTTTTTACTCCGGAGCTCTTGCAATATTCAGGCTTTTGTAATACTATCTGACAAACTTTTTACTTTACCATTTTACTTCATAGCTCAGCACTTTCCATTCTCTCTCGTACCCTCTTACCCATTACATTTAAATGAAATACAACTAAAATGAGTTTGCGTACCTGCATAATACTCTTTGGAAATTATAAGTGAAAATGTTCTTAGGTTTTGGCTCACTTTAAAATGAGAACCAATAGAACTGTCACAACATGAGAAAATGTATAAGTAATAATCAACACTACATTTCCGAATTTGGCCTGCAAAGAAATCCGCTACCTGTAAGTTAGAAAAGAGATTAGTAAATAATGATAAAATAAACAACAAAAAAGAATGAGTTTCTACCGCCGTATCCAGAACAGAGCCTGAAACGGTGCAGGCTCAAGAAATTGTTTGTACTAATACGTCTTGAAGTACTGTGTGATACTGTTGACTCAGACTTCTACAAAGCTGTAAGTAAGAATTTTAACCCAATCCGGCTCATTACCTGTGTTTTTTATGAAAACTATGAATAAAGAATGTAAATTAAATAACGACGCGTCACAATGCAGTCTAACGCTCTCACAATGTTATCATACATAGGGTTTTTCCCTGACTGTTTTTACTCCGGAGCTCTTGCAATATTCAGGTTTTTGTAATACTATATGACAAACTTTTTACTTTACCATTTTACTTCATAGCTCAGCATTCTCTCTCATACCCTCTTACCCATTACATTTAAATGAAATACAACTAAATTGAGTTTGCGTGCCTGCATAATACTCTTTGGAAATTATAAGTGAGAATGTTCTTAGGTTTTGGCTCACTTCAAAATGAGAACCAATCGAACTGTCACAACATGAGAAAATGTATAACTAATAATTTGTTGGAACCGTAAGCAAATGCCAGCTGAAGGCGAGTAGGCAAGTGTATTTAAAAGCATGAGATTATGCACGGAGATCGTACAGTTACTTGATAGATGATCTTTTCTCGAATGTTGGTACTAGCAAAAGGGCTAGAAAAAGCAGCTATCATAATTCGTTAGGCATGCATAATGGCCCAATGAGTGTTACAAGAGAACTGGAGCAAGACAGGTCTTTCATTTTGTTTTGTCTCTCCTGATCGTTCGTAAGAAATGCTAATTCATGACCACCTTTTCACAATTTGATTGGAGCATGCATTCATAATGGAAAATAGTTGACATAATAATCTATCCCCAGGCATTATCATGCCAACATGTACTTATATATACATGTACTATATCTTTGTGAGACGTAGATATAAAATGTCTCAGGTTTTCGATTATAGTAATTTCGAGGAAATTTCTTTAATTTTTATCATATATGTAAACTTGAGGCTATTAGATTTTCATCCACTTACCTCTGTTCCTGTGAAAAAATGCAAGTGTCAACCTCAATGTCATCCACGAATCGCACGTACTCGGGCGGCCAGTGGAAAAAAAAAAACCACCGGTCACACGCGCCATAAGGGCCATGGCATGCAGTGCCAATATAATAATAGCTCGCACAAATTGATACATTTTGTAACATTTGTGTTTGTGTGCATGGGGACGATCCGATGGTTCATACAACAAAAGGGTTTCGTACAATTATTTTTAACATTGTTAAACGTGCTCTTCCACATTTACGTAGCATATAATGTGTCTTTATATTTATTTGGATTGTTATCTTGAGAATTGCTAAAAACCGTTATTATGAAAAAGTGGACCTTTCAGAATTTGGGGGGGGGGGGTGCGTACGCACCCGACGCACCCCCCCCCCCCCCCCTGGCTACGGGCCTGCATGTGATGTTCTCAACTAAAGTTTACCTACACGTGTATGTCTTTCATGTTATTGCTAAATAGCATTTGAAAAAAAAAAGACATCTGCACGGATGATGATCTAAGACTCAATACGAGCCTTACAATGAATTATCATTGATTGGCAATGTGCTTGAATTGTTTTCTATTTGTTTATTTATCGTCATAGACTTCCTTATCAATGCCTCTTTTTTTTCTCATGTGCCGTTAAATCGAAATTAACTAATAAACGAATAACGTGTCGATTACATTTGAACTGACTAAACAGGAGGTGTCGATGTACCCCGGTCCATCACTCCATGTATCACTCCAAGTCCCGGTACCCCTCCAGGAGAGAACATCTTATCCATCGATGCTGTAGAGATCAAAGGCGAGAATAATCTGGTTACTCTAGTCATCTCCTGTCAAGTGAACTTCACTGATCAGCCGTCCCCGTACCTCCACACCTACACCATCGGTACTGACTCTACGACTCTGTCGTCATCAAGCTCCGGCTCAGCCATCCTCTCACCACGCCCCAACGCCTGCATCGAACTCACGTGCTCCGCGACGAACGGGATTGGAACGACCTCAGCCACGCTCACACACTGTCCTCGAGGTAGGTAGTCTTCATACAATGTGCACTTTAACAGTGCGACAATTCTGTCTTTGTTTAGTTTTTTGTTTTTTTATTTCTTGTTTTGTTTTTTTACTGCAGCCAAAGGTCACTATAGGTTACGTTAAACTATGTTGTAACAACTAAAAGGAACTCTTAGTTGCCTATAAATTTCCATACAATTTCCTCTGGTCTTGTCTTACAATATTTTCTGTGTTACAAAAAACTAAATAAAACGATATCAGATATTGATCATGAACGCTCACACATCCATGCCTACAGGCTACATTTTCTTTTCATTTTTGTCTTGATAAATCGCGTCAGCCGAGTCATGTGATGAAACACATTGTTGTTATGGCATTGTACACTTTACTGCTAGGTATGATGAAAATCATGATTATCGGCTGGCATTTGCTCCATGTAACACATGCTTTCTGGATGTAACTGTCAGTCTCTTAGAAACTGAGTGCAAAGTATGTAACAAATTTCCCTCTACCCTTTCTGTTCATCTGCGATAACTTTAAGACTTCAGGTACATCCATTTTAATTTCCGATTGGTGATCGGTTCCTGGTTTAGACAGTAATCAATACATCAACTGATCATATTTTATACAACAGATAAGCCACCAGAAAGAATCATCAATGTGGCGTTTGAGACTCAAGAAGCTGCTGAAACAAGTCTCATCATTACTTGCCACGTGGATCCAGAAGACCAACCCTTTCCACCAATTAACACGTACCTTATTGCAGTCGACGACAGCGTCATTTCCGATTCAGCTTCTCCTACGGTGACGATAGACGCTCAGCCCAACATATGCATCGATGTCGTGTGCACTGGTATAAATGAATATGGAGAGACTGAAATGACCAAGACCTACTGTCCCCCACAGCTAGGTAAATACAAAACACATTTTTTTTTCTTCTGGCTTATATTGAACGAACAGTAAAGTAAGACAACAATGCGCAATCTAGCCAGAAAGCTTGGCTGAAAGTACTGTACATTCTCAGTGCTTACCTGAAGGTTGTGGCTGCGTAATTTGTTACATTCGATTACATACAATACATCGGGCGACAGCGATATCCACGTACCACCTTCGTTCTGCATACCCACTACTGAGCAGGGAGGGCGCTTCAGGAATAATACAGACTTTTATTAAGTTACGTTTTCGAAATAAACAAACAAACTTATTATTCCATCAAGATGCCTCAGCCAGGCGATTTCCTTGACAGAGCTTTTCGATGTATAGCAAGCGAATTGAGATGAATTTTGAGCCCTTACAAGGAGGCCTACCATGTTTTAGCTGTAAGGTGCCAACAGTAAACATCAAAACTGCTGATATAATCACTTTCCATATCGCTATTGCATCACTGATGACAGTATGACAAGGAAAATTCTCAACAGGTTTTTCCATGGTCTGTATTAATATGTAACCATTTCCCGTTTTACTACCTTGTCTCGTTCTAGAAGCCGGTCCCGAACAACCTGGTAGCAGCATCCTTAGGATCGAGACGACGGAAATCAGAGGTGAAGGAAACCTGGTAACTCTAATCATCACCTGTCATGTTGACCTCTCTGAGCAGCCTTACCCACATCTCCACACATACACCATTACAGCTGATAACGACACCTTGTCCTCCTCCAGCTGTGCCTCAGCGATCCTGTATCCACTCCCCGATGCCTGCATCAATGTCACGTGTTCTGCGACCAACGGAATCGGAGACACGTTGTCATGGATGGAGCATTGTCGGACAGAAATTCCTTCTGGTAAGTTAAAGTATCATGGCTTTTCCTTCTCGAAGCAAAACATACAGTGCGTAAACGGACCTAAAAGTGTTCCTATAAGTACCTGACAATCATCATTATTTTCATCGCACTTCTTTCAGATTTGTGTGTATGATGGCGATCAGAAATCTCTAGTCACTTCACGGGGTACAGAAGAAGGTAATAATCTGTGAGCACTGAGACAAGAGAGGGCGCTAGAGAGTTTTATTGAGGGTTACAAACTTGTCACGTGATCCATGATCGTCACAGAGCACCTTCTGCATTTGTATTATCGTCTGATGTTACCAGTGGCGTATCTAGGGAAAACGGCGCCCGGGGCAAGCGCGAAAATTGCGCCCCTAATTTCTGAAAAAGCGTTCAACCCCAACCCCATCCCGGTAGAGACATAAAAAAAGTCTACATGATATGCCTTTTCAAGGACTTAAAAGGGGTCTTTTGAGGGTGATTTAAATGTAACAAATTTAGATAAATTTTGGCGAGCGAGCGCAGCGAGCGAGCCGAAAATTTTTGTATATTTCCGCGTCATCATCACGTTTTGTTCTGATCATTTTTGTGTGATAAATTTTGGCGAGCGAGCGCAGCGAGCTAGCCGAAAATTTTTGTATTTAAGCTTACAAAACATGGCATTCTTGTCTTTTTTTGCTTATTAAATCTTACAATTCTAATCAAGAAAATTAATGGTGACGGCCTTATAGATAACGATTTATACCAACAAACTGAGGACTTGAAAAAATACTCCAAATTAGTATGCACGAGTGAGCCGAAATTTGTATATTTCCGCGCCATCATCACGTTTTGTTCTTATCTCTTTTGTTTTTGAAGAAATTTTAGCGAGCGAGCCGAAAATTTCTGTATTTCAGCTTACAAAACATGGAATTGTTGTCATTTTTTGCTTATTGAATGTTACAATTCTAATAAAGATATAGTGACGGCCTTATAGATGAGGATGATTTAAATGTAATGAATTTAGATAGATTTTTGGCGAGCGAGCGCAGCGAGCGAGCCGAAAATTTTTGTATATATCCGCGTCATCATCACGTTTTGTTCTTATCTTTTTTTGTTTGATAAATTTTGGCGAGCGAGCGCAGCGAGCGAGCCGAATTTTTTTTTGTATTTCAGCTTACAAAACATGGAATTCTTGTCATTTTTTGCTTATTAAATCTTACAATTCTAATCAAGAAAATTAAGGGTGACGGCCTTATAGATAACGATCTATACCAACAAACTGAGAAAAAAAAATACTCTAAATTAGTATGCGCGAGTGAGCCGAAATTTGTATATTTCCGCGTCATCATTATACGTTTTGTTCTTATCTTGTTTGATTTGGTTTTTTGCGCCCCCCTTTCCCGTATTCATGTTCGACACCTTTGGCGCCCTCGTTTGATCCAATGGGCGATCGCTTCGGAACGAAAGAAATAAAGGGCTCACACCCATAAATATTTCCCCATAGGGATGTGTGTTACAAATCAAATTTCAACAAATTCTGTAAAATAGCTGGGAGAAATGAGGTGTTTCAGCTTCACTAACCTGGATAAGTTAGATATACCCTTTCATCCATCAAATTCTCAGGGTGGATAATTCAGTTCATATTCTGTCCAGGGGTCCGCAAAGCCAGACTACGAGTTCTTGTCACTCAAAAAATCACCCATTTTCCGTACACGTACCCAATGAAATATAGTCCCCTCAAATTCCACCAGAAAAGCTTTCATCTTCCAACCAAAATGCAATTTGTAGAGGAATTCATACTCAATATCTACAGCTATTCAGTTTTTTGCCAAACTACATCATTGATTTTTAATTATTTTTTTTTCTTCAATTATTTTGGTATCTTTGGTACGAATTTGTGAAGGGGTTTGGGACAGTCCATTGTATTTACGGGTGTGAGCCCTAAAATTGCAGCCGCTGCTCCGTGTAACATTTTGCCTTCTAACGATGGCATGGTATTGTGTGAACACAATATACATTGTCATTTTGTCCGCGTCATCATCACGTTTTGTTCTTATCTTCTTTTTTCTCTTTATATGAATTTTGGCGAGCGAGCGCAAGGAGCGAGCCGAAATTTCAGCTTACAAAACATGGAATTCCTGTGTGAACACAATAAACATTGTCATTTTTTGTTTTCATCTTGTTTGATTTGGTTTTCTCCCCCCCCCCCCCCCCTCCCCCCCCCCCCCCCCCCCCCATTCTCCCTCCTTCCCGGTCCGGGCGATTTTTTTTTTCTTCTTCTTCTTCTTCTTCTTCTTCTTGTTCTTCTATTTTCCCTTCTTTTTTTTTTCTTTTTCTTCTTCGTTTTTTTCTTTTTTTCTTCTTTTTTTTCTTTTTCGGCGCCCCCAAAGAGTGGCGCCCGGGGCACGTGCCCCCCTTGCCCCCCCCCCCCCCTAGATACGCCACTGGATGTTACTATACTTACAGCAAGTTTTATACCGTTAGGTTGGAACAACACACCTAATTTGAACAGCACGACAGTATGATTGGGTTTTTTTTAATGTCGTATTTCCTTCCATAATTATTCTGCGACCTTTTGACATAATATACAATGCTTTAGATGAGGTAGAAAAAGACTTAAATTGACAATTTAAAACAGATATGTGACAGCAAGGAATGCATCATTGCCCTCTTTGTCACAAATTATACTTAAACAGCGTTTAAGTTGTTAGCTAGTTCAGAAAAAGAAAAAAAGAATCCGAGCTAAAAACCGCGCAGTACTGAGGGAATGCAGGAAAACTATAACACAAGAAGAAGAAAACGCTACCGTTGTCCTTTGGTGCTTTATCGATAGGGGGTCCCATAGCTAGCCCTCATCGACGGGTCCTTCAACAATCGTCGACCACGTACGCTCTTCTCGTCGTCGTTTTCATCCTCTCCATCATCACCTGCTTCACTGTCCTCGTGAAGAGAAAAAATGTCTTTTGATTGAGGCGAGTATATTCATAGCGTGTTTTATTTACTGAATCCGTGCGCTTTGAAAAATTTATCAAGTAGAATTTTATAACATTTACAATTATTTACTACTTTCTAGGTTTAGTACTTGGCAAGAAAACCTGATACTCCTGGATAAACTTAACTTGAATCATTACCCAGATAGAATTATGAGAGATGCAGACGAGACGAAAGCGGTAATCGATAGAAATGAGTATATTGACTTTCATCGGGGAAAAAAATACACTCGTTGGTTTGACATGCTGTGTTCCTCCATAGACATTTTAGAACACGCTTAGCTTCATCTATGTTGCTACTCTTACATTTCATCATTGACTTAAGATTTTATTGCATTAAAAGATAGATATACCATGTCCCCCCTTTTCATGATTTATTTTCTTGTCGCATTTTAGATGTATATTCACTGCCTTTATTGCGTTTCACTTTCCTACTGCAGAAGTGCCTCAAATGATATTCTTCAATTGACTGGTACGCACTGCCTTTCTGTAGAGAAATTTGATTTTGTTAAGAACACACAGCACTGCTTACCATATTTGTTTGTCTTCAGTTGACACCATATCCCGCATGTTTACATGTCTTTGGCAACAATTTTAAGATCCCTTTATGACATTTGCCTGCAGGTATGGAAAGCTGCGAGGGTCAAAATGAAGGAAAGCCTTGGATGCACACCAACAATATTTTCTCCGAATGAAGAATCATAATTTGTACACTTTGTATCTTAACTCACTCTGAAATCATTCACATGTTATTATGTCTTATCTGTAGTTTACAAAATAGATTTTATTGCCTATCAATAATCTTTATCAGTATGCCACTGGAAGTGACCTGAAACGAAATGAAGAGCATGTTTTCAAACCACAAGTAGTCAGTGGAATAATGTGATGCAATTGTCGTTAAGTTTACGTTCGTTGTAACATTGTGGATAAATTTTACCGTGTATTGATTTGATGTACAAAATTCCTGATAAGTCTGATATAAGATGTATGATTTCTCGCCCACTTACATTTATAATAACTGTTGATTACACTTTATTTAGTGAGTGGCAATGTCTATGGCGTACTTTTGTGATAGTTTATTCTATGTTGCAACATTATCTGAGGCCATTTTCCCAAGCTTTACTTATGAAGATGGTCCTCTGCTTGTCAAAATTATTAAATTCTCAAAACCTTGTTCAAAGTATTTCTCTGCTAGTGTACCTTTAACTTGACATCGTATTGTATATTTACTTAATACGTTTTGACTATTTGAAACACATTATAATGAATATTGATAGGTATAACTCATTTAATTATGCCGACACTATGTTAATTTTATTTTCATGTATTGGCGGTCGAAAACAGAAATAGAACTGAACAAGAAGCTACTTTACTTCATATGATTTAATTCTCCGTCACATTACTTAGATGTGTATAATATAAAATAGAAGGCTCGATATTAACTTTTTCTTTTGGGGCCCATTAGGGCCATCAGAATAATTGAATTGTATTTTTTATGGCCCGAAAAATAAAGAAAAGCGTAGAAGTGAACTACAATGTACTTGTATAAATATTAGGATGATACAATAAATCATGATAATTGTTTGAATATTTACAGGTTCGACAATGTGTGTCAAATGCCACATACTGTGACTAAGAAGTAAGAAAGTAACACTTAAGAAAATTAAAATGACTATGAACGTTGATAATTATGCAAAAAATGGCAGGTATGTTAAAGGGGCTCACAAACATGTACTTTGTTATTAAGTGGTTGCCCAACATCTATTTGTGGGAGCCCCGGGCCACAGGGATACATTAAAATGTTGAGCCTTGTATAACGTCTTTTTATTATGGAAACGAAGTAGAGCAATTATTTTCTAATGACATCATTGGTGGTACTTTCGGTTTCCTTGAAGTATCTTATGTAAAACAACCAGTTGCGCTTCTGTTCTTTTTATAGTGTCTTATGTTTTCATCCTCTCTCTCTTTTCCATGAATAAGATGTAATATTCTTTTGATTTTTTGCATGCCCCGCAGTGATCTCAGTGAATGATGGTCACGACAGTAAATAAAATGTTGGTTCAACAGAGAAACCGAATGTATGTGTAGTTCTGATTCGGTGTTCGTGTTATATATATCAACCCTCTCTGTAAAAAAAAATAAAATCAACATGAGTGTTGAAAATTGTGACGAACAAACTAAGATAGTTGTAACACCAACGTGTAGCGAGAAATTCATGTTGAAAGTTAAAAGTGAATCGTAACTCATGAATGATGACATTAGTACACAAACTCACACACACGCACGCGCGTGGACGCGAACACACACACATACATATACATATATATAATACATTCATATATATATACAAATATATATATATGAAGAGTTTGATTGCAAAAACCGATAAGTCCATTTTTGAAGATTTTGAAGTACGATCTTTGTCATAAAGGACAAAATAATACCTTGTAAATGATACATTGGTCACCACATATAAAGGTACGTTTTTGAAGTTATGGTCAAAAGAAGCTAACATTTTCTTATTATTCTCTTTATTTTTCTTGACCTTTGATCGCAAATATCTCAATTTGGAAAATATGGACTTATCGGTTTTTGCAAACAAACTCTTCATATATATATATATATATATATATATATATATATATTTATGAACGTGTAGAACAAGATTTCTCAAACGTAATTATCAATTGCCATTTAATAACATCAAGATCAATTGACTGCCTAGTCATTGTACAGGCCATGCACCTCATTGGTTCAGGCTAAAATAGGATGTCATAAGAAAGGACATAATGGAGGCAACTCGTGCAAACAGTAGATTGGGTGATATTCATGATTAGTGTTACAAAACTTTTAGGTCGCCTTTGAATTTCAAACTACGAGTGCGCCTCAGGAAATTCATAGATATCACTAGGCACACAATCAAATTCATCCTGAAGTACCATCCAAGTTGGTCACAGAGATAAATGTATTATCGTCAAGAAATGAGAAACAAAAAATAAATAATATTTTTCACTACATTGAAACATATCGTTAAACCTATGATACATGGAAATAATAATGATAATAATACGATGTAAACATGACTTTTGTGCGAATCAACACATGTAGGTATACAAGTGTACTCTCTAAAAAAAATCGAGTGAAAATTTTCACTCTAAAAAGAGTGAATACAAAAAAGAGTGAATTTCGAGTGAAATTGGAATGAATTTTGAGTGAAAATGCTCATTTTCACTCATTTTGGAGTGACGTCAGGGATCACTCGAAGATTTTGGAGTGATCCCTGACGTCACTCCAAAATGAGTGAAAATGAGCATTTTCACTCAAAATTCACTCCAATTTCACTCGAAATTCACTCTTTTTTGTATTCACTCTTTTTAGAGTGAAAATTTTCACTCGATTTTTTTTAGAGAGTATGTTATTATGTATGACGTATCTATGTGTGTAGCTGTACATCTGTATGAGTGTCTTTTTTCATGAATCTTCATCTTGTATCTCTCTGTGTGTGTGTGTGTCTTCTTCTTAGGGTTACGCCCACATTCTTCACACTTGAAGATTATTGTAGGCTTGGTGTCTGTATGTGGTTTGTTGGTCCATGAGTTCTGTATGATATAAATTCGTCTGTGTGAGTTATCCGCATGGAATATATGTCATTGATCAATTTGACCAAACCTTCGTGAGCTAAGAATTGAGTCAATTCCAACATGATCATTATGAAGGAAAAAAAAGCACCTGAATAAAAAGTGACGAGATGGGCATATTTCACTATTGATAAAAGCATACCTAATAATAATGATAACAATATCAACAACGCAGTGACCTCTTCATCAATATCTACACATTCCATTACTGTATCCAAGTGCCTCAAACTGCCTTCATGAAGTTGTACTCTTGTAAGATATAAACAGTTTGATCACAAAAGCAAAGCGGCAACAGCATATTCATGTATCGTTTATTTTCCATAAGTACATCTTGCTAAGAACAAGAAGCAGGGATGACCAAGAAATTCCATAGGCATTGTACCAAAGCTGCGATCATAATTAAACATTCATGAACATACTGGCTTCCTGGCATCCAGATATTGAAGCTTAGTGGTGAATATAATTTGAGGTACCAAATTTATCACATCAATCCTTTCTTACCATTACATATTTAAGTAAATATCTATAAATCGTCGATCTCAGTTGAAATCAGTGTATTCGTCGTGACACACGCGGGGTAATACGGCTGAGTTAAGCCTGAAGAAGACAATTATGACATCAGTGATCACGCGTTTTCACCTTCGTCAGTTTTCGTGAACTTTCTGTGAGGAGAAGAAACAGTTAATGTAAATGATATGAATCTTTATTTCAATTTCACACTTAGGTCCTCCATTAAACGGCACACTGTCCATCAGGTTTCACGAGCGAGTAGACATTCACAACCAAACATTCCTCGACATTGAATGTCACGTGATTTCCAGGGACAAACCCTTTCCGGCTATCGAGTCTTACGTCATCTCGGCTGATGACGTCATTTTGTCGCGTTCTTCATCTCCTCGCACACCATATCACCTCGTCCTAGATGGTGTATCCAAGTGTCTTGTGTTGGAAGCAACGGGATTGGTGAAACACCAGCATCTACGATATACTGTCCAAAAGGTAATATCAGGTGTAAAGTCACCAGTAACAAGTTAGCCTTATACTCTTTTAGATATATAAAACTTAACTAGGTTTGAAGCATGCACGCTCAAAATAATCACTTTTAACTGAGTAATTCTTTAACTTGACTGTTTTCAAAGATCCGCCTGTCGCCGACATAATATCTGTGGAATTCCATGAGGAAAGACTACCCAGCACTGCAGCCATCCTCTCCATCACTTGTCACGTGGACTCTCGAGACCAGCCGTTTCCTCGTCTGCACACTTTCATCATCCAAACGGAGACTGGGACGGAGTCTAACTCCAGCTCTCTGATCCTATCACCACGTCCCGAATGGTGCATGAACGTCACTTGTATTGGTCAGAATGACTATGGGTCGACTTCTTCTATCGAGACCTACTGCCCAAGAGGTGAGGGGATGCAAATAGCAGGATGCTTGTACTGGTCAGAATGACTATGGGTCGACTTCTTCTATCGTTCTTCTATCGAGACCTATACTGCCCGACAGGTGAGAGGATGATAGTAGTAGGACACTTGTATTGGTCAGAATAGCTATGGGTCGATTTCTTCTATCGAGACCTGTTGCCCGACAGGTGAGGGGATGATAGTAGTAGGATACGTATTGTAGTGGTCATAATGACTATGGGTCGACTTCTGCTCTCAAGACTTATTGCCCTAGAGGTGAGGGACTGAAAGTAGTACGATACTTGCACTAACCTTCCGCATATTTCGTTTGCCTTCCTAAGACTAGAATCCGATGGAACATTCAGGTTTAATGTGTCAGCCTTAAAACGTAGACTCTTTATTCTCCGGATAAACCATTCAACGTTGAAGTTTGAATGCAGTCAAGAGCGCTGGAGCTAGATTGCGCATTCAAGTACAAAACATTCAAAATGCTTCATGAAAACCGACAAACCTGGTCCGAGAAATTCTTGCCATAAGCAGGTAAGATATCATATAGTTACTCTTTTCCGATTTCTTTTTCGATTTTCCTGCTGGAAAGAACACAGTGTCCCACAGTGTGAGAAACACATTGTGAACACAATGTGAAATCTCTTCACACTGTTAAATATCGAGCGTTTTAACAGGGTGAACACACTGTGAATCATCAATTTACAGTGTGACACAGAATATTACCATGTGAACACTCTGTGAAAACCAAACCACAGTTTGAAATCATCTCCACACTGATAAATTCGCGCGTATTCACATAGTCGACTATTTCACCACACTCTAAACACACTGTGGGATACTGTGTTCTTTCCAATAGGGGAATCACTTAATGTGTATATTTCTCCTCTTTAATGACTACGACTTTTTCAATGTTACGTGCTGATGGATCTCATGTAAAGGCTTCTCTTTTTTTCTTTTGTTGTTGTTGTTGTTGTTTTTGTTGTTGTTGTTTTCTCTCACCCCCCCCCCCCCTCTCTCTCTCTCTCCTTTGAACACTTGTTAACAGATCCACCTCGCCCTGGAATAATCAACATTCAGCTGGAAGAGAAACTGGGCGAAAATAACCAACCAATATTGGTCATAAACTGTCACGTCGATGAAACGATTATGCTTCATCCCCCACTGCATACTTTCGAAGTCAAGGTTGGAAAGAAGACTGTATCATTGTCATCCAGGCCATCGACCACAATATCGTCAAGGCCTGAAAACTGTACCGTGGTAACTTGCACTGGAACCAACGATCTCGGTTCGACAAACACTACGGAAACATATTGCCCTACAGGTGAAGCAGATTCAAATGAAATCAAATCATTCGCGTGCTTTGTGTCATGATGTGTGCGTGTGTCTTTTCCTTAATTGCAATGTACATGTACGTATATAATTATGTATAATACTTTTATGTTATTTTAGGTCTCTTCGGCTCATCGCTATAAACACGTGTTGTCATGACGAACACCTATGATCAAAGATCTCAATTCAGTCTGTACGGTTTACAACTACGTCTACCGGAAACTTGTTAACTGTAGAAACGTCACAGATTTCCTTAGTGACAGTTTCAGGGAAAAGAGAGATTATTCATGAAAACGTAATTAACAAAATGGACATTTATTAGTTAAGAGAAAAGCTTCTTTTCTCATTTATAACTCAGTATTTGCGTATCAAAGTTTAAAGAAGCCAAAGTAATAAGATTGCAATCAGGGTACACAGAAAAAGGCTCCATAGCAAAGGGAAACAAGAGAGAGAGAGAGACAGACAGACAGAGAGAGAGAGAGGAAAAAAAAAACTTTTAAAAGGATCACTTGTCCAGCATTATGTCAGATACAGTAGTAGTTACCCAATAAATCAACAGAGGAGAATGTAAACTTAGATTTGAGCCTAGAGGTCTACATGTTTCAAAGCGAAACGAGATTTTCTGAACGTTAAAAGTGCAAATGTCATAACTAAATCTCTTGGTCTACGAGAGAAATAAGAAAAAGAATGACAAAGAAATTGAGATACAATATAGAGACTTGCAGATAAACACCAGATACATATTTAACTGTAATGTTGAAGTATACATTTGAACAAAAAAAAAAACACGTGCAATTCAATGATATCTGTGTGAAAGACTCATAAAAGTGGAGTTGTCCAGTTTTACTTTGGGAAGAAAATTAATAGTGTAAAGATTTCTGATTGCCGATGTTGAGTTCTATAGTGATTAACGTATTCCATTACAACTAAAGCTTCGTGCCAATGTTCTTGAATTTTTTTATCTTGGATGCGTGAGGGCTCTTCTGGAACTCAAGTTATTATGAACATTTGTGGCAGAAAGTTGTATCTTCCTTATTTCTAATGTCATTCACCCATTACACTTGATCTTGATAGATCCACCAGATGAAGGTCTGATCTCAATCCTAGTGGAAAACGACACGGATACCACCAATGTTAACATCACCTGTTTCATTGATTCGTCGGTTCAACCCACACATCCCATTAACATTTTGGGTATCGAGGTAAACGGTGAAAGCATGATCTCCTCTTCAAGAAATACGTCTGCCATTGTAACGTCACATCAGAACAGGTGTCTTAACATCAGATGCACCGGAAGCAATGTCCATGGGTCAACGACCTCTCTTAGTTTGCATTGTCCCAGAGGTACGTGATATCTGACTTTCTAAACACAGACGGTGAGTGTGAGCCCTTATGATTCATTCAAAAGATGGTCATGCAAAGCTTACCTGTTACTGAAATAGCTCATGCCCGATTTACATTAAACCCTGTCAGAAATTATCATTGTTACGCAAGAATTTATAGATGAATATTTTAAGAAAGAAAAACACAGTTTAATGTTATAATCTCCTAATCGAATCAGTCGGATAAAGAGCTGCTCTGTCATTCTTTTAACGATGCTGTACTTCAGTACTTTCAAAGATTTACGGCAGCTCATCGCGCCTATACATACAAACTATGGTGGATGACGGTCATCCTTCGGTGTAAAAGAACCGGGAAAATAACAGCTATTTTTCACTTTCATTACTATTACTGCACAGTGATTACTAACGGCAATATGAAGATTTCATATTTCATTCTTTTCATATTTAATCAACTTTATAATCTTTGTTGTTGTTTACATCACCATCAAGCGTGAGTAGCTACTGTTTTCATGGAGACAGGCATAAATTCAAAGACTTCACTGCACTCATACTCGCTTGTTTCTCCAATGTCTCGTGAATACCTTAACAGATGATGTGATTGAGATCAAGTTGTCCGAGTATATGTCCGATGATAATGTGACGGTTGTCGTAATTCTGTGTCACGTGACTGAAGATTACCAGCCCCTCCCTGATTTCCACCAGTACGTGATTACAGCAGACAACCTGACGCTCTCAAGAGGCAGATCTCCGTGGGTCTATCTCAGCCCTAAACCTGAGAAATGTGTCTCTGTCACTTGTAGCGCCCTCAACGCCTTCGGTTTCATCACTGCATCTGAAATCTATTGTCCAACTGGTAGGGCATTGGTAAACAACAATATCATCCACAAATTTCGTGGAGTTAACTTACGTCTACTCTTGAATAAGACGAAGAATGATACAGAGCCATTTCCCGGTTTCTTTTCACGACTTACACATGGTTAGCTCTATATTATAAAATAGAAATAGGCCTGTATATTTTTCTTTCTCGAAGCTCAAAAATGTCTTCCTATTTAAGCATATCCAATATGTTTGTATACTACGCAAAATATAGTGGTATCAATATCCAAGTAAGTCATAAGTTTGCATGGGATTAGCTTTGTTAAATCGGATGAAGACAGAGACTGTGAGAACAGAAAATGCTTTACTTTCCAATCAATTAACAAAAGAGTGAAAAGATAATTGTTTCGTATTCTATTTGAGTAGAATTTGAGTGTCCATTTACACACGAAATTCAAATACATGTATATATATGTATATATATATATATATATAGGTAGATAATATATCATATATATATACTATAAATAAACATATATATATATATATATATATATATATATATATGAGGGAGATATATTAACATGTGTGAAACTAAAATGCGCTACATAGCTTCTAAAATACTGTAGTTAAGATGATGCTGATACTTGATGGTGGAATGGACTGCCTGGTTTTGCAATATAAAATTTGACTAGGAATTTAAATTCACAGCAATATAAAAATCATCATGGTAGCGACTACTTACTAGAGAGGCAGAGAAACATGTAAGACGCGTTTCATGTCATCACATTTTAATTTTGGTGTTGTCCGATCGTACACATCAAGTTTATTTCATCTTGGTATAAATTTACAAGCAAGAACCATAACCTGATGAGATTACACATTGATGAAAAAGATACGTCATTTTCATAACATCCCTTTCCGTCTGTTCGTGTGTCTGTCTGTGTGTCCGTCTATCTGTTTATCTAGACTACGTACATGTGACTGGAATCCTGCAAACAATGTCGACAACGTACGCCCTCCTCATCGTCCTGTTCGTTCTCGCTGTTGTGGTGTGCGTCGTCACCGTCATGGTCATGCAGAGGAAGAAAGACACGCCCATTAAAGTACCAGGTTTGTCTGCAATCTGTGACAGAAAAGGAGTTTCATGGGAATATACAGTTTTATCCAGGTTTTCTCTTTATAGGACATTTCATTTGGGATCAATTCAGAAACAGGCAATGTTTGTGAACTTACTCTGAGGTTCATTTGAGAATCTTAGGGCATGTAAGGAAACGATTGCCGAATGGCAATTCTTTCACGAAAGGTACAACCCTAAAGGACGGGAAGAAAACATCGGAAATATTTAAGAGGGAAAGCCTTCAGGACAAAACTTCAGGACACATTTTGCTATTGCGAATGGAATAGGCTGAATTCGTTGGAAGAGAGAAAAGCGTTCAGCTCCTACTAAGGATACCCAGCTAGTACCCAACTAAAAGACATGTACTAATTGCCTTCTCATTTAATCCCCAACATACTTAATTTCAATAGAAAACAATAAGATTAAGAAAGAAGAAAAGAAAGTATGAACACTTCTGTATTGGTGACTCATTCCATATGAGATACAGAAATCCCGAATTAGCTGTCTAGATCAGTAGGCCAATTCCTTGTTTACTTAGAACCCGGAGACTTCAATTTTATACTGATCTAATTTTAAGCACACGGCAAACTTTAATATTCATTCCCAGTAATTTTCCAGTTCAGAAATGTATGTCATCCTTTCTTTGTCATACAGACATGCATCTTAGTATCCCTAGACTTATGTAATGCATGTATAGTAGAAGAACATATCAGCAACACGTTACTGTATGTAGGTATAAGTCATTAAACATTGCATGACATGTTTTCCTTGTCTTTCAGATCAACTTTATGAGAATAAAATCTTGAACTGAAGACGCTGGAGAAATGGAAAAGATGACAAAAGTGTAATGCACTTTGTAATCTCAGATATTGTAGGAAAAAGTACGACCTAGTCCATATTCTAACTAGGTGCTTGAATACAC
The DNA here is from genome assembly GCF_040938485.1 of Diadema antillarum. Classification (NCBI taxonomy): domain Eukaryota; kingdom Metazoa; phylum Echinodermata; class Echinoidea; order Diadematoida; family Diadematidae; genus Diadema; species Diadema antillarum. The sequence continues at coordinate 2,039,429 of NW_027271394.1, read as the reverse complement.
TTTATAGTACATACATCATAATCCAGAGCAAGCTCCTCTCTCACCTCTCACCTACCTCGTCTCCAGTAGATATAAAGTGACGTGAAGGAAAAAACAAGTCGAAATCTTCTTAAAAGGAACTTACCAGTGAAACGCTATCCATCTGTTTTAGGTGTAATCTCACCAATGTTTTCACAAAGTACTATGAGGGACCTACCTTACATAGCGAAGTTCGAAATCAAAGTGTGATATAGCTTGTACAAGTCTAAATATGTAGTTTTCTTTTCGACACTTTTGAAAAAGGTATACTTTGTACCCCAATAATCATCCCGTTCTTAATGGCATCAAAGGCCGTCTTCTATTTGCGTTCAGAATATATATGTTTATAGATGTAATCTCACCAGTATTTTCATATGAATTATGAGGGACTAACCTACCGTAGCAAATTTTGAAATCAAAGTGTTGGTAATATAAATCGTAGTTTGTACAATTTTAAAGACGTAATCAATATCCTCTTTTCACCACTTTTGAATAAGGTACTTTGTACCCTAATAACCGTCCTGTTCTTAATGGCATCTAAAGTCATCTTCCAGTTCCGCTATTATGTTCTTCTAAACTAGGCGTCTATGTAAGTGTGATTCAAGCGTCTGTACAATTTCCGTACAAAGGAGTTATTTCCATACAAAGAAGTTATTTCCGGAATGTTCATGTTCATTCATGTTTCATTTTCATTTCCAATCAATATACATAGGTAATGCAAACGTCAAATGATAACATATCTTGAATATTTGGTTCACTTTGGATATAATCCTCGACTATGCAAATGTTCATCATATATATATTTACTCGCGTGGATTGGAACAAAAAAAAAAGGTCAAATTGATAAATCAATCCCTATTACAATATGATATGAAATGTGTCATAAAACTATCAAATATATTTGTATCTTTTTTGTTATTCGTATTAGTAATAGTAGTGGCAGTAGTAGTAGTAGTAGTAGTACGGTATAGTAGTAGTAGAAGAAGAAATGGTAATAAGAGTGGTAGTTTTAAGAATACAATATTTTATACATGATTATTATCATGGAAGCGATTTCTTCTTCCGAATCACACTTACGTACATACATGTCATAATCTAGATTTCGTATAATTTGGTTTCCACTTCGAGACATTCATTTCGTTTCATTGCAGTTGTTCAGAATCTTTTTGTAGCTATACACTGTACATGGTGTATACCTGTATTATTATGGAATCGATTTCTTCTTCCGAAATACACTTGTATATGCACATGCATGCCATAATTATAAAGTTTTCGTATAATTGGTTTCCGCTTGGTTTCATTCATTTCGTTTTGCTGTAGTTGTTGTTCAGAAGATGTTTGTAGCTATTGTTCCATGGTATTATATAGCTGTAATATTTCCACCGCTGGCGGCGCGTGGCACGGGAGTCATGTAGGTCTTTACCAGGCTAAGGAGGAATGTGACATGATTAAGTCGATCTGCAGAGTACTGTATACAAACGATAAACTGAATCATGCAGGACGTGTTGTGTGAGCATTAAAAATCCGTTCTACGCAATCGCACACTGCTGTGAGATTATATTCATCCTTATTTTGTTTTTGAGGGTCCTGATTTTACTAGCACAAGGAATGTTACAATATCAACTAAAACGAATTTGCCACCCTAATATTATAATACATTACTAAAATGAATACTGGTAATGCTTTAGAGTTTTCTTGTTTGTTTGTTTGTTTGTTTGTTTGTTTGTTTGTTTGTGTGCATTTATGTGTGTGTGTTTAGAATTTGTGTGTTGACTGTAGCATGAGGGTTTTAATTCTTTACAAATGAAATGAAAACAAAACCCCCTCGATTACAGGGTTCAACTTGTGAGCTAAAAAAGATAAAATATTCAATTCAATGGTGAAGTAGTTCAGCAGAGAGTAATATTTAAAGTAACATTATCCCTTCCTCTCGCATAACTGTTTAATACACGGCTTGTTTGTGGATGTGCGTTAGATAAACACCTATATTATGGAATGGCTGTGTGTGTGTCTGTGTGTGTATGTGTGTGTTTATGAATATGTGGATTTGCAGTTAACATTGCGGACTTCCGTCACTATGATAATATGTATGACTATGCTTTGTATTTCCCTTTAAATGGATGGTATAGTTTTGGTTAAGAAAGGGGATTCAGATTTTGACTTTTTTGCGAGATTATTAGAAACCACTTATGAAATGATTAAAGAACATACGATTCTTAGAGGAATTCAAAGTTTATTTCAAGAAAATTGGTTCTGAAATGACTTGAGATATTAAAAAAGAAAGTAAAACAAAGTGGTGGGACTCACCTTTTATTAGATCCTCTGTGTGTTTTTTTTTTTGATATCTCAGCCACTTCTAAACCATTTTTTCTCAAATAAACATTGGATTCTTCTCAGAATTGCATGCTCTTTAATAAATATTTCCTATGAGGTTTTTCATTATCTTACAAAGAAAATTGGAAACCTGAAGCCCCATCTCAACCAAAACTATTCCATCCCTTTAATCTAAGTATGATTGGGCAGAACATGGTAATGATAATTCACGAGTGTTAAACCGTACCTCCATGGTTGAATGCCGGTGCTTCCATAAATCTGGAAGTGTTTTTCTGGGTACCTGATTATCAAAATGCATCAACTAACGTTGTGGAATTTATGTTGTAGAAAATGTACAAGTGTGTGTGTGTGTGTGTGTGTGTGTGTGTGTGTGTGTGTGTGTGCGCGCGCGCTTGTTTGGGGCCGCCATCCCATCCATTCCGATTTCTTTCATTGTGTGCCTCTTTTCACATGCTACGCATCTTTAGAAATGAACTAAAAACTGAGACAGATACAACATTCCCATGTTCAAGAGAGTAATGTCCTCATTGTTAGGAGAAACGAACATATCCCATCAATTACCTCGAAAAGAATTTGTCTGTTGATCATAAATGACTGACATAGTATGACAGATTTTTCACTACTAAACGTCATGCGCAGTAGAGAGCAGACTGCATGCATTGTGTCAAATGCGGAAGTAAACCACAACTGGTCTAAAATTTAAACGGGTTGATATGAGTGAAATGTGTTTTGAAACTTAGTAGGGAGAGGAATGGGTATCATTGGTGTGGTGTCAAATTATGGTTCTTTGGCTATCTTACAAACGCATCTCTTGGCAAAGTCAATAAGAACTGTTTCCTGCGTTTTGTTAGGTAATACGAAAGAACAACAATCCAATGCGTGATATTACGATATTACGGAAATCTTTGGCTGTATGTGTTAAGTGATATCCAATCATGACTTAGTGTTCCGATCCAAAGAGGAAGTTAGATTGATTTATTCATTTTATATGGACGCGATGAATGTACAAACACTAAGCGGTGAAAATTAAGCAAATTGCACGATTTTTCTTGTCAATTTGAGACAATATAATAAATATTGCATTGACTTTTCCCTAGCTGCTGTTCCTCTCTTCGTAAGACGGAAACAAAACATAGAAGTCTCAGTCATACCATGGCAAAATGTGACAAAAAGCACACATACTTGATTTTAACTTGTCTGTTTTTAAGCTAAATGAAAAAGACACACATTCACGGCCCCAAACTCACTAAATTCAGAACTTCTTTTAAATTGAATGCAGTTAGGAAACTTGGTTGCTTATTCAAGAATTTGAATGACCAACGAGATTCCGTCGCCAGCTTGAGATGAATTTGAATGCTCATTGCTGAAATGTGTGCTCCTCTCTTAAATTTGAATGCTCCGACAGTAAATTTGAATGCTCCGATGGTGAATTTGAATGCTTCGATAGTGAATCCAAATGACCAGATTTTGAAATTGATTCCTAATTCAGTTCTGCGAGCATGGAATGCGTGAAATAAGCCAGTTCGGGGTTCCAGTTTGAGCATGAGCAGAAAAAAGGTCATTTGTACCAAGAGACAGGTTGGTTTTTAATTTGACTGAGATAAGCATTTGTAGTGTTATGATTATTCATGTAATCCATATAAATGGTGCCTGCCAGTACATCCACCTGACAGCAAACCTGGTATTTGGCAATGTTAACAGAAAAAAAGATTGTTAATGTATTCAAAACAGCACAATGAAATGGATGCTTCCCAAAGTGTTGAATGACAACCATTCTGGTCACTTCATCTACACAGGTTCATTCTTTGTTAGAATACAAGTTCCATAAATTGCTATGTTGGGCAAGCTGCTGCATTATGTCGCTTTGATTTGAGTGAAGTGCCTAACCAACTGAGAAAAATGAAAGGTCATCTCCGAACTGGCTTATTGAATGCTCGGAATAAGAACTTGAATGACAAATTATGATATTGACTGGGAAAACCTATACTAGCAGAGTCATAAAAAACATTTTGCTCAAGAATTAAACATAAAAACTAATGAGAGAAAATCCTAGACAACATACTGACATAGTAATGAAGTAAATTTCCCGTTTTGTTTAGGATTTACGTACAAATTAATGATGAACTTCTGATGGCCAATAAAAAAAGAATTAACAAAACATCTCAGACATTTCGGTGGTGTGCTGATAGGAGTTACTTTATACCAATTTAAGCTTTATGTATAAAAGCGGTATATTTTACATTCTTATAGAGAAATGATTGATCTTATAAGAAACAGCAGGAATATGTGTCCTTTTGATATTAAGTTTGTATCATATAGTTGATATTCAGATTTGAAGTTTTTCCTTACAAAACAAAATAGATTTATCATTGACACAACTCTGCAGTAGTCTAGGAAATTGATGTTATGGTGGTGTGTGTGAATTTGTCCATCGAAATATACGAAGGACGGGAGGTATAAAGAAGAAATAAATCATAATGTCGATAATGTGTTTCTCCAGTAACTTTTTGAAGCAGTGTTGCGAAGTATCACAGAGTACTTCGTCAGGTGTACCGGTACTTTATGGACTTTCTCACATGGCTACACTAAATAAGGGTCTAAAATTGATCAGCTCTCCTCAGAAGTATCCACACGTCAATATATTTACACGCCACCTATCAGGATGTTTTGCTTTGTGTGTTTGTTCATTTGTTTGTTTATTTTTTCATTTCCTATACTATGTATAAAATGCTGTATTTTGTAATTGTATGGTTGTTAAATTACACGGACTCACAGAAGAACAGCCATTGGCAGAAGCGAGTGACCAGTGGTGACATAATAAACTCACACTAAACTCAACAACCTGAATCTCTAATGGTCATCTATTATTATGCTGACAGTGTAACAAGAAATCATACACGTCGTGTTGAATTTTGAAACCAGGATGTATCGTATTGATGACACATGTATGACATCAGGTTAGTCGTTGTTACGAGCACACAGGAAACGGGGGTTCATATATCAAACTGATATACTTTACAATTACCGATTTACATCAATATCAATGTGTCATGGCGCAACTAAATAAAGTAGTTCCACACACAATTATTCACATAGAAAGCCAGAACAACTACATTCATACTGAAAAAGACAATAACAGCTTACACATATTCAAATCTGATATGTTACCCCGTGTGTAATGTTCATTGGGCAAATGCTTTGAGCTGTTATATAAGTACTTAACAATAACTGCAAACGCGGATCAATCTTATGTAGGAATTGTGTGCGATGGTCGAATGGTCTACAAGCACGCAAGAATAAAAGACCGCCAGTGAAAGCGGACATCAGGCGGTCGAGCTTGCCAACATTTTAACGCCGCATTGCAGCGTAAATTGTTCGTTCTCATTAAATTTGTATCCATTGATTCGACATTTTCAGGTTACGGTAAGCTTTCCATCACCATCCCCTATATCGGTAAGATATGAACATCAAAAAGCATTCAACTTATATAATCTTATTAAATTTAACGAGAGCTAAATTCTGCAGCCATTCCGTTAAGTTTTATACACAGTCAGCGTTTGCTGGTTTACATGATTTATATGTAACGTCTCTTTTTAAGCACTAACAACAAACTGTATTCTTTTTTAATGTGCCCATACAAAATAGCAATAACAATGTAAATCATTTTCGCTCTTTCAGTTTTCTATCTTTCGTTTTCTATCTTCTATCTTCATCAGCAGGATTCATCGGCGTTTGAGAATGATGGCTGATAGACGAAGATTATTCCTACTTGGAATATTTTCCATCGCCATCCGCTTTATTGGTAAGATATGAACATCAAAACAGCTTCAACTTTGATAAAACATAATCTAGATTTCACAGGAAACTTAGTTTGGGGCTTATAGTTCAATTTCTTATTCAGTTATCTGGTGTGATTTTTGGTAAAATATTCATTTTCTCTTTTTATCTTTTTTTAGTGCGTTTGTAAGTCAGACTCAAAGAAAATAAGATATTGTATTCAAGAAGAAAACATGACAAGTAAATTTCAATAGCAGTCCATGCGCAAAAAAGGCATATGTCTGAAAAGTGGTCTTTTTTTATCAAGACTATTACATCTATTCCCTGTAGAAGGAACTGGAGAAATGCATTTCAGGCAAGGTGATTTCTATCTTAATTCCATCAAGCCGCATTATTCTCTTTTGCTTTCTTCTGTTATCATCTTATTCATAGGTGGAACCAGCGTGACTCTGGAAGTACCAAGCCCTCTGACACCAAACCAGGAAGTTACGGCTGTCTGTACAGCCGATAAAGTCTTTGGATCAGCACGCGTGTTCTGGTACTTAAATGGCGTACAGATTACCGATGGCGTGCAAACAACCAGTTATACAGTGGATAGTCTGATCCAGTATGATAGAGAGTCTGAAAGAAAATTTGGACATGAGTTATTGATAATTGAAAGTGTTAAATTGTATTGCTTATGAGAAGCATATCTGAAATTCATAAAATTGTTACCACGATTTTTGTCGTTTTCATGGTATTCTTGAAAAACTGATCGGATTTTGGTACCAATTTCTGCCATCCTTCGCGCCTTCCTCTCCCTGGAACGTTGCCCAGAATGTCGCGTCGTCCTTCAAACCCGTGACGTCAGAGGACGAGTGGGATTCCCTTTTCAGAGTCATCCAAGCTAACTGAAATAAACCAGAATATGTTCATATTGGAGAAGTTGAACGCAACGTGTACATGAGAAGGAGAAATCAATGACATGGATTAACCTAATGAGTGAATGTGTATATTTTGGACGAAACTATTTATCAAATTCCATAACTTTCTTTTTTCTTCTGGTATTAGCTAAGATACGGATATCATTGCGATCATTAACTTCAAGTGAAAATTGACATTTTCCTTTATTATCTCACTGCCCATAATATACTAAGTGCTAATAACTTATATATTAATGTTAATATGTAATTGATGTCAGTAGTTTCACAACTTTTATCAAGATTTTACAATTTCTTTGTAGTTTAGCATTCATTATTGTGGGCAGTCTTTACCCGTGTAGTTCCTCCTAAATCTGTTCACGACTTTCGATGAAAATAAAGAATACACTTCCCCTCTACACATCAACAAGCACCCACATACACACACTCAAATACTTACAAACACAAACACTCATAAAAAAATAATCGAGAATTAAGGTGCTCGTAATCTACTGCTAAAGAAAAAGAAAGGATAATTTAGTTGTTGACTCTCCGTTGTATTTTGAAAAATATCATAATCTTGTGGGTTCGTTTAATAACAATAAGATACATAAGAAAATCTCGAAGAAGGAAATTCCGTGGCATACCAAACAGATTCATATCCGTACCAGTTAGAACGTAATAATAAGAACGATTGATATGCTGCTTGGGATATTAGCGACCTTTTACCTGAGAGTAAAAATCAAACTTGCGCAATTTTTGACTTTTGATAAAGACAGTCTCGCTTTATCAAACACGGCATATTGTCTTCTACACTGAGATGGCATTGCTGGTAAGATGTCAGCAATAACAATGAGCCAATGCGTAGTGCGCATGAGCAGAAAAGGGCCAACACATTGCCATAACTGGCATGTTGGTTTTTAAATTTACTGAGAGAGGTAACCGTGCTGTATACTGACTATTCATGTAGTCCTTATAAATAATGTTTGCCCATACACCCACATGATATGAACAAAGTGTTCAATAAAGCCTATAAAGTGTTTGACAATAATAATGTTAAATCAATAAAATGGATGATTCCCCAAGTATTAGTTGACGGGAACTTTCTAGTCACTTCGCCTCCGCCATTCTATTCTTTGTTTGAATATGAATTCCATAAATAAGTTACGTGAGACAAGTTAATGTACTCTTTCGCTTTCAAACGGGACTAACCAAGTGATAGAAAAGGTTATTTTCCAAATGGAACATGAGGTAATTCAGAAATGGCTTATTAATATACTGTTGGGGATATAGCAAAATAACGAGGGAAGGAAAATATAACCTGCACAGGCATGACTATATGTACATGATGAAACAATTTACATTCCTGGGAAAATTAGAATCAAATTGCTATAAAATCAAGAATGCCAATTTGTTACGTTGTATATGACTGTAATAAGCCCTTTAAAAGTATTGAAAAGTTAAACTTTCTTGCTTGGTATGAGGGTATTACATCAAGGATAAAAGAGTAAAAGGGATGCAAAACATTGGACATGATGAACACGAAAATCCGTTTGTATATTTCTGCAGGTGGAGCCAAACGAAATTCATTCAATAAATGAAAACTTCTTCCCTCAGTTCCATTCACAGATAACATGAACTGGGAAACTCGAACCAAAGGAGATGATTCATCATTATGGAATATCCGCTCCTTATCCGAATCAAAACACAGAGTCATCGATACGTACTTTTGTGCGACGGAAGTGACCTTTCACACAGATACATCACCACACTCGTTCAAATCGAATTTTCGATACCTAGATAGAGTGATACTGTCAGAAAAATACATAGAATATTTCGGTAATATCCCTGAGAAGATAATGTGTGAATATCGAAACAGTGGTTCACTTCTTTGAACCAGAAAATACGAAAATACCAAGCACGCTCCCTCCATCTGATGTAACGCATCGGAGGCAGAAATTTACCACTCCCTTATCGGACTCTCTAAGGATATTATAGAGAGGACGACGTCAATTTGAAAATATGAATAAGATCAACTAATATTTGTAGAACAAATCCTGTTTACAACCAACCTTACATACATCATAATGTCACCTGACAAGGAAACCTCAGAGTACTTAAAATACAATCATTTCCGGTACATTTAGGGACTGATTTTTCTTCCTCCCATTTTGTGTTGTGTCTATGTGTCAATTGTTACACTGGTTAGTTCTTAGCAAAATACGCTTCTCTGGCGACACGAGATCTTATGTCTCACTTTGCAGTCTTATCTTCTAAACACGAGCTTCATACATTTGGAAGCATGTCACTGCGTATAGTGTTCAATACATCCAATAAGAGACATTACCACTGATTGTTACACTTCATATCAAACACACTGAAAATAACTTTCTCTTCATTAATTCGATAATTTCTGATAACGGTACACTGCAAAAAGTCCGGTGTTAAATAGTGAACACCGAGCTGGTGTTAAATTTTCGGTGCTCATTTATGGTGTTAAATTAACACCTACGGGTGTCATTTCCAAATTTTAAACTGTTTTTTGAAGAGTTTCTTAGTAACTGCACTTCTTGTTGATTTTTAAGTTAGACAAGACGATCAAGAATTTTACATTAAAATACTAGATTTTTGAAAAAATGTGAAAATAAATTTACACCAAAGTAACACCAGCTGGTGTGGTCCCTTATTGAAGCTGGACGGGTGTTAAACCATTGATATCAACACCAGCAAATATCAAATCAACACCATGTGGTGTCATTTTTTAATTAACACCAGTACAGTGTCAAAATAACACCAGGTACAGTGTCAAATTAACACCACGAAGTGTCAGGTGAACACTTTTCAACACCATCACAGTGCATTTTTAACACCTGTGGGTGTGGTCCTTTATTGAAGTTTGATCGGTGTTAGATTTAACACCCGTGGTGTTAAATCTAACACCGATGTTTTTACAGTGTACGAAAGGCGACGGAAATGAACTTTGGCCCCATGCGAGTGGAAGGAGCTGTAATCTGTCCCCCATTTTTACATCAAGCATGCATTTTTTCCCAGAGTGCTCAATAAGCATGATATAAGTACAAAGACTATTACTGACGATTTGAAATTTTGATATCACGGATAATTACCGTGAAATCTTCAGATTTTACGAGACATGCGACTACGGTTTCATCGGGAGTTAAAAGACTGAACAGCTTCAAGTAACATCAACCTCTCTAGTGGTATACCTAGGATGAAACGAAGGAATTTTTGTCTATGCCATAATCGCCCTGCAACCATCATCGCGTATTTAACGTGACATTGATAAACCAGAACAATCATAACCGTCAGGACAGGAAGTCTTTGTAAGCAATGAACTGGACTTCATCACCCTTTAGAGCTCAGAGTTTTTCGTCATGCTCTAACGTTACCGGATGCTGTCTACAAGTTACATACCAATATCGGGTGTGTTTTCGTTCGTGTTGTTAAGCAAAGAAGACATTAACTGCTCAGTAAGTCCAACAACTCGACGCGAATTAGTGAAAGTGCCCCTTACAAGAGTGTTTTATATGACAACCCGTCATGCGAAGCTGAAAACGATGAAATATCCTGCATTTTTGTCTGTTCACTCCGCTAAAGCCTCATGCTGTACATTAGGGTTAATGATTTAGTAATATTAGGCGGGTTCTGCGACCATCTTTGATAATACTTCGTTCAGTTTCTTAAAACAAAAATAAAAAGTACTGTTCTGTGATATACAGTGGCACAAGATGAAATACCGACGTGTTTGAGCTAATAATGAGACATGAAAATTAGTCAAGAACATCATGTCAATCGAGGACACCAATCACCACGTATCCTACACGCAGCCACAGGACGATAATGTTCTTTTATCATCGTACTCCCTAAGGGATACCTAGCGATACTGGTAAATCTTTTCATCTTAGACTTTTAGATTTTGAAAAGGTGAGGTAGAAAGATGGCAATACCTATTTTGTTATTATTACCTCTCTAGTCGGATATGAATTGGTGTGAGTTATGTAAAAGAATAAATCTATTCAAAATCAGGAGGTTTTTTCTGCCCTAGGATCCCATATGTTTGCGTGTAAGTTATGTCTTAACTCAAAATACTTACTCCTACTCATTATGTGGCATTGACAACCGTGACTTGGTATTATGGGTAATTTTCATGGTAAAAGGTAATATTGCTACTGAGTTTCGATCGTATTGCTGCAATTTTGTGAGGGGAATTTGACAGACACTATAAATTATTTCATTTAAAGAGATTAACTTTTTATCAATCTAAGTGGTAATAATCAAAGAATGTTATAGATCGCTACGTTTCAGACACAGTTTCTCTAAGGCATTAACCTGTGGGAGCACAATGTATCGTAAAATTGTTTAGTTTTGACTTCCTTGTTCATCATTTTTGTTTGTTTGTTAGTTTTTCTCGATGAACGACGGAAACGAAAATATTTCCTGAAATGTGTTTCTATACAGAATTGTCCTTCATTTGATATAAAACTAAGGTGCAAAACGAAAGCAAGGTTATGATATGAGATGTTATTGTCTAGAAGATAAAGTTGAAGCTTGATGAATAATTTCTGGAACATATTGCCATAATATTTTGAGCGAAAAGGAATAAAAGAGCAACGAATGACAAACACTAACTTTGCAGATGGCAACAGTCGCTCAGCGGCAGCCTTAGTATTATTACAATTTCCGAGGAAGTCACTGCTCACGGCCATGCGACGGTAGAACTGGTGAGTACAGCGAAAAATATGGATTCATTCCAAAGAACCAGACTAACACACAAGCGAATGCATGGGTAGATCGTTAATTGCGTGTTTCTCAGTCCATGGAAGTGTTTATCGTGTATCTATATGTCCATTGATACATATATTCCACCTATTCACGCTAGAAATCATGGGGTAAGTAACAAGGATTACAAAGAAAAACCCGGTTCTTAGTAAATTCAGCGTTTTTAAACGAATATCATATTGCTCGGAAAGAGCAAGTAACTCACTCAATATTCTGCGTTCAAGTGATATTATTAAACACTGTATTAGCTTAAGATTACAAAACGTTGATCCGTGCATGTTCCTCAGTTCATGGAAGTTCTAATCGTGTATTTATGTCTATTGACACATATTTTTTTTTTTATTTCATCGATTCACGCTACGAAAGCATGACGTAAGTAACTAGCAAAGTAGAACAGAGTTTTTAGTCAATTCAGTATCTTTAACGAATTTGTTCATGTTGGTATATGAAAGAACAAGTCACTCACAAAATATTCTGCCTTCAAGTGATGATATGGATATTGAACACTGAAGTAACTTAAGTTTTCCTAAACAAAATAGAAATCAGATTTTTTCCATGACCATGACTATTTGCGAAGCACATTTGGCTCACAAGAAATCCCAAATGTGTTCATTTGAAAACAATTCCTTCAACCTTCGCTTGCTAATCCCGAAGTATTGACGTGATATTTTCCTTATTTGTTAAGGCTCTTAAACGGTGAAATAAGCTCTTAAACGGTGAAATCATGAAGTTCAGTTTAATGTGATTACTCTAGTGCCTGTGTTCCATCGGGTCTATAAAACTACTTGTTGATCTACTCCGATAATGTGTACATTTTACATGTTTACCTAATTTTTTTTTCAAACTTATAACACCACTTTGCATGAAGGACTAATTCGTTTTAAGCCGTGAATGTTAAATTCCGAGGAACGTACTAAATTATATTGGTATCATTGCAATGTGATTATCTTGAATGCATCGGCCACGACATGATGTCGAAGAAAAAAAAAAAGCGTTTTGTGGTAATCTTGTTTCTGCCATCTAATTGTTTCATCTCCTGCTACTCAGTGTTACATCATAGCAATATAGGATATAATTGCTTGTTGCATTTATGCTAATGATTGTGAACCAAATGTTCTTTTTCGTATTTTGGATGATTCAGAATTGAGATAGCTTCTGCATTTGTGTGTATCCTTTTCACATATAGTGTTTTGAGTTGGAAGTACAAAGCAATATTATTTGTTTCTACAAACATTGCAGGTTTGAATGCGCCTCGAATATTTTAATTTCATTTCATTTCATTTTTCATTTCAAACAATTTTTCTCTCTCAGCCCGCGGAAAGTCGGTGTTACCTCACTCGTTTTGATTTGATTTGATTTAGAACTACAAATCAGTTGCGCTGGAATCTGAAGTTTAGACTTGGCATTATTCTCTTGATATTGTAAACGCTTCTGCAATGGTTTTCATTATTTTTCAGTGAGACTTGTGGGAGGGTCTGGCGACCATGAAGGCCGAGTGGAGATACTGTGTGACGGGGTCTGGGGCACGGCGTGTGATAGGGGTTGGGGTACTGAGGAGGGGAACGCGGTGTGTCGTCAGCTTGGGTACTCATCGGCCACCTCGGTCCATAGCGATGCCCACTTTGGGCAAGGCTCTGGCCCTGTTTGGCAAAATGATTGGATCTATTGTCCAACAAGGGACCAAAATTCGCTATTAGAGTGCTACAGATTGCCGTGGGGATGCTACTCTTCGACCTATGGCTACAACTGTAGGCACAACGATGATGTGGGCGTAACGTGTGCCGGAGAACGTGAGTTGTTCATAATCCGTAGCATATAATTATAGTCTCTTTCTTCAAAAGCCATAGTGCCTTTTCCTTCGTTGATTGTTCTGCTCTGTTTGATCTTTCCGTGATAGCATAACGAGTCTGACATCATCCCATACATCACTCTGTTAACAATCATTAGCTTTTTGGAAAATAGTACATTTTCCTGTAGATATTCTGGTTACCACAAAATCATAGAAATTCTGATTGATTGATTAATGGCATATTCATTCTTCATTTGTTGAAGCTTATATTTCACCTGATTTGGGTTACTAACGCCGTCATTTTAGCACTAAGCTTTTATCAGATTGAAATCACATTTGTGTAATGCCAGTATAGCCATTGCAATTTCGAGCAGACCTAAATAGATATCATCAGTATTCTACATCATAATGTGTTTTCGACCTTCCCACACACGTGGCATTCACAATAGTAGGCACCTACTGTAGTTCATACAAAGGGAGTATTTCCAATTCCAGTCCATAAGGGACATGTACTCAAACTTGAATCGTGTTGTTAACCATGAAATTATTCAAATCGTATTATTACACCATATCGTTACCATTGCTAAATCAACTGTTCTTATGTCTGCAGAATGTGATTGTCTGTTTATCACTATCTGTATTAACTTAGAAGATTTTTTTATTGCCCCGGGTATCCTTGCCTTTCATTTTTGTTTTCTTTCTTTTTTGGTCCTATGTTGCACCTGTGCTCCTCATCTGTTTTTTACACTCTGTTCAGAATTTGGGTCCTACGCATAACAAGCTTGCTTTTAAGTAGATTCCATCATATTTCTTTAGCGTTTATACATAGAGCCAAACCTATTGACCGCGATGCTTTATTATACTAATGATGCACAGGATAGAGTGTGTTAGTGAAGGTGCGGCGCGCTCGAGAGTATTGACAATGGTGCGACATGCACGAGGCGCAGCCGAGTGCATGTTTGCAACCGTTGTCAATACTCGAGAGTGAGCCGCACCTTCACTAACGCCACGAAATAATCCTGTGCATCATTAGTTTTATAAAATGGGTCGAAAACTAACAGCATTATTCACGTACCTTTATGGGTCAATACCAGTCAGCTACATGTAGCACTCGCTCAAAAGTCAAGATGTCCGAAGATGTTCGTCCCAAACATTTACGCACGTCGCACTCGGAAATCCCGCACACTGATAAGTACTGTACGTACGTATAAGAGTAAACGTACGCCACGTACTGTTATGCACAAGAAAGGCCGCCGGCTGTTGTGGCAGCCCGCGGCCCGAACTAGAAGTTGTTTACAGGATTGACAGCGCGTATAGTAGCGCGTGACGCACTTGTAACAACTGATTGAGTGCGCACTGCTAGTGTAAAACATTGTGACGTACGTCAGGCCAGGGAGGTGGAAGAGAGACTCTTCTTAGTGCTTACCTGAAGAAAATAATGCACGCACACGTGACTCATTTCAGCGCTTCCAATTGGCTACATTCTTGAACCCATTTTATAATATACTAATGATGCACAGGATAGAGTGCGTTAGTGTAGGCGTAGTGCACTCGAGGGTATTTACAATTGTGAAACATGCACGAGGCGAAGCCGAGTGCATGTTGCACTACATTGTAAATACCCGAGAGTGAGCTACGCCTACACTAACGCCACGAAATAATCCTGTGCATCATTTGTTTTATAAAATGGGTCGAAAATTCGAAAACTAACATCATTTTCAGCGTTTTTCACGTACCTTTGTGGGTCAAGACGTCCGAAGATGTTCGTCCCAAACTTTTACGCACGTCGCACTCGCGGAAGTCCCGCACATACAGTATAAGTATAATGGGGGGTTGGGTTTCCGGACACCCGCATGAAAACTTACTTATTTTACATAGAATATGCACCCTTTACCTTAAAGACTTGATATAGACTCCTCATATAGGCCTACTAGACAACATACTCTGAAAACGGCGTGAGAATTAACCTGCTAAATCGTTGGATTTGCTCTTCAAAGTGACTCCATGTACGCGTCCGGTCCCATAACGCTTGGTCTACTGTACTGTACAAAGTGTACGTATAGTACAGTATACGTACGTACGCCACATATGTTATGCACAAGGGAAGACAGGCCGGCCGGCCGGCAGCCCGAACTAGAAGTTGTTTACAGGATTGACAGCGCGTACGCGTATGCATGCAATTCATCAAAGGAGCCGCCGCGCGCACAGACGATCGGCAATCTACCATAGGATTACAGGCAGTGCAGTTGTACTGAAGTAAAGGAAGGAGGTGTGTCTCATTCCAGCGCTTCCTATTGGCTACATTCTTGAACCCATTTTATAAATGTTTACATTAATTTACTGTCCATCCAAGCCGGATATTATGATTCACTTCATTTTATTATATTTGATGTACATTCCTTCATTGAGAAATGTGAAAATTACTGAATTAATCATTGTATGACTGGAAAATCCGATAATTATCAGCAAGAAGGGATCAGTACTGACATTGGCATTTAAGATGCTATGCACTGAGTCCAATGTAGCAACGCCCATGCTTGATTACTTAGAGTGAAGGAATGAGAAAGAGGAAAAAAATTGGCATTTTATCGAAGTATCAACAAACAAATTTTCTGATTAAGAAGTTCATACAATTTTTCTACATGATCACACACTTAATGTAATATTATAAACCAGTGCTTATGTCAAAATGATGAGGCTAAATGAAATCCAAGAAGTAAGAATCACCATATCCCGTCCTGTTAAAACTTTCAGTGCTGTCTCTACTTTAGGAGAATATGTCGCGTGATAATGGCTAATGTTCCCGCATGATGTCAGATGTAGATTTTATACTGATATACCATTGCATTGAGTTCGTTATCATTATATTTTATATGTACAATGTATAGGGAATTTGAGTGCTGCGGCCGCAATATTTGCCAACGCAGACTTGAATGAAGGCCTAACTTACGGCGTCGATCGCTTCACTTATTACGACATGACGAGTAGATTGACATTCATCCCAACGACAGCAAACCACGGCGATGTGCTTCAGTGTCATGTGTACGGTGTTGTGCGCTCTGCCACTCTGGCGATTACAGGTGAATTTTTCGTATTTGGCATCAGTACAAACATAACCAATTAAAACACAATATCAATACTTGATACACTTTATACAGTGCGCTGGAAGCAGTTGTGGATGATTTTTTCCTCTCTTTTTTTTTCAGGGAAATTTGAATGAACAAATCGTGGTCGATCTCTGTCACATTTTGTTCCGCGTGTGCGTCTTCACTGTGTACTAAAGTCTGTTGTATGAATGTGGATAGCGCCCACCAGCAATGACAAAATAAAGGGCAGTGACTTGAGCCTTTCGTATTTTCGGATGGGATAACGGGAAATGTAATGAGGCAACACAATGAAAAAAAAATTATTTGATTGTTACCTGCGAAGCGCGCAACGAAAACTGAAAATTGACGCACAACTTTCCTTCTATTTTTCGAAAAAGCCAAAGCATTATGGACATGACAAAATGTGCATTCCATACCACTCTTTTTAACAAGTTATACATGTGTATCTAATGTATGTAATTGAGTGTGATGAGATGTTCTCTACTAAAATTTACCTGCAAGTGTATGTCTTTCATGTTATTGCTGAATAGAATTTGAAACAAATATTTCCATGGATAAGAGTCTAAAGACTCAATAAGAGTTTGCAATTAATTATTATTGATTGGTAGTGTGTTTGAACTGTTTTTCTTTAGGTATACTTATCGTCATAGACTGGCCTATCAATGTCTGCTTTTCTTCTCAAAATGTGCCGTGTGGCGTTAAATCAAAATTAACTAGTAAACGAATAACGTGTCGATTGTATTGAACTGATTTAACAGGTGGTGTCGATGTACCCCGGTCCATCACCCCATGCAACACTCCAAGTCCCGGTACACCCCCACGAGAAAACATCTTATCCATCGATGCTGTAGAGATCAGAGGCGAGGATAACGTGGTTAATCTGGTCATATCCTGTCACGTGAACTTCACCGATCAGCCGTCCCCGTACCTCCACACCTACACCATCGGGACTGAGACTACAACTCTATCGTCATCAAGCTCCGGCTCAGCCATCCTCTCACAACGCCCCAACGCCTGCATCGAACTCACGTGCTCCGCAACGAACGGGATTGGAACGACCTCAGCCACGCTAACACACTGTCCTCGAGGTAAGTAGTCTTCATACAATGTGCACTTTAACAGTGCGACAATTCTGTCTTTGTTTTTTTTTTTTTTCTTTTTTTTTTACTGCATCCAAAGGCCACTATAGGTTACGTTAAATTATGCAGTAATAACTAAAAGGAACTCTTAGTTGCCTATAAATTTCCATACAATTTCCCCTGGTCTTGTCTTACAATATTTTCTGTGTTACAAAAAACGAAATAAAACGATATCAGATATTGATCATGCTCGCTCACAAATCCATGCCTACAGGCTACACGTTTCTTTTCATTTTTGTCTTTATAAATCGCGTCAGCCGAGTCATGTGATGAAACACATTGTTGTTATGGCATTGCACACTTTACTGCTAGGTATGATGAAAATCATGATTATCGGCTGGTATTTGCTCCATGTAACACATGCTTTGTGGATGTAACTGTCAGTCTCTTACAAACTGAGTGCAAAGTATGTAAAAATTTTCCCTCTACCCTTTCTGCTCATCTGCGATAACTTTCAGACTTAAGGTACATCCATTTTAATTTCTGATTGGTGATCGGTTCCTGATTTAGACAGTAATCAATATATCAACTGATCATATTCTATACAACAGATAAGCCACCAGAAAGAATCATCAATGTGTCGTTTGAGACTCAAGAAGCTGCTGAAACAAGTCTCATCATTACTTGTCACGTGGATCCAGAAGACCAACCCTTTCCACCAATCAACACATACCTCATTGCAGTCGACGACAGCGTCATTTCCGATTCAGCTTCTCCTACGGTGACGATAGACGCTCAACCCAACACATGGCATCGATGTCGTGTGTACTGGTATAAATGAATATGGAGAGACTGAAATGACCAAGACCTACTGTCCCCAACAACCAGGTAAATACAAAACACTTTTTTTTTCTTGCTTATATTGAACGAACAGTAAAGTAAGAAAACAATGCGCAATACATACTAGCCAGAAAGCTTGGCCAAAAGTACTGTACATTCTCAGAGCTTACCTGAAGGTTGTGGCTTCGTAATTTGTTACATTCGATTACATACAATACATCGGGCCACAGCGATATCCACGTACCACCTCGTTCTGCATACCCACTACTGAGCAGGGAGGGCGCTTCAGGAATAATACCGACTTTTATTAAGTTACAGCTAGGCGATTTCCTTGACAGAGCTTTTCGATGTATAGCAAGCGAATTGAGATGAATTTTGAGCCCTTACAAGTAGGCCTACCATGTTTTAGCTGTAAGGTGCCAACAGTAAACATCAAAACTGCTGATATCATCACTTTCCATATCGCTATTGCATCACTGATGACAGTATGACAAGGAAAATTCTAAGCAGGTTTTTCCATGGTCCGTATTAACATTTAACCATTTCCCGTTTTACTACCTTGTCTCATTCTAGAAGCCGGTCCCGAACAACCTGGTAGCAACATCCTTAGGATCGAGACGACGGAAATCAGAGGTGAAGGAAACCTGGTAACTCTAATCATCACCTGTCATGTTGACCTCTCTGACCAGCCTTACCCACATCTCCACACATACACCATTACAGCTGATAACGACACCTTGTCCTCCTCCAGCTGTGCCTCAGCGATCCTGTCTCCACTCCCCGATGCCTGCATCAATGTCACGTGTTCTGCGACCAACGGAATCGGAGACACGTTGTCATGGATGGAGCATTGTCGGACAGAAATTCCTTCTGGTAAGTTAAAGTTTCATGGCTTTTCCTTCTCGAAGCAAAACTTACTGTGCGTAAACGGGCCTAAAAGTGTTCCTATAAGTACCTGACAATCATCATTAATTCTATCGCACTTCTTTCAAATTTGTGTGTATGATGGCGATCAGAAATCTCTAGTCACTTCACGGGGTACAGAAGAAGGCAATAATCTGTGATCACTGAGACAAGAGAGGGCGCTAGATAGTTTTTTTTAAGGGTTACAAACAAAGTACTTGTCACGTGATCCATGATCGTCACAGATCACCTTGTGCATCTGTATTATCGTCTGATGTTACTATACTTACAGCAAGTTTTATACCGTTAGGTTGGCACAGCACACTTAATTTGAACAGCACGACAGTATGATTGGGGTTTTTTATGTCGTATTTCCTTCCATAATTATTCTGCGACCTTTTGACATAATATATAATGCTTTTGATGAGGTAGAAAAAGACTTAGATCGACAATTTAAAACAGATACGTGTCAGCAAGGAATGCATCATTGCGCTCTTTGTGATAGCAATTACAATAGACAGCGTTTAAGTCCAAGCTAAAAACCGCGCAGTACGGAGGGAATACAATGAAACTAACTCAGGAAGAAGAAAACGCTACCGTTGTCCATTGGTGCTTTATCGATAGGGGGTCCCATAGCTAGCCCTCATCGACGGGTCCTTCAACAATCGTCGACCACGTACGCTCTTCTCGTCGTCGTTTTCATCCTCTCCATCATTACCTGCTTCACTGTCCTCGTGAAGAGAAAAAATGTCATCTGATTGAGGTGAGTATATTCATAGCGTGTTTTATTTACTGGATCCGTGCTTTGACAAAGTTATTGAGTAGAATGTTATAACCTTTACAATTATTACTTACTACTTGTTAGGTTTAGTAATTGGCAAGAAACCCTGATACTCCCGGGTAAGCTAACTTGGAATCATCACCCAGATAGAATTACGAGAGATGCAGACGAGATGAAAGAGTTAATCGAAAGAAATGAGGATATTGACTTTCATCGGGGAAAATTGTTCGTTGGTTTGACATGCTGAGTTCCTCTATAGACAATTTAGAACACGCCTAGCTACATAGTATGTTGCTACCCATACATTTCATCATTGACTTAAGTTTTTATTGCATTAAAAGATAGATATACCATGTCTTCCTTTTCCTGATTTATTTTCTCATTTGAGATATATATTCACTGCCTTCCTTGCGTATCACTTTCCTATACTGCAAAAGTGCGTCAAGTAATATTCTTTAATTGACTGCTACGAACTGCCTTTCTGTAGACAAACTTGATTTTGTTGAGAACACACAGTACTGCCTACCATATATTTGTTTGTCTTCAGTTGACACCATACCCTGCATGTTTACATGTCTTTAGCAACAGTTTTAAGATCCCTTTATGACATTTGCCTGCAGGTATGGAACGCCGCGAGGGTCAAAATGAGGGAAAGCCTTGGATGCACACCAACAATATTTTCTCCGAATGAAGAATCATAATTTGTACACTTTGTATCTTAACTCACTCTGAAATCATTCACATGTTATTATTTCTTATCTGTAGTTTCAAAAATAGATTTATTGCCTATTAATAATCTTTATGTCATTGGAAGTGACCTGAAACGAGATGAAGAGCATGTCTTCAAAGCACAAGTAGTCAGTGGAATAATTGTGATGCAACTGTCGTTAATCTTATGTTCATTGTAGTATTGTGGATAAATTTTACCGTGTATTGATTTGATGTACAAAATTCCTGATAAGTCTGATATAAGATGTATGATTTCTCGCCCACTTACATTTATAATAACTGTTGATTACACTTTATTTAGTGAGTGGCAATGTCTATAGCGTTCTTTTGTGATAGTTTATTTTATGTTGCAACATTATCTGAGGCCATTTTCCCAGTCAAGCTTTACTTATGAAGATGGTCCTCTGCTTGTCAAAATTATTAATTTCTCAAAACCTTGTTCAAAGTATTTTCTCTGCTAGTGTACCTTCAACTTGACATCGCATTGTATATTTACTTAATACGTTTTGACTAATTGAACACAATATAATGAATATTGATGGGTATGATTCATTTAATTATGCCGACACTATGTTAATTTTAGTTTCATGTATTGTTGGTCGAAAACAGAAATAGAACTGAACAAGAAACTACTTTACTTCATATGATTTAATTCTACGTCACATTACTTAGATGTGTATTATACAAAATAGAAGGCTCGATATTAACTTTTTTCTTTTGGGGCCCATTCGGGCCATCAGAATAATTGAACTGCATTTTTTCTATGGCCCGAAAAATAAAGAAAAGCGTAACAAGTGAACTATTTTTATAAAACATTAAGATGATACAATAAATCATGATAATTGTTTGAATATTTACAGGTTCGACAATGTGTGTCAAATGCCAAGTACTGTGACTAAGAAGTAAGAAAGTAACACATAAGAAAACTGAAATGACTATGAACCTTGATAATTATGCGAAAATTGGCAGGTATGTTAAAGGGGCTCACAAACACGTACTTTGTTATTGAAGTGGTTGCCCAACATCTATTTCTGGGAGCCCCGGACCACAGGGCTACATCAAATGTTGAGCCTTGTATAACGTCTGTTCATTATGTAAACGAAGTAGAGCAATTATTTTTTAATGACATCATTGGTGGTACTTTCGGTTTCCTTAAAGTATCTTACAATGTATGTAAAGCAATCAGTTGCGCTTCTGTTCTTTTTATAGTGTCTTGTTTTCATCCTCTCTCTCTTTTCCATAAATGAGATGTAATATTCTTTTGATTTTTTGCATGGCCCGCAGTGATCTCAGTGAATGATGGTCACGTCAATAAATAAACTGCTGTTTCAACAGAGAAATCGAATGTATGTGTAGTTCTGATTCGGTGTTCGTGGTATATATATCAACCCTCTCTGTAAAAAAAAAAAAAAAAATCAACATGAGTGTTGAAAATTGTGACGAACAAACTAAGATAGTTGTAACACCAACGTATAGCGAGAAATTCATTTTGAAAGTTATTAAAAATGAATCGTAACTCATGAATGATGACATTAGTACACAAACTCACATACATATATACATATATATGATACATTAATATATTTATACAAATATATATATATATATATATATATATATATACATTTGTATATATATATATATATATATATATATATATATGAACGTGTAGAACAAGATTTCTTAAACGTAATTATCAATTGCCATTTTAGGCAGCTTTACAATAACATCAAGATCAATTGACTGCTTAGTCATTGTACAGGCCATGCACCTAATTGGTTTAGGCTAAAATGCGATGTGATATGAAAGGATATAATTGAGGCAACTCGTGCAAACAGCAGATTGGGTGATATTCATGATTAGTGTTACAAAACTTCTAGGCCGCCTTTGAATTTCAAACTACGAGTGCGCGTCAGGAAATTCATAGATATCACGAGGCACACAATCAAATTCATCCTGAAGTACCATCCAAGTTGGTCACACAGATAAATGTTTTATCGTCAAGAAATGAGAAACAAAAAACAAATAATATTTTTCACTACATTGAAACATATCGTTACACCTATGATACATGGAAATAATAATGATAATGATACGATGTAAGCATGACTTTTGTGCGAATCAACACATGAAGGTATACAAGTGTATGTTA
Organism: Diadema antillarum; assembly: GCF_040938485.1. Classification (NCBI taxonomy): domain Eukaryota; kingdom Metazoa; phylum Echinodermata; class Echinoidea; order Diadematoida; family Diadematidae; genus Diadema; species Diadema antillarum. The sequence continues at coordinate 2,016,224 of NW_027271394.1, read as the reverse complement.
TTATGTATGACGTATCTATGTCTGTAGCTGTACATCTGTATGAGTGTCTTTTTTCATGGATCTACATCTTGTATCTGTGTGTGTGTGTGTGTGTGTGTGTGTGTGTGTGTGTGTGGTTTGTTGGTCCATGAGTTCTGTATGATATACATTCGTCTGTGTGAGTTATCCACATGGAATATATGTCATTGATCAATTTGACCAAACTTTCGTGAGCTAATAATTGAGTACTCCAACATGATGAAGAAAAAAAGCACCTGAATAAAAAGTGACAAGATGGGCCTTCATGAAGATGTGCTCTTGTAAGATATAAACAGTTTGATCACAAAAGCAAAGCGGCAACAGCATATCCATGTATCGTTTATTTTCCATATTAAAGCAAATCTTGCTAAGAACAAGAAGCAGGAATTACGAAGAAATTCGATAGGCAATGTACCAAAGGTGCGGTCATAACTCAAAATTCATGAGAACGTTTGCTTCCTGAGATCCAGATATTGAAGCTTAATGGTGAATGTAATTTGAGGTACCAAATTTTTCACACCAATCCTTTCTTACCATTACATATCTTAAATGATATTTAAAAATTGTCAATCTTGAAATCAGTTTATGCGTCTTGACAGACGCGGTGTATGCACAGCTGAAGGAGACAATCATGATAATCAGTTATCACGTGTTTTCATCTTCGTCAGTTTTCGTGAAATTTCTGTGAGGAGAAGAAGCAGTTAATGTGAATGATATGAATCTTTATTTCAATTTCACACTTAGGTCCTCCATTAAACGGCACACTGTCCATCAGGTTTCATGAGCAAGTAGACATTCAGAACCGAACATCCCTCGACATCGAATGTCACGTGATTTCCAGGGACAGACCATTTCCGGCTATCGAGTCTTACGTCATCTCGGCTGATGACGTCATTTTGTCGCGTTCTTCATCTCCTCGCACTACCATATCACCTCGTCCTAGATGGTGTATCCAAGTGTCTTGTGTTGGAAGCAACGGGATTGGCGAAACAACAGCATCCACAATATACTGTCCAAGAGGTAATATCAGGTGTAAAAGTACTTTTATCAAGTGTGCCCTATACTCTTTTATAGATAAAACTTAACTACGTTTGAAGAAAAAACACTTGAAATAAGCGCTTTGATTGATTTCTTTTTTTTACTTGACTGTTTTCAAAGATCCGCCTGTCGCCGATATAATATCTGTGGAATTCCATGAGGAAAGACTGCCCAGCACTGCAGCCATCCTCTCCATCACTTGTCACGTGGACTCGCGAGACCAGCCGTTTCCTCGTCTCCACACTTTCATCATCCAAACTGAGACTGGGACGGAGTCTAACTCCAGCTCTCTGATCCTATCACCCCGCCCCGAATGGTGCATGAACGTCACTTGTATTGGTCAGAATGACTATGGGTCGACTTCTTCTATCGAGACCTACTGCCCGAGAGGTGAGGAGATGAAAGTAGTATAGGATACTTGTATTGGTCAGAATAGCTATGGGTCGACTTCTTCTAGCGAGACCTACTGTCCTCGAAGTGAGGGGATGCAAATAGTATATAGGATGCTTTTATTGGTCAGAATAGCTATGGGTCGACTTCTTCTATCGAGACCTATACTACCCGACAGGTGAGAGAATGATAGTAGTAGGACACTTATATTGGTCAGAATGACTCTGGGTCGAAGCCTTCTATCGAGATCTACTACCCGAGAGGAGAGGGAATGAAAGTAGTAAGATACTTGTATTGGTCATAATGGCTATGGGTCGACTTCTTCTATCGAGACCTACTGCCCTAGAGGTGAGAGGATGCAAATAGTATATAGGATGCTTTTATTGGTCAGAATAGCTATGGGACGACTTCATCTATGGAGACCTACTGCCCGACAGGTGAGGGAATGAAAGTAGTAAGATACTTGTATTGGTCAGAATAGCTATGGGTCGACTTCTTCTATGGGGACATATACTGCCCGACAGATGAGAGGGTGATAGTAGTCGGACAATTGTATAATTCAGAATAGCTATGGGTTGACTTCTTCTTTCGATACTTAGAATGCATGACAGGTGAGAGGAAGATAGTAGTAGGATACTTGTATTGGTCAGAATGACTATGAGTCGACTTCTTCTATCGATACCTAGTGCCCGAGTGTTGAGGGGATGAAAGTAGTAGAATACTTGCACCAACGTCAAGCATGTTTCGTTTGCCTTCTTAAGAGTAGAACCAGAAGGATCATTCAGGTTTAATGTTTCAACCTTGAAACGTAGGCTTTTCTGTACCCCTGATAAACCATTCAGCATTAAAGTTCAAATGCAGTCAAGGGCGCAGGAGCTAAACTGCGCATTCAAGCACATATCATCAATGGAAACAAAAAAGAAACAGTCGGAAATTGCTTCATGAAACCCAAAGACATTATCATTATTTTTATTCTTAGTCTGAGAAATTCTTGCCATAGGTAGGTAAGATGAAGTTACTTTTATTCATTCTTTTTAGCTAAATGACTTTTATGTGTATATCTCCCTCTTCAATGACTACGACTTTTTTAATGTTACGTGCTGATGGATCAAATCTGTTGATTTTGTCTTTTGTTGTTGTTTTTTCTCTCCTCTCTCTCTCTCTCTCTCTCTCTTTCTCTTTCTCTCTCTCTCTGGAATACATGATAATAGATCCACCTCGCCCTGCAGTAATCGACATTCAACTGGAAGAGAAACTGGGCAAAAATAACCAACCAATATTGGTCATAAACTGTCACGTAAATAAAACAATTACGCTTCATCCCCCACTTCATACTTTCGAAGTCCAGGTTGGAAAGAAGACTGTATCATTGTCAACCAGGCCTTCGACCACTATATCGACAAGGCCTGAAAACTGTACCGTAGTAACTTGCACGGGAACCAACGATCTCGGTTCGACGAACACTACGGAAATCTTTTGCCCTACAGGTGAAGTAGATTGAAATCAAATCATACTCGTGCTTGTGTCGTAGATGTGTGAGTGTGTGTTTTCCTTAATTACAATGTACATGTACGTAAAATGTATAATACTTGGATGTTATTTTCAGTCTCTTCGGCTCATCACTATAAACACGTGATGTCATTACGGACAGATATGATAAAATCTAAATTCAGTCTGTCCGGTTTACAACTATACGTCTTCCAGAAACTTTGTTACCTGTAGAGACGACACGAATCTCCTTAGTAAACAAGTGACAGTTTCAAGGTAAAGAGAGATGATTTATGAAAACGTAAATAACAAAATGAACAATAGTTAAGAGAAAATATTCTTTTTGGCTTGTCTTTTATAACTCAATATTTGCAAATCAAACTTTAAAGAAACGTCATGAATCTCCTTAGTATACAACAATGACAGTTTCATGGAAAAGAGAGATAATTTATGAAAACCTAAATAACAAAATGAACAATATTTAAGAGTAAAGCTTTTGAGGGTTTGTCTTTTATAGCTCAATATTTGCTCATCAAACTTTTAAGAAACCAAATGATTTAGTTTGCAATCAGGGCACACAGGAAAAGGCTACATAGCAAAGTGGAACAAGAGAGAGAGAGAGAGAGCAAACAAAACAACTTTTTAAAATCATCACTTCTCCAGAATGATGTCAGATACAGTGGTAGTTACCCAATAAATCAACGGATAAGAATGTGAACTTAGATTTGACCCTGGAGGTCTACACATTTCAAAGTGAAACTTTACAAGATTTTTTGAAAGTTAAAACTTGGTTGTGTCATGACTAAATCTCTCGGTTTACTAGAGAAGTGAGAGAAAGAAGAAACACAAAACGTAGATACAATATCGAGGCTTACAGAAAAAAAAAACCAAGTTACATATTCAATTGTAACGGTTAAGTATACATTGGAAGAAAAAAAACTGTTATTTAATTAATTTACATCTGCGTGAAAGACTCATAAATGTATAACCTTATCCTACTCTACTATAGGAAGAGCTATATACTGTCAAGAGTAACGTTCGGATTGCCGATGTTAAGTGTTCAGTGTTTATGAAATCTTTTATCGTGTATACTGGCACTTTATACTGGCAAGATATTATGAGGATTTGTGGCAGAAAGTCGTATCTTCCTTATTTCTCCTGCCATTCACCCATTACTCTTGATCTTGATAGATCCACCAGAGGAAGGTCTGATCTCAATCCTAGTGGAAAACGACACGGATACCACCAATGTTAACATCACCTGTTTCATTGATTCGTCGGTTCAACCCAAACATTCCATCGACATTTGGGGTATCGAGGTAAACGGTGACAGCATGATCTCCTCATCAAAAAATACGTCTGCCATTGTGACGTCACATCAGAATAGGTGTCTTAACATCAGATGCACTGGAAGTAATGCCCATGGGTCAACGACCTCTCTTAGTTTGCATTGTCCCAGAGGTACGTGATATCTGACTTTCTAAACACAGACAATGAATGTGAGCCCTCATGATCCATTCAAAAGATGGCCGTGGAAAGCTTACTTGTTACTGAAATAACTCATGTCCGATGTATATTAGACCCTGTCAGCCATTATCATTGTTACGCAAGAATTTATAGATGAATATTATGAAATAGAGACACACAGTTTAATGTTATAATCTTCTAATTGAAAAAGTCGTATTAAGAGTTGCTCTTTCATTCTTTAGACGATGCTTTACATCAATACTTACAAAGATGTGAGGCAAGTAATTGCGACTACATACAAGCTTATGTTGGATGACAGTCACCCCTTGGTTGAAGGAAGCAGGAAAATAACTTAATGCCCCCCATGATTACTGGTATTTTATCCTTCAACTGCTATTAGTCACTCTCATTACTGTTACTGGACAGTGATTTCTCTAAACACTATAAAGATTGCGTATTTCATTGTTTTCATATTCAATCAACCTTATAATCTTTGTCGTTGTTTACATTACCATCTAGCGTGAGTAGCTAGCTACTGCTTTAATGAAGACAGGCATAAACTCTCTAAGACTTAATTGCACTCATACTAAGTACTCGTTTGTTTCTCCAATGTCTCCTGAATACTTTAACAGATGATGCGATTGAGATCAAGTTGTCCGAGTATACGTCCGATGACAATGTGACGGTTGTCGTAATTTTGTGTCACGTGACCGAAGATTACCAGCCCCACCCTGATTTCCACCAGTACGTGATTACAGCAGACAACCTGACGCTCTCAAGAGGCAGATCCCCGTGGGTCTATCTCAGCCCTAAACCTGAGAAATGTGTCTCTGTCACTTGTAGCGCCCTCAACGACTTCGGTTTCATCACTGCATCGGAAATGTATTGTCCAACTGGTAAGCGTTGGGTAAACAACAATATCGTTCACAAACTTTGTGGATTTGATACCTGTTTACTCTTGAATAAGAGGAAGAATGAAATAGAGCCATTTCCCGCTTTCTTTTCAAGACTTATACATGGTTAGCTCTATATCATAAAAAGGAAATAGGCCTGTGTATATTTTTTCTTTCTCAGAAACTCAAAAATCTGTATCTATGTAAGCATATTTAATATAATTGTGTACTACGCAAAATATAGTGGTACCTATGTCCAAGTAAACCTAAAGAAAGAGGCTAAGAGAACTTACACTACATTTCACTTGACAAAAGAGTGTGACAGACAATTGTTTCATATTCTATTTGAGCAGAATTTTAATGTCCATTTACGCACGGTATTCGATTATAAATAAACATGACGGAGATATCATGTGTACAAATAATATCTGTTACATAACTTCTAAAATGAATATTAAAGATAATGCTGATACACGATGCTTCGTGGTGAAATGATCTGCCATGTTTGTGTGATATAAGATAGGACTAGGAATTTAAACGTGGTATTACACTGACTTGTATTTCACATCAATATCAAATCATGGTAGCGACCACTTATTGGAGAGGCGGTGATAACACGTGTGGTAACACATGTAACACGTTTCATGGCGGGACGTTTTAATTTAAGTTTATTTCATCTTGGCATAAATTTACAAACAAGAACCATAATCTGATGAGATGACAAATTGATGTTAAAAGATCGCCTTTTTCATAACATCCATTTCTGTCTATTTGTCTGTCTGTTTCTCCAGGCTACGTACACGTGACTGGAATCCTGCAAACAATGTCGACAACGTACGCCCTCCTCATCGTCCTTTTCGTTCTCGGTGTTGTGGTGTGCGTCGTCACCGTCATGCAGAGGAAGAAAGACACGCCCCAAGTAACAGGTTTGTCTGGAATCTGTGACAGAAAAAGAGTTTCAAGCGAATATACAGTTTTGTCCCGGCTTTCCCTTTATAGGTCATTTCACTTAGAAACACTTCGGAAACAGGCAACAATGTTTATGACCTTAGTCTGAGCTACATTTGAGAAATCTAGTGAATGTACGCAAACGACCGCCGAAGGGTAATTCTTTGACGTAAGGTACAACCAGAAAGACTGGACAGAATATATACATCGACATTTTAAGAGGGAAAGCCGTAAAACTTCAGGACACATTTTGCTATTGCGAATGGAATAGGTAGCATTCGCTGGAAGAGAGAAAAGCGTTGAGCTCCTACTAGAGATACGCAGATAGTACCGAACTCAAAGACATCTACTCACTGCCTTCTCATTTAATCCCCAAACATACTTAATTTCAATAGAAAAAAATAAGATTAAGAAAGAAGAAAAGAAGGTATGAACACTTCAGTATTGGTAACTGATTCCATATGAGATACAGAAATCCCAAATTAGCTGTCTAGATCAATAGACCAATTCCTTGTTTACTTAGAACCCGGAGACTTCAATTTTATACTGATCTTGTTTTTACTTTAACTTTCATTCCCAGTCATTTTCCCAGTTTTGCTCAGAAACATATGTCATTCTTTCTTTGTCATAGAGACATGTATCTTTGTATCCCTAGACTTATGTGATGCATGTATAGTAGAAGAACATATCAGCAACACGTTACTGTTTGTTGGTATAAATCATTAATCATTGCATCACGTGTTTTCCTTGTCTTTCAGATCGACTTTATGAGGACAAAATCTTGAACTGAAGACGCTGGACAAATGAAAAAGATGACAAAAGTGTAATGCACTTTGTAATCTCAGACATTGTAGGAAAAAGTACGACCTAGTCCATATTCTAACTAGGTGCTTCAATACACTTTATAGTATATACATCATAATCCAGAGCAAGCTCTTCTCTCACCCGTCCCAACACCTACCTCGTCTCCAGTAGATGTAAAGTGACTTGAAAGAAAAAACAAGTCGAAATCTTCTTAAAAGGAACTTACCAGTGAAACGCTATCCATCTGTTTTAGGTGTAATCTCACCAATGTTTTCACAAAGTATTATGAGGGACCTACCTAACATAGCGAAGTTCGAAATCAAAGTGTGATATAGCTTGTACAAGTCTAAATATGTAGTTTTCTTTTCGACACTTTTGAAAAAGGTATACTTTGTACCCCAATACTCATCCCGTTCGTAATGGCATCAAAGGCCATCTTCTATTTGCGTTCAGAATATATCTGTTTATAGATGTAATCTCACCAGTATTTTCATATGAATTATGAGGGACTAACCTACCGTAGCAAATTTTGAAATCAAAGTGTTGGCTATATAAATCGTAGTTTGTACAATTTTAAAGACGTAATTAATAACCTCTTTTCACCACTTTTGGATAAGGTACTTTGTACCCTAATAACCGTCCCGTGCTTATTGGCATCTAAAGTCATCTTCCAGTTCCGCTATTATGTTCTTCTAAACTAGGCGTCTATGTAAGTGTGATTCAAGCGTCTGTACAATTTCCGTACAAAGGAGTTATTTCCAGAATGTTCATGTTCATTCATGTTTTATTTTCATTTCCAATCAATATACATAGGTAATGCAAACGTCAAATGATAACATATCTTGAATATTTGGTACACTTTGGATATAATCCTCGACTATGCAAATGTTCATCATATATATATTTACTCGCGTGGATTGGAACAAAAAAAAAAGGTCAAATTGATAAATCAATCCCTATTACAATATGATATAAAATGTGTCATAAAACTATCAAATATATTTGTCTCTTTTTTTTTTATTCGTATTAGTAATAGTAGTGGCAGTAGTAGTAGTGGTAGTAGTACGGTATAGTAGTAGTAGAAGAAGAAATGGTAATAAGAGTGGTAGTTTTAAGAATACAATATTTTATACATGATTATTATCATGGAAGCGATTTCTTCTTCCGAATCACACTTACGTACATACATGTCATAATCTAGATTTCGTATAATTTGGTTTCCACTTGGTGACATTCATTTCGTTTTATTGCAGTTGTTCAGAAGTTGTCTGTAGCTATACATTGTACATGGTGTATAGCTGTGTTATTATGGAATCGATTTCTTCTTCCGAAATACACTTGTATACGCACATGCATGCCATAATCATGGAGTTTTCATATATTTGGGTTCTGCTTGGTTTCATTCATTTCGTTTTGTTGTAGTTGTTGTTCAGAAGATGTTTGTAGCTATTACACACTACTATTATATAGCTGTAATTTTTCCACCGCTGGCGGCGCAGGGTACGGGAGTCATCTAGGTCTTACCAGGCCAAGGAGGTATAATGCGACATAATTAAGTCGATCTGCAGAGTACTGTATGCAAACGATAAACTGAATCGTGCAGGACGTGTTGTGTGAGCATTAAAAATCCATTTCGCAATCGCACACTGCTGTGAAGTTATATTCATCCTCATTTTGTTTTTGAGGGTCCTGATTTTACTAGCACAAGGAATGTTACAATATCAAATAACACGAATTTGCCACTCTGATATTATAATACATTACTAAAATGAATACTGGTAATGCTTTAGAGTTTGTTTCTTGTTCGTTTGTTTGTATGCATATCATGTGTGTGTTTAGAATTATTTTGTGTGTTGACTATAGCATGAGGGTTTTAATGCTTTATAAATCTATGACGTGTTTCATAAAGAGTTACAATTGATCTTACGCATGATATAATTTAGCGTGACTGTTTCACTCCGTACGGAAAGAGAAGAAAACAAAACAAATCAAAACAAAAGCCCCTCGATTACAGGGTTCAACCTGTGATCTGATAATAGAAAAAAGAAAGATTCAACTCACAAACTTTTTGTAAGAAGTGACCCCGCCATAGTGAAGTAGTTCAGCAGAGAGTAATATTCAAAGTTTCATTATTCCTTCTTCCCCCAAAACTGTTTCACATACTACTTGTTTGTGCGTGTGCGTTAGGTAAACACGTGTTAGGGAATGGTTGTCTGTGTGTGTGTATCTGTGAGTGTATGTGTATGTTTATGAATATGTGGATATGCAGTTAAAATTGCGGATTGTCGTCACTATGTTAATAATATGTGTGACTATGCTTTGAATTTTCCTTTAAAGGGATGGTATAGTGTTGGTTAACCCTATAAAGCCCAAGGGGGGGCACATTGTGCCCCCCCTACCAGATTTTCGTTTGCCACTCCTTCGTCCTTAATCCGATTTCAACCAAATTTGGTGACTTTTCCTAAAATCTTATTGCGAACATTTTGATATATAATTTAGCTATATTTGATGTTGCTGGTTGCCATGGCAACCATAAACTGACAACCATGTCAGTCAGATTTTGCATCTTTTTTCTGTTCCCATTTCATTTAATAGCATTACAGTGTATGAAATGGATGTTTCTTGGCTGAAATTTGTTGAAGAAGCAAAATTTGAAGTAATTATGGTCCTGGAAAGTTTTTCTTATTATTTCCTTTGTTTTTATGTGACAAAGGCATAAAACAATAGATATAATAGAGATAATTGAAAACAATAATATTTTCTGCAGATTGCCCTTATATTTTGAGTTATTTTGATTCCTTCACCCAAGTTATGCCTCTAATATAATTAGTTTATCATATTATTAATTTGCAATCTCAAAATTCCACTATTATGCAAATATGAAATGTTATAACTATACAATGTTCCAATCCCAAACATTTCATCTCAGGTCTCATAATGTATCACTATGTTAATATGAATAGCGCCCCCATGTGGTGACCTTGAGAAATTTCAAACATAACAACTAATAAAATTCCACTTGCTTATCATTTGTGGCAAATATGAAAATGATTGGTCTATAATAAGACATATATAATGGGGATAAAGAAATTATACCGAAAAATCATGTTTTTAGCATATTTCCTATGTATTTCTTTATATTTTTATAAATAGCGCCCTCCATGGGTGACCTTGTGAAAACTCAAATGTACGGTCATGTAGAGTATGAGTTACTCTACCCACGTGCCAAATATGACGATGATACATCAAATAATAAAAAAGTTATATAGGGGGGGCACAATGTGCCCCCCCTTGGGCCTGCGAGGGGTCAAAATAGCTTGGGCTTAATAGGGTTAAGATAGGGGATAGAGATAATTAGAAACAACTTACAAGATACTAAAGAACATACGATTCTTAGAAGAATTCAAAGTTTATTACAAGAAAATTGGTTTTGAAATGACAGAAATATTCAAAAATAAAGTAAAACAAAGTGAAGGGACTCACCTTTTATTAGGTCCTCTTTGTTCTTTGATATCTCAGCCATTTCAAAACCAATTTTTCTCAAATAAACATTGGATTCTTCTCAGAGTGCGTGCTCTTTAATATTTCCTGGGAGTTTTCTCATTATCTTACAAAAAAGTTGAAAACTTAAATCCCCGTCTCAACCAAGCCTATTCCATCCCTTTAAAGGCATAATCTATCATTTGCAGATAAAACAGAAACCCAGCAGTAGTGCTTTAAAACAGATTTAAAATGCGAGTTAGGGATAGAAACAACCACTGTAAAAATATGAATCAGCAAAATCGATGTTAAGTGTCGTTAAATATACAAAATATGAACTATAGTTATAATGAAAATGTTTCCAGAGTAAACCGTGTACAGTTACAGTTTATTAAGAAAAATACTGATATCTCCTTATATTTTAGGCTTTATTGCGAAAATTTTATATGGTAGGATGTTTTGTGGTACAACGACGTACTCATAGGCCTATGCATCAAATGTGATATCTTTAACATTTTTAAAATCACTGCTCCCAAAGGTAAACTGGACCTTTAGTGGTGGAGAGTACATCTAATGTATATGCACTGCCTAAAGATATGAAATGCTCCCTTTTTGGTAATTAAGACAAACAGGGGTGGTCAAGTGTGATGATATCTGGTGTTTGGTGTTTCATTATTCCTTCCTCCCCCAAAACTGTTTTACATACTACTTGTTTGTGCGTGTGCGTTAGGTAAACACGTGTTAGGGAATGGTTGTCTGTGCGTGTGTATCTGTGAGTGTATGTTTATGTTTATGAATATGTGGATATGCAGTTAAAATTGCGGATTGTCGTCACTATGTTAATAATATGTGTGACTATGCTTTGAATTTTCCTTTAAAGGGATGGTATAGTGTTGGTTAAGATAGGGGATAGAGATAATTAGAAACAACTTACAAGATACTAAAGAACATACGATTCTTAGAAGAATTCAAAGTTTATTACAAGAAAATTGGTTTTGAAATGACAGAAATATTCAAAAATAAAGTAAAACAAAGTGAAGGGACTCACCTTTTATTAGGTCCTCTTTGTTCTTTGATATCTCAGCCATTTCAAAACCAATTTTTCTCAAATAAACATTGGATTCTTCTCAGAGGGCGTGCTCTTTAATATTTCCTGGGAGTTTTCTCATTATCTTACAAAAAAGTTGAAAACTTAAATCCCCGTCTCAACCAAGCCTATTCCATCCCTTTAAAGGCATAATCTATCATTTGCAGATAAAACAGAAACCCAGCATTAGTGCTTTAAAACAGATTTAAAATGCGAGTTAGGGATAGAAACAACCACTGTAAAAATATGAATCAGCAAAATCGATGTTAAGTGTCTTTAAATATACAAAATATGAACTATAGTTATAATGAAAATGTTTCCAGAGTAAACCGTGTACAGTTACAGTTTATTAAGAAAAATACTGATATCTCCTTATATTTTAGGCTTTATTGCAAAAATTTTATATGGTAGGATGTTTTGTGGTACAACGACCTACTCATAGGCGTATGCATCAAATGTGATATCTTTAACATTTTTAAAATCACTGCTCCCAAAGGTAAACTGGACCTTTAGTATAAGTATGATCGGGCAGAACGTGGCAATGATAATTCATGAGTGTTAAACAGTACCTTCATGCTTGAATATCGATGCTCGCATACTCAGTAAATATGGAAGTGTTTTTCCGGGTACCTGATTATGAAAATGCATCAACTAACGTTGTGGAATTCATGTTGTAGAACTTATACAAGTGTGTGTGTGTGTGTGTGTGTGTGTGTGTGTGTGTGTGTGTGTGTGTGTGTGTGTGTGTGTGTGTGTGTGTGTGTGCTTGTGTGTGTGTGTGCGCTTGTGTGTGTCTGCTTTCCCACCCTTTCCGACTTCTTTTCTTGTGTGTCTCGTTTCATATGCTACACACCTTAAGAAATGTACTAAAACTGAGATTTGAAAAGAAAGAGGGACCGATACAATATTGCCATTTTCAAGAGAGTGACGTCCTCATTGTTAGAAGAAAAGAATACACCCGATCAATAACATCGAAAGAATTTGTCTTTTGATCATGAATAACTGAAATTGTACGACAGATTTTCACTACGAAACGTCATGCGCAATAGAGAGCAGATTGCATGCATTGCGTCAATTCGGGTTTAAACCACGGCTGGATTAATAGGGCCCTATTTAAACGGGATGAGTGAAATGTATTTTGAAACTAAGGGGGAGGAAGGGGAGTCATTGACGTGGTGTCAAATTATGATTCTTTGGTTATCTTCCAACGTGTCTGCTGACAAAGTCAATACGAACCGTTTCCTGTGTTTTATTAGGTAATACGAAAGAACAACAATCCTCTGCTCTGCATGATATCACGATTCTACGGAAATCTTGGATGTACGTGCTCTGTGATATCCGATCATGACTTGATGTCCCAATCCAAAGAGGAAGTAAGATTGATTCATTTTATGTGGCCGCGATGAATGTACAAACACTAAGCGGTGAAAAATTAAGCAAATTGCACGATTTTTCTTGTCAATTTGAAACAATATAATAATTATTGCATTGATTTTTCTCTAGCTGCTGTTCTTGTCTTAGTTAGACAGAAACAAAACATAGTAGCCTCAGTCATACCATGGTTAAATGTGACAAAAAGCACACATATTTGTTTTTAATTTGTCTGTTTTTAAGCTTAATGAAAAAGACACACATTCACAGCCCCAAGCTAACTAAATTCAGAACTTCTTTTAAATTGAATGCAGTTAGGAAACTTGGTTGCTTATTCATGAACTTGAATGACCGACGAGATTCCGTCGCCAGCTTGAGATGAATTTGAATGCTCATTGCTGAAATGTGTGCTCCTCTCTTAAATTTTAATGCTCCGATAGTGAACTTGAATGCTCCGATGGTGAATTTGAAGGCTCCGATAGTGAACCCAAATGACCGGATTTTGAAATGGATTCCTAATTCAGTTCTGCGAGGGTTGAATGCGTGAAATTGAATGCTCGGAATAAGAACTTGAATTACAAAAGTATGAAACTGACTGGGAAAATCTATAGTAGCAGAGTCATAAAAACTTTTTGCTCAAGAATTAATCAAATGAGAGAAAATCCATAGACAGCATTGTAATGAAGTAAGTTTCCCGTTTTGTTTTGGATTTACATACAAATGATGAACTTCGGATGACCAATAAAAAAAAAGAATTAACAAAACATCACAGGCATTTCTGTGTTGGGCTGATATAGGAGTTGCTTTATACCAATTTAAGCTTTATGTTAAACCGGTATATTTTGCGTTCTTATAGATATATAATTGAACTTAGAAGAAACAGAAATATGTGTCCTTTTGAAGTTTTATTATATAGTTGATATTCAAATTTTACGTTTTCCTTGCAAAACAAAATAGATTTATCATTGACACAACTCTGCAGTAGTCGATGAAATTGATGTTATGGTGATACATGTGAATTTGTCCATCTATTACTTTACGAAGGACTGGAGGTATAAAGAAGAAATAAATCATAATGTCGATAATGTGTTTCTCCAGTAACTTTTTGAGGCAGTGTTGCAATATATCACAGAGTACTTCGTCAGGTGTACTGATACTTAATGGACTTTCTCACATGATGACATTAAATTAGGGTCTAAAATTGGTCAGCTCTCATCAGAAGTATCCACACGTCAATATACTTACACGCCACACATCAGGATGTTTTGCTTTGTGTGTTTGTTCATTTGTTTGTTTATTTTTTTTCATTTCCTATACTATGTATAAAATGCTGTATTTTGTAATTGTATGTTTTTTAGACTACTTGAACTCACAGAAGTACAGCCATTGGCTGAAGCGAGTAACCCGTGGTGAAATAAAAATAAACTTAAACTCAAACTAAACTTAACAACCTGAATCTCTAATGGTCATCTATTATTATGTTGACAATGTAACAAGAAATCATACACGTCGTGTTGGATTTTGAAACCAGGATGTATTGATGACACATGTTGACATCAGGCTGGTCGTTGTTACGAGCACACAGGAAACGGGGTTCATATATCAAACTGATATTCATTACAATACCGATTTACATCACTATCAATGTGTCATGGCGCAACTAAATAAAGTAGTTCCACACACAATTATTCACATAGAAAGCAAGAACAACTACATCTATACTGAAAAGGACGATAACAGCTCACACATATTTACATTTGATATGTTACCTCGTGTGTAATGTTCGTTGGGCAAATGTTTTCAGCTGTTATATAAAATACTAAACAATAACTGCAGTCGCGGATCAATCTTACACAGGAATAGAGTGCGATGATCGAATGGTCTACAAGCACGCAAGAATAAAAGACCGCCAGTGAAAGCGGACATCAGGTGGTCGAGCTTGCCAACATTTTAACGCCGGATTGCAGCATAAAGTGTTCATTCTCATTAGATTTGTATCCATCGATTGGGCATTTCTTAGGTTGAAGGTAAACTTGGGTAACTTTCGCTCTGTCTTTGATAAGTTTTGAAAATTCCTTGAAAGCGAAAATCTGCAGCCATTTCGAAATGTTTTACACTGTGTTTACTGACTTACATAATATGTAACGTATTTTTTAAGCACTACACAACAAGCTGTATTCTCTTTTAATGTGGCGCTGCAAAATAGCAATAACAATGTAAGCTATTTTCGATCTTTCAGTTTGAGCTGTTATCAAATCTGATGAATACTTATGTTTTCCCCCTTTTCTATCTTCTATCGTTCATCAGCAGGATTCATCGGCGTTTGAGAATGATGGCTGATAGACGAAGATTATTCCTACTTGGAATATTTTCCATCGCCATCCCCTTTATTGGTAAGATATGAATATCAAAATGGTTTCATATTCATCACAGCAAACTTAGTTTGGGACTTATGGTTCAATTGCTAATTCAGTTGGTCGCTGTACTTTTTTTATAGATATTCCTCTTCTCAGCGATTCTTTTCTATCTTTTAAGTGCGTTTGTAAGTCGCTTAAAAGACGGAAACAGAGAAAACAAATGCGAAATTGTATCTAAGGGGCAAACGCAAAAAGGTTCATTCACATGAGAGTGCTTAAGCCATATTTTGAGAAGTGTTCATTGTTTTTTTGTGTTTCTTCTTTTTTTTTTTTGCTGTTTTTTTCTTGGTACATTATAATTGTATATACGTGTGTAGCAATTATTGGAGTGCGCGTGCATATCACGTCAATTATATCTACTCCCTGTATAGCAGGAGCTTGGGGATTGAATTTCAAGTAAGGTAATTTTTATTTGAAGTCAATCAACATGATCAGGCAGCGTTATTCTCTTTCATTCTCTTCTATTTTATCTTATTTAGGTGGAACCAGCGTCACTCTTGAAGTACCAAGCCCTCTGACACCAAACCAGGAAGTTACGGCTGTCTGTACAGCCGATAAAGTCTTTGGATCAGAACGCGTGTTTTGGTACTTAAATGGCATACAGATTACAGATGGCGTGCAAACAACCAGTACAGTGGATAGTCTGATAAATCATGAATAGAGAGTCTGAAAGAAAACTTGGATATAAGTTCTATACCTGAAAGTGTTCAATTACAATGCTTGTTGGGAGCATATCTTAAATTAATAAAAGATTTTACCATAGTTTGTGACATTTCCATGATATTTTTGAAAAACTGGTTGGATTTCGGCATCATTTTCTGCCAGTCTTCGCGCCTTCTTCTCCCTGGAACGTTGCCCAAAATGTCGCGCCGTCCTTCAAACAAGTGACGTCGAAAATGGCGAGTGGGATTCCCTTTGAGACGTCTTTCAATCTAACTGAAACAAGACATAATTATTATTGTTCATTTGTGAGATGTTGAACGTATAATACATGTGTACATGAGAAGGCATTATATAAAATACGTCTATTTTGCAATCATTAGGATAAATCGAAAATCGACGTTCTTATCATTTCATATCACTGCCTATAATATATGTACTACTCATAATGTCAAATCAATATTTTCACGTTGTCTTTTCAGATTTGACAATTTTATTGTGGTTTAGCTTTGATTATTGCGGGCGGCCTTTACCTGTGCAGTTCCACCAAAATTTGTCAAGGACTTTCGATGAAAATAAAGAATACATTTCCCCTCTACACATCAACGAGCACCTACACAGTATACACACTCAAACACTTACAAACACAATAAGCCATGAAAAGTTTAATCCAGAATTAAGATTCTCTTATATACTGTACTGATCTAAAAAAAAAGTTAGTCGCGACATGTTTATTCATGGAAACGAGTGTGCTACGCTGACTTCCTATATGTATTTTGAAAAAAATGACTAGATTTGATCTGACATCTATTTATTTCTTCAATTTCATGACAAACGTAATATACAAATACACTTTTATTTCGTACAAATCATATGATTTTTAAAAGAAGAATTGATAGAATTGGTGGACAAAATATTGACAATCATTCAATACAAATTACACGGTACATTGATAATAAAGAAAAATTATTTAAAGGTACAAAATATGATTTAAAGGCACAATCTTAGGGAACAATTGCAGAAAATGTCACGCGTTTCTCATCAAGATAACAATAAGATAAGATATCTTAAATAACCCTTTTTTCTGCTTGCAACATTTGCGACCTTTTACTCCGATACATAGAAATTTAACCTCCTCTATATTGCACTATGGAGAGTATAAATAAATTTAGTGCAAACTGTTCAGCACCTCATTTCCAATATACTCTGAAAAGACTGAATATCAGACGACCACAATCTCACACTGTAAACACGTCTTGACTTCCAAACCGAGATAATATTGCTGGTAATATATAAATGAAAGCAACGACAATCAGCCACTTCGCAGTGCGCATGAGCAGAAAAGGAGTCATTTGCCATAACACAGGCATGTAGGTCTTTTAAATTCATTGAGATAAGTATCTGTGATGTAATGATTATTCATCAGTCCTAATGAATAGTGCAACCAGCACAACCACCTGACAGCAACAAAATGTTTATCAAAGCCTGAAGTGTTTGGAAATAATGATAAATGATAAATTATAGTAAATGAAATGGATACTTCCCCGAGAGTTTGATATTGATCATGTTAATTGACGGGCCTTTGTGGTCATTTGATCTATGCAACTTTATTCTTTGATTGAACATAATACATTCCTGGGATATCTAAGAACAACCTTGCTTTAAAATCAGTTAAAGGATGCAAATTTAATACGATGTAAATGACTGTATAAACTGTAAGCCCTTTAAAACCAGTGACAAGTTTATATTTCTTGCTTGTACGGAAAGCTGTACATTACGGACAAAACACTAAAAGAGTGCAAAACATGGGGCCTAAAAAAATCCCACGAGAATCCGTTTTTCATAATTCTGCAGGTGGAGCCAAATAAAACTCATTCAATAAATGAAAACTTCTTCCCTCAGTTCCATCCGCAGATGATAATCATTTGGGACACCCGAACCAAATTTGATGACTCATCATTATGGAATATCCGCTCCTCATCCGAATCAAAACACAGAGTCAACGATACAGAGTTTTGTGCGACGGAAGTGAACTTTCACACAGATACATCACCACACTCTGTCAAATCGAATTTAAGGTACCGCGATTGAGCAATACTGTTAGAAAAACACATGAAATCAGTCGGGGATATCTCTGACAAGATAATGTGTGAATATTGAAACAATGGTTTTCATCGTTAAACCAGAAAAAACGGATACACCTAGCACCTCCCCTCGATCTGATGTAAGGCTTCGAAGGCAGAAATTTTCCACTCCCTCATCGGACTCTCTAAGGATTTATAGAGAGGACGACGTCAATTTGAAAATAAGAATTAAGTCGACTAACATGTCTGAAACAAATTACGGTTACAACCAACCTTACATAAGTCATAAAGTCACCTTACATAGAAACCTCTAAGTACTTAAAATGCCGCCATTTCCGTTACACTACGGACTGATTTTTCTTCCTCCCATTTTATGTGGTGTCTATGTGTCCATAATTACACTGGTTAGTTCCTAGCAAAATACGCTTGTCTTGTACAGTCAAGAGATGTTTTGTGCCAACGCAAAATATACTTCATTTTTACAATCTTCTCTTCTGAACACGAGCTTCATACATTTAGAAGCATGTTACTACGTATGGTGTTCATCACCATCCGATAAGATACATCACCACTGACTGGTATACTTCATACCAACCACACTCAAAATAACTTTCTCTTCACTAATTCGATAATTTCTAATAAAGGTACGAAATGAGACGGAAATGAACTTTGGTCTCATGAGATTGGAAGGAGATATAATCTGTCTCCTACTTTTACACCAAGCATGTGTTTTCTCCCAGAGTGCTCAATAAGCAAGATATAAGTACAAGGACTACTATTAATAATTTGAAATTTTGATATCACGGATAATTACCGTGAAATCTTCGAATCTTACGAGACATGCGACCAAGGTTTCATCGGGAGTTAAAAGACTGAACAGCTTCCACTGACAACGGTCTACCTAAGGATATACCTAGGATGAAACGAAGAAATGTTTGTTTACGTCATAATCGCATCCCAATCATCATCGCATATTTATCGTGACATTAATAAACCAAAACGATCATAACAGTCAAGACAGGAAGCTTTTGTAAACAATGAACTGGATTTGATCACCCTTAAGAGCTGATGGTTTTTCGTCATGCTCTAACGTTGCCGGATGCTGTCCGTAAGTTACATACGAATGTCGGGTGTGTTTTCGTTAGTGTAGAAGAGCAAAGAAGACATTAACTGCTCAGTAAGTACAACAACTCGATGCGAATTAGTAAAAGCGTCACTTTTAAGAGTGGTTAATATGAAAACTCTTTGTGTGAAGCTAAAAAGGACGAAATATCCTGAATTTTTGTCTCTTACTCCGGTAAATCCTAATGCAGTGCATCAAGGTTAATAATTCAGTAATATTATGCAGGTTCTCCAACTTTCTTCTATAATACCTCAATCGGTTTGTAAAAACAATAATAAAACGTACTATTCTGTAATATGCAGTGGCATAAGATGAAATATCGACGTGTTTGAGCTAATAATAAGTCATGATAATCTGTCGTGAAAAGCGTGTCAATCGAGGACAATACACACCACGTATCCTACACGTAGCAAAAGGAAGATAATGTACTTTTATCAGCGTACTCTCTAAGGGTATACCTAGCGATGTCGGTCAATCTTTTCATCTTAGACGTTTTGGTTCTGAAAATGTGTGACAGAAAGATGACAACATCTAGTTTGTAATCATCTCCTTTTCAGTCGGATATGAATTGATATGAATTATGTAAAAGAATAAATCTATCCAGAATAAGGAGGTTTTTTTCTGCCCTAGGACCCCATAGGTTTGTGTGTGAGTTATGTCTCAACTCAAAATACTCATTCCTGTTCATTATGTGGCATTGACAACCATGACTGGGTATTATGGGGTTTTTTTCTGGTAAAAGACAATATTGCTGCTGAGTTTCGATCGTATTGATGCGATTTTGTGAAAGAAATTTGACAAACACCCTAAATTATTTCAGTCAAAGAGATGAAATTTTTATCAATAAAAGTGGTAATAATTAAAGAATGCCATAGATCATTAAGTTTTAGACACATTTTCTCAAGGCATTAACCTGTGGGAGTATAACGCATTGTGAAATTGCTTACTTTTGAATTCATTGTTTATTACTTTTGTTATTTCGTTTGTTTTTCTCTATGAACGACGGAAGCGAAAATATTCCCTGAAATGAGTTTCTATGAACAACTGTCCCTCTTATGATAAAGAGATAAGGTGTATAACGAAAGCAAGGTTATAATATGAGATGTTATTGTCCAGAAGATAAAGTTGAAGGTTTATTGATAATTTCTTAAACACACTGCTTCAATATTCTGAGCAAAAAGGGAGTGAAATAAGAACGATTGATAAACACTCATTTTGCAGATGGCAACAGTCGCTCAGCGGCAACATTAGTATTATTATAATCTCAATTTCCGAGGAAGTCACTGCTCGCGGCCGTGCGACGGTAGAACTGGTGAGTACAGCGAAAAATGTGGATTCATTCCAAAGAACCAGACTAACACACAAGCGAATTGGTGAATCGGTGGTACGTGCGTGTTTCTCAGTCCATGCATGGAAGTTCTATTTGCATGTCTATATCTATTCCACTTATTCACGTTACATATAGCATGAGGTAAGTAACAGGGATTACAAATCGTGACCGACTTTTAGTAAATTCAACGTATCAAACGATTTTTTTTTTCGTGTTGGTTCTGAAACCTCAAGTCACCCTCAAAAGTTCTGCGTTCAACTGATATTTAACACTGAATTAGATTAAGTTTACTCAAAAAAAAGATAGAAATCAGATTTTTCCCCATCAGCATGACCATTTGGAAAGCAAATTATGCTCAAAAGAAATGCATATTATAATGTTCATTTGAAAACTAACATGTGATATTTTACTTATAGTTAAGGCAAAGAGCTTCTGAATAAAAATCATGAAGTTCAGTTTAATGTAGCTATTATAGCATGGCACCTGTTTCAGCCTCAGTCTGTATTCCGTCGGGTCTGCGAAGCTACTTGTCGATCTATTCCGATAATTCCGTGGACCCCTCAACAGTCCCCACCACTTCCAACAACTCTGTTTCGGTGCTAATTTTGTCATAAAAGTTACAACATTAATATCAGTCACAGTTTTTGTTCGTGTTTTTTTTAATTCCATCATTGTACTGATTTCATGTCATCTTTATAGTGTATTAAAATGTTTCATTGTATTTACATTTCGTTGGAGATCAAATAAAGAAACGACCTGGGACTACATTTTGTCTGCAAGTTTGCTTCTTACAACAGCTCTTTCCATTAAAGGGCTGATTCTTTTCAAACCGTGAATGTTTCATCGTTTTGAACTTACAAAATCATCCTAGTCTAATTGCAAGTCGTTTACCTTGAATGTATCGGCTATAATTACATCATGTTGAAGAAAACAGTTGCGCTTTTATGGTAATCTTCTTAATACACCATCCACTTCATCGCATGTTATCCATTGTTAGTTACGCTTTACATCATAGCGATATAAGATATTGCTTGTTGCATTAATGTTAGTGTGAGCCAAGTGTCTTCAGATTTTTTTTCCGCATTTTGAATGATTCAGATTTGAAATATACAGTTTCCGCATTCATATCAAATTGTGCATTTTCTGTATATACTATTTTTGAACAGGAAATACAAAGCAACGTTTGTTTTCACGAATCACGGAATTCAGGTCTGACAGCTTTGAATATTTTCTGTCCCAGCAGCGAAATTTCGGTGCTACTTCACTTTAATTAATTTGGTTTGGGTTGATTGGATTTGATTGGATTTGATTTTATTGGATATGATATAATTCGATTTGATTTGATTTGATTTGATTTGATTTGATTTGATTTGGAACTATCATTTCCTTTGGAATCTGAAATTTCGATTTTGCATTCATTCATGCTTTTAATAATCTCATTGCAAACACTTTTCCAATGTTATTTACAATTTTTCAGTGAGACTTGTGGGAGGGACCGGCGACCATGAAGGCCGAGTGGAGATACAGTGTGACGGGGTTTGGGGCACGGCGTGTGATTTGGGCTGGGGTACTGAGGAGGGAAACGCGGTGTGTAGACAGCTTGGGTACTCATCCGCCGCCTCGGTCCATCACAATGCCCATTTTGGACAGGGATCGGGCCCTATTTGGTTAGACCGTGGAATCTACTGCCCGACATCGGATAAAAATTCGCTCCTAGAGTGCTACAGAGGGCCGTGGGGATGCTACGCATCGGGCTATACCTCCAGCTGTGGGCACGACGATGATGTGGGCGTAAGATGTGCAGGAGAACGTGAGTTTATCTTAATCTCTATTCAACATAGTCTTTTGCTTCGAGAGCAATCAATAGTGCCGCTTTCTTCGTTGGTGACTTGCCAGTTGGATCTTTCTGTACGTGACAGCATCATGAACCTGCCATCATCCCAAACATTACTCTGATAACAATTTCAAATAGAGAGGGCTCGACATTAGCGGTGGCCCAGTGGCCTCTAAAAATTGATTTTGGGCCACCAAATTTCCCAAAAGCTTATCTTTTTGTGGCCTGATCGGGCAACTTAGTTTCAAAGTGGGTTGTTTTGTTTCTTTTGGGCTACCAAATTCCAAATTAAGAAGATTTCAGTTGCCCAAACGGGCCACCAGAGAAAACAATGGTTAGTGTCCTGCCTTATTGTACATCAGTGCATTTTCATATATCGATATTCTGGTTACCACAAAAATTATCGAAAATGTTATTGATTAATGGTATATTGATTTTTCATTTGGTGAAAACTATTTTCCACCTGATTTGGGCTGCTGACATCATCATAAATTATCACTAAGCTTATCAAGTTATTGAAATCACATTTTCGTAATGCGAGTAGTAATTACAATTTCTGGCAGGCCTGTCATTAATATCAATAAATATATTTGCTTTGGACCGTCCATATCAGAGACATCAATCGTGGAAAGCTAACACAAAGGGAGTATTTCCAATTCCAATCCATATCGGGGGAGATGTAATGTACTCACACTTGAATTGTCTTGGTTGAAATCAACGTATTGTTTACTGATACTGACTGGAATATCAGATACTTATCAACATGAACAGTACATACATTGACATGACTGCATTGTAAGATGCTATGCACTAATTCCATTGAGCCCACACCTATGCTTCAGTTCTTAAAAGTATTTCTATTCTTCCTGAAAGAGTGAAAAAGCGTGATTTACACTATAAGCATCAAGAAACTGAGTTCTGATTGCGGTATTCATACTATTTTTGTCCATGATGACAAATTTGATATCTGATAAACCAGGGCTTATATCAAAGTGATGAGGCTCACAGAGATGCAAGATGTAAGAATCACCACACGCCGTCTTTTTAATAATTTCACTGCTGTCTCTGCTTTAAGAGAATATGTCACGTGATAGTGGCCAATGTCTTCGCATGATGTTGGATGTAGACGCTGTACTGATGTACAAATGTATTGGCTACGTTGTTATCATTTTTTTAATCTACAGGAAATCTGAGTGCTGCAGCCGCAATATTTGCCAACGCAGACTTGAACGAAGGCCTAACTTACGGCGTTGATCGCTTCACTTATTACGACATGACGAGTAGATTGACATTCACCCCAACGACAGCAAACCACGGCGATACACTTCAGTGTCATGTGTACGGTGTTGTGCGCTCTGCTACTCTGGAGGTTACAGGTGAATTTTTCATATTTGGTATCAATACAAACATTATCAATTACAACACAACATCAATACTTAATACGCTTTATACAGTGCACTGGAAGCAGTTTTGGATGATTTTTCCTTTTTTTAGGGAAATTGGAATGAACAAATCGTGGTCGATATCTGTCACATCTTGTTCCGCGTGTGCGTCTTCACTGTGTACTAAAGCCTGTTATATGGATGTAGATAGCGCTCACCAGCAATGACAAAATAAAAAGGCAGTGAATGGAGTCGTGACAGATAACACGATATAATGACATTCGTATTTTCACACAGGAAAACGAGAAATGTACTGAGGCAACACAATGAAAAAAAAAATATTTGATTGTTACCTGCGAAGCGCGCAACGAAAACTGAAAATGGACGCACAACTTTTCTTCTATTTTTCGAAGAAGCCAAAGCATTCTGGACGTGACAAAATGTGCATTCCATACCACTCTTTTTAACAAGTTATGTATCTGATGTATGTAATTTAGTGTCAAATTCTCCGTTTTCATGTGATGTTCTCAACTAAAGTTTACCTACACGTGTATGTCTTTCATGTTATTGCTAAATAGCATTTGAAAAAAAAAAGACATTTGCACGGATGATGATCTAAGACTCAATACGAGCCTTACAATGAATTATCATTGATTGGTAATGTGCCTGAATTGTTTTCTATTTGTTTATTTATCGTCATAGACTTCCCTATCAATACCTCTTTTTTTTTCTTCTCATGTGCCGTTAAATCGAAATTAACTAATAAACGAATAACGTGTCGATTACATTTGAACTGACTAAACAGGTGGTGTCGATGTACCCCGGTCCATCACTCCATGTGTCACTCCAAGTCCCGGTACACCCCCACGAGAAAACATCTTATCCATCGATGCTGTAGAGATCAGAGGCGAGAATAATCTGGTTACTCTAGTCATCTCCTGTCAAGTGAACTTCACTGATCAGCCGTCCCCGTACCTCCACAACTACACCATCGGGACTGAGACTACGACTCTATCGTCATCAAGCTCCGGCTCAGCCATCCTCTCACCACGCCCCAACGCCTGCATCGAACTCACGTGCTCCGCGACGAACGGAATTGGAACGACCTCAGCCACGCTCACACACTGTCCTCGAGGTAGGTAGTCTTCATACAATGTGCACTTTAACAGTGCGACAATTCTGTCTTTGTTTTGTTTTTGTTTTTTATACCTTGGTTTGTTTTTTTTTTTTACTGCAGCCAAAGGCCACTATAGGTTACGTTAAACTATGTTGTAACAACTAAAAGGAACTCTTAGCTGCCTATAAATTTCCGTACAATTTCCTCTGGTCTGGTCTTACAATATTTTCTGTGTTACAAAAAACTAAATAAAACGATATCAGATATTGATCATGCTCGCTCACACATCCATGCCTACAGGCTACACGTTTCTTTTCATTTTTGTCTTTACAAATCGCGTCAGCCGAGTCATGTGATGAAACACATTGTTGTTATGGCATTGTACACTTTGCTGCTAGATATGATGAAAATCATGATTTTATCGGCTGGTATTTGCTCCATGTAACACATGCTTTGTGGATGTAACTGTCAGTCTCTTACAAACTGAGTGCAAAGTATGTAACAATTTCCCCTCTACCCTTTCTGTTCATCTGCGATAACTTTCAGACTTAAGGTACATCCATTTTAATTTCTGATTGGTGATCGGTTCCTGGTTTAGACAGTAATAAATATTTCAACTGATCATATTCTATACAACAGATAAGCCACCAGAAAGAATCATCAATGTGTCGTTTGAGACTCAAGAAGCTGCTGAAACAAGTCTCATAATTACTTGTCACGTGGATCCAGAAGACCAACCCTTTCCACCAATCAACACGTACCTCATTGCAGTCGACGACAGCGTCATTTCCGATTCAGCTTCTCCTACGGTGACGATAGACGCTCAACCCAACACATGCATCGATGTCGTGTGTACTGGCATAAACGAATATGGAGAGACTGAAATGACCAAGACCTACTGTCCCCCACAACCAGGTAAATACAAAACACTTTTTTTTCTTGCTTATATTGAACGAACAGTAAAGTAAGAAAACAATGCGCAATACATACTAGCCAGAAAGCTTGGCCAAAAATACTGTACATTCTCAGAGCTTACCTGAAGGTTGTGGCTTCGTAATTTGTTACATTCGATTACATACAATACATCGGGCCACAGCGATATCCACGTACCACCTTCGTTCTGCATACCCACTACTGAGCAGGGAGGGCGCTTCAGGAATAATACCGACTTGTATTAAGTTACATTTTCGAAATAAACAAACAAACTTATTATCCCATCAAGATGCCTCAGCCAGGCGATTTCCTTGACGGAGCTTTTCGATGTATAGCAAGCGAATTGAGATGAATTTTGAGCCCTTACAAGGAGGCCTACCATGTTTTAGCTGTAAGGTGCCAACAGTAAACATCAAAACTGCTGATATCATCACTTTCCATATCGCTATTGCATCACTGATGACAGTATGACAAGGAAAATTCCAAGCAGGTTTTTCCATGGTCTGTATTAATATTTAACCATTTCCCGTTTTACTACCTTGTCTCATTCTAGATGCCGGTCCCGAACAACCTGGTAGCAACATCCTTAGGATCGAGACGACGGAAATCAGAGGTGAAGGAAACCTGGTAACTCTAATCATCACCTGTCATGTTGACCTCTCTGACCAGCCTTACCCACATCTCCACACATACACCATTACAGCTGATAACGACACCTTGTCCTCCTCCAGCTGTGCCTAGGCGATCCTGTCTCCACTCCCCAATGCCTGCATCAATGTCACGTGTTCTGCGACCAACGGAATCGGAGACACGTTGTCATGGATGGAACATTGCCGGACAGAAATTCCTTCTGGTAAGTTAAAGTATCATGGCTTATCCTTTCGAAGCAAAACATACAGTACGTGATCTAAACGTGGTCCTATAAGTTCATGACAATCATTAATTCTATCACACTTTTTTCAAATTTGTATGTATGATGGCGATCAGAAATCTCTAGTCACTTCAGGGGGTACAGAAGAAGGTAATAATCTGTGAGCACTGAGACAAGAGAGGGCGCTAGAGAGTTTTATTGAGGGTTACAAACTTGTCACGTGATCCATGATCGTCACAGATCACCTTCTGCATCTGTATTATCGTCTGATGTTACTATACTTACAGCAAGTTTTATACCGTTAGGTTGGAACAGCACACTTAATTTGAAAAGCACGACAGTATGATTGGGGTTTTTTTTATGTCGTATTTCCTTCCATAATCATTCTGCGACCTTTTGACATAATATACAATGCTTTAGATGAGGTAGAAAAAGACTTAAATCGACAATTTAAAACAGATATGTGACAGTAAGGAATGCATCATTGCGCTCTTGTCACAAATTATACTTAAACAGCGTTTAAGTTGTTAGCTAGTTCAGAAAAGAAAAAAAGTCCGAGCTAAAAACCGCGCAGTACTCAGGGAATGCAGGGAAACTGTAACACAACAAGAAGAAAACGCTACCGTTGTCCATTGGTGCTTTATCGATAGGGGGTCCCATAGCTAGCCCTCATCGACGGGTCCTTCAACAATCATCGACCACGTACGCTCTTCTCGTCGTCGTTTTCATCCTCTCCATCATCACCTGCTTCACTGTCCTCGTGAAGAGAAAAAATGTCTTCTGATTGAGGTATGATTATTCATAGCGTGTTTAATTTACTGAATCCGTGCGCTTTGAAAAATGTATCAAGTAGAATGTTATAACATTTACAATTACTTACTACTTTCTAGGTTTAGTACTTGGCAAGAAAACCAGATACTCTTGGATAAACTTAACTTGAATCATTACCCAGATAGAATTATAAGAGATGCAGACGAGATGAAAGCGGTAATCGAAAGAAATGAGGATATTGACTTCCATCCGGGGAAAAATAAACACTCGTTGGTTTGACATGCTGTGTTCCTCCATAGACATTTTAGAACACGCTTAGCTTCATCTATGTTGCTACTCTTACATTTCATCAATGACTTAAGATTTTATTGCATTAATAAGATAGATATACCATGTCCTCCTTTTCATGATTTATTTTCTTGTCGCATTTTAGATGTATATTCACTGCCTTTATTGCGTTTCACTTTCCTACCGCAGAAGTGCCTCAAATGATATTCTTTGATTGACTAGTACGCACTGCCTTTCTGTAGAGAAATTTGATTTTGTTAAGAACACACAGTACTGCCTGCCATATTTGTTTGTCTTCAGTTGACACCATATCCTGCATGTTTACATGTCTTTGGCAACAATTTTAAGATCCTTTTATGACATTTGCCTGCAGGTATGGAAAGCTGCGAGGGTCAAAATGAGGGAAAGCCTTGGATGCACACCAACAATATTTTCTCCGAATGAAGAATCATAATTTGTACACTTTGTATCTTAACTCACTCTGAAATCATTCACATGTTATTATTTCTTATCTGTAGTTTCCAAAATAGATTTTATTGCCTATCAATAATCTCTATGTCATTGGAAGTGACCTGAAACGAAATGAAAAGCATGTCTTCAAAACACAAGTAGTCAGTGGAATAATAATTGTGATGCAACTGTCTTTAATCTTATGTTCATTGTAGTATTGTCGATAAATCTTACCGTGTATTGATTTGATGTACAAAATTCCTGATAAGTCTGATATAAGATGTATGATTTCTCGCGTACTTACATTTATAATAACTGTTGATTACCCTTTATATAGTGAGTGGCAATGTCTATAGCGTACTTTTGTGATAGTTTATTTTATCAGACTGTTTATGTTGCAACATTATCTGAGGCTATTTTCCCAGTCAAGCTTTGCTTATGAAGATGGTCCTCTGCTTGTCAAAATTATTAATTTCTCAAAACCTTGTTCAAAGTATTTTCTCTGCTAGTGTACCTTCAACTTGACATCGCATTGTATTTTTACTTAATACGTTTTGACTAATTGAAACACAATATAATGAATATTGATGGGTATAATTCATTTAATCATGCCGACACTATGTTAATTTTAGTTTCATGTATTGGCGGTCGAAAACAGAAATAGAACTGATTAAGAAGCTACTTTACTTCATATGATTTAATTCTACGTCACATTACTTAGATGTGTGTAATATAAAAAAGAAGGCTCGATATCAACTTTTTCTTTTGGAGCCCATTGGGGCCATCAGAATAATTGAATTGCATTTTTTTATGGCCCGAAAAATAAAGAAAAGCGTAACAAGTGAACTATTTTTATAAAACATTAAGATAATACAATAAATCATGATAATTGTTTGAATATTTACATGTTCGACAATGTGTGTCAAATGCCACGTACTGTGACTAAGAAGTAAGAAAGTAACACATAAGAAAATTAAAATGACTATGAACCTTGATAATTATGCGAAAATTGGCAGGTATGTTAAAGGGGCTCACAAACATATACTTTGTTATTAAGTGGTTGCCCAACATCTATTTCTGGGAGCCCCGGGCCACAGGGCTACATCAAATGTTGAGCCTTGTATAACGTCTTTTCATTATGGAAACGAAGTAGAGCAATTATTTTCTAATGACATCATTGGTGGTACTTTCGGTTTCCTTAAAGTATCTTACAATGTATGTAAAGCAATCAGTTGCGCTTCTGTTCTTTTTATAGTGTCTTATGTTTTCATCTTCTCTCTCTTTTCCATAAATAAGATGTAATATTCTTTTGATTTTTTGCATGGCCTGCAGTGATCTTAGTGAATGATGGTCACGTCAATAAATAAACTGCTGGTTTAACAGAGAAACCGAATGTATGTGTAGTTCTGATTCGGTGTTCGTGGTATATATATCAACCCTCTCTGTAAAAAAAAAAAATCAACATGAGTGTTGAAAATTGTGACGAACAAACTAAGATAGTTGTAACACCAACGTATAGCGAGAAATTCATGTTGAAAGTTATTAAAAGTGAATCGTAACTCATGAATGATGACATTAGTACACAAACTCACACACACGCACGCGCGTGCGTGGACGCGAACACACACACATACATATATACATATATATGATACATTTATATATTTATACATACATATATATATATATATATATATATATATATATATATATATGAACGTGTAGAACAAGATTTCTTAAACGTAATCATCAATTATCAAGATCAATTGACTGCTTAGTCATTGTACAGGAGATGCACCTCATTGTTTTAGACCAAAATAGGATGTCATATGAAAGGAGATAATTGAGGATATAAATTCATTCTGAAGTAGGCCCTACCATCCAAGTTGGTCACAGAGATAAATGTATTATCGTCAAGAAATGAGAAACAAAACAAATATTAGATTTTCACTACATTGAAAGATATCGTTACACCTATGATACATGGAAATAATAATAATAATAATGATAATAATACTATGTAAGTATGACTTTTGTGCGAATCAACACATGTAGGTATACACGTGTATGTTATTATGTATGACGTATCTATGTGTGTAGCTGTACATCTGTACGAGTGTCTTTTTTCATGAATCTACATCTTGTATCTGTTTGTGTGTGTGTCTGTGTGTGTGTCTGTGTGTGTGTCTGTGTGTGTGTCTGTGTGTGGTTTGTTGGTCCATGAGTTCTGTATGATATACATTCGTCTGTGTGAGTTATCCACATGGAATATATGTCATTGATCAATTTGACCAAACCTTCGTGAGCTAATAATTGAGTACTCCAACATGATATGAAGAAAAAAAAGCACCTGAATAAAAAGTGACGAGATGGGCATATTTCAGTATTGATAAAAGCATACCTAATAATAGTGATAACAATATTAACAACGCAGTGACCTCCTCATCAATATCTACACAGTCCATTATTGTATCCAGGTGCCTCAAACTGCCTTCATGAAGATGTACTCTTGTAAGATATAAACAGTTTGATCACAAAAGCAAAGCGGCAACAGCATATCCATGTATCGTTTATTTTCCATAAACACATCTTGCTAAGAACAAGAAGCAGGAATTACGAAGAAATTCAATAGGCAATGTACGAAAGCTGCGGTCATAACTCAAAATTCATGAACATGCTTGCTTCCTGAGATCCAGATATTGAAGCTTAATGGTGAATATAATTTGAGGTACCAAGTATTTCACACCAATTCTTTCTTACCATTACATATCTTAAATGATATTTAAAAATCGTCAATCTTGAAATCAGTTTATGCGTCTTGACAGACGCGGTGTATGTACTGAAGGAGACAATCATGAAATCAGTGATCACGTGTTTTCATCTTCGTCAGTTTTCGTGAACTTTCTGTGAGGAGAAGAAACAGTTGATATGAATGATATGAATCTTTATTTGAATTTTACACTTAGGTCCTCCATTAAACGGCACACTGTCCATCAGGTTTCATGAGCGAGAAGACATTCAGAACCAAACATCCCTCGACATCGACTGTCACGTGATTTCCAGGGACAAACCCTTTCCGGCTATCGAGTATTACGTCATCTCGGCTGATGACGTCATTTTGTCGCGTTCTTCATCTCCTCGCACTACCATATCACCTCGTCCTAGATGGTGTATCCAAGTGTCTTGTGTTGGAAGCAACGGGATTGGCGAAACAACAGCATCTACGATATACTGTCCAAAAGGTAATATATCAGGCGTAAAGGCACCTGTAACAAGTGTGCAATAATACTCTTTTAGATAGATGAAACTATACACTAAGTTTGAAGCAAAGGCACTGGAAATAATCACTTTAATTGGGGATTTCTTGGGCTTTGCTGTTTTCAAAGATCCGCCTGTCACCGATATAATATCTTTGGAATTCCATGAGAAAAGACTACCCAGCACTGCGGTCATCCTCTCCATCACTTGTCACGTGGACTCGCGAGACCAGCCGTTTCCTCGTCTGCACGCTTTCATCATCCAAACGGAGACTGGGACGGAGTCTAACTCCAGCTCTCTGATCCTATCACCCCGCCCCGAATGGTGCATGAACGTCACTTGTATTGGTCGGAATGACTATGGGTCGACTTCTTCTATCGAGACTTACTGCCCGAGAGGTGAGGGAATGAAAGAAGTAGGATGCTAATATTGGTCAGAATGACTATGGGTCGACTTCTTCTATCGAGACCTACTGCCCTAGAGGTGAGGGAATGAAAGTAGTAGGATGCTTGTATTGGTCAGAATGACTATGGGTCAACTTCTTCTATCGAGACCTACTGCCCAAGAGGTATGGGGGAATGATAGTAGTAGGATACTTGAATTGGTCAGCACAGCTATGGGTCGGCTTTTCCATCGAGACCTACTGCCCGACAGGTGAGGGGAAGATAGTAGTAGGACACTTGTCTTGGTCAGAATGACTATGAGTCGACTTCTTCTATCGAGACCTACTGCCCAAGAGGTGAGGGAATGAAAGTAGTACAGGATGTTTGTATTGCCATTGGTCAGAGTGGCTATGGGTCGACTTCTTCTATCGAGACATACTGCCCGGAAGAGGAGAGGATGATAGTAGTAGAACAATTGTATTGGTCAGAATAGCTATGGGTCGACTTATTCTATCGAGACCTACTGCCCGAGAGGTGAGGGGTTGATAGTAGTAGGATACTTGTATTGGTCATGATTGCTATTGGTCGACTTCTTGAATCGAGACCAAGTGGCCTAAGAGGTGAAGGAATGAAAGTAGTAGGACACTTCTCTTCGTTAGAATGGCTATGTGTCGACTTCTTCTATCGAGAGCTATAGCCCGACAGGTGAGGGGATAGTAGTGGGATACGTATTGTAGTGGTCACAATGACTATGGGTCGACTTATGCTCTCGAGACCTACTGCCCAAGCCATTCAGCGTTGATGTTTATAAATGCAACCTTCGCCCACTATAGTGCGCAGGAGATCGCGCATTCAAGCACATACTAGTTACCAGTTGCTATTAACATAAAAAATAGTTGAAAATTGCTTCATGAAAACGGACAAACTTATCATTCCATTCTTAGTCCGACAAATTCTTACCATAGGTAGGTAAATATCATAGTTACAATTTTCCTATTCTTTTCAGCTAAATCACTTTCATGTGTATATTTTCGTCTTTAATGACTACGAATTTTATGATATTACGTGCTGACGGATCACATGTACATCTATGTAGAGGTGTTTTTTCTTTTTTTTTATGGCTCTCTCTCTCTCTCTCTCTCTCTCTCTCTCTTTCTCTTTCTCCCTCTCTTTTTGGAACACTTGTTAACAGATCCACCTCGCCCTGGAATAATCGACATTCAGCTGGAAGAGAAACTGGGCGAAAATAACCAACCAATATTGGTCATAAACTGTCACGTAAATGAAATGATTGTGCTTCATCCCCCACTGCATACTTTCGAAGTCAAGGTTGGGAAAAAGACTGTATCATTGTCAACCATTCCATCGACCACTATATCGACAAGGCCTGAAAACTGTACCGTAGTAACTTGCACTGGAACCAACGATCTCGGTTCGACAAACACTACGGAAGCATATTGCCCTACAGGTGCAATATATTCAAATCAAATCATTCGCGTACTTGTGTCATAGATGTGTGTGTGTGTTTTTTTTTTTCCTTAATTGTAATGTACATTTACGTACGTGTATATGTATAATACTCACATGTTATTTTCAGTCTCTTTTGCTCATCCCTATAAACACGTGCTGCCATTGCGAAAAACTATGATAAAATCTCAATTCAGTCTTTACTGTTTACAACTACGTCTTCCAGAAACGTTGTTACCATGGAGATGTCACGATTCCCCTTAGTAAACAAGTGACAGCTTAAGGGAAAAGAGAGATGATTTATGAAAATTTTAAATAAGAAAGTGAACATCAGTTAAGAGCAAAGCTTCTTTTTGACTAGTCCTTCATA
This sequence comes from Diadema antillarum, assembly GCF_040938485.1. Taxonomy (NCBI): domain Eukaryota; kingdom Metazoa; phylum Echinodermata; class Echinoidea; order Diadematoida; family Diadematidae; genus Diadema; species Diadema antillarum. The sequence continues at coordinate 1,982,502 of NW_027271394.1, read as the reverse complement.
GCTCACTATTTTGCGCATCAAACCCTAAAGAAACCAAGTGCATGAGTAAAGGGTCCATAGGAAAGGAGAACAAAACAAAATAAAAACAAACAAACAAAAAACTTTTAAAAGCATCACTTCTCCAGAATTATGTCAGATACAGAAGTAGTTACCTCGAATAACTCAACAGAGGATAATGTCAACTTAGATTTGACCCTGGAGGTCTATACATTTCAAAGTGAAACAGTACAAGATTCTTTTGGAAGTTAAAACTTGGTGGTGTCATAACTAAATCTCCCATTTTACTAGAGAGTAAGGGAAAGAAGACAAAACAAGACGGATAAACAATATCGAGGATTACAGATAAACACAAGTAACATATTCAATTGTATTGTTCAAGTATACATCTGAAGAAAAAACTGTAATTCAATTCAATGACATCTGCGTGACAGACTCATAAATGTATAGCCTTATCCTATTCTACTATAGGGAGAGCTATATTTACAGTCAAGAGTAATAATAATAATGATAATAAAGGACATTAATATTGCGCAGCTACCATAATGATATACTCTACTGCGCATTACAAAATGACATGCATACAAGAAATTCAAACAGAAAATACATTTCTTCAAAAGATGACTATTTAACCTGGCCTCAAACTCATTAATTGTAATTGCTTGTCTTACAAACAGTAACGTTCGGATTGCCGATGTTAAGTTCTATAGTGATTAACGTAATCCATCAAAGTTGAAGGTTCGTGTCAATGTTCATGAAATCTGTTATCGTGTGTACTGGCACTCAAGTTATTATGAGCATTTGTGGCAGAAAGTCGTATCTTCCTTATTTCTAATGTCATTCACCCATTACACTTGATCTTGATAGATCCACCAGAAGAAGGTCTGATCTCAATCCTAGTGGAAAACGACACGGATACCACCAATGTTAACATCACCTGTTTCATTGATTCGTCGGACCAACCCAAACATCATATCAACATATTTGGTATCGAGGTAAACGGTGAAAGTATGATCTTCTCTTCAAGAAATAGGTCTGCCATTGTGACGTCACATCAGAACAGGTGTCTTAACATCAGATGCACCGGAATCAATGTCCATGGGTCAACGACCTCTCTTAGTTTGCATTGTCCCACAGGTACGTGATATCTGACTTTCTAAACACAAACGATGAGTGTGAGCCCTTATGATTCATTCAAAAGATGGCCGTGGAAAGCTTACCTAAAATAGCTCATGCCCAATTAACATTAAACCCTATCAGCCATTATCATTGTTACGCAAGAATTTATAGATGAACATTATAAAATAGAGACACACTGTTTAATGTTATAATCTCCTAATCGAATTAGGAGAATTAAAGAGCTGCTCTTCATTCTTTTGACGATGCTGTACTTCAATACCCTGAAAGATTTACGGCAGCTCATCGCGTCTTTACGTACAAACTATGGAGGATGACTGTCATCCTCCCGTGTAAAAGAACCGGGAAAATAACTGCTATTTGTCACTTTCATTACTGTTACTGCACAGTTATTACTTCGAACATAATGAAGATTGCATATTTCATTCTTTTCATATTCAATCAAGTTTATAATCTTTATTGTTGTTTACATCACCATCAAGTTGAGTAGCTACTGTTTTCATGAAGACAGGCATAAACTCTCTACGACTTCACTGCACTCATACTCGCTTGTTTCTCCAATGTCTCCTGAATACCTTAACAGATGATGTGATTGAGATCAAGTTGTCCGAGTATACGTCCGATGACAATGTGACGGTTGTCGTAGTTTTGTGTCACGTGACCGAAGATTACCAACCCCACCCTGATTTCCACCAGTACGTGATTACAGCAGACAACCTGACGCTCTCGAGGGGCAGATCTCCGTGGGTCTATCTCAGCCCCAAACCTGTGAAATGTGTCTCTGTCACTTGTAGCGCCCTCAACGACTTCGGTTTCATCACTGCATCGGGAATTTATTGTCCAACTGGTAGGCGTTTGGTAAACAACAATATCATCCACAAATTTCGTGGATATAACATCTGTTTACTCTTGAATAAGACGAAGAATGATATTGAGTTTGTCTATTACTTTCGACCATTTCCCACTTTCGTTTTACAACTTACACAGGGTAAGCTCTATATCATAAAAAAGAGAATAGGCCTGCATATGTTTCTTTCTCAGAAGCTAAAAATCCTTATCTATGTCAGCAGCATATTTAATATATTTGTGTACGATGCAAAATATAGTAGTGCCAATGTTCGAGTACACCTAAACTTTGCATGGGATTTGTTTTGTTAGATCGGATGAAGACAGAGGCTGAGAGAACTGAAAAATGCATCATATCAAATCACATAACAAAAGAGTGAAAAAGACAACGTTTCGTATTCTATTTGAGTAGAATTTTAATATCCAGTTACGTATGGTAGTCGATTATAGATAAGCACAACGGAGATAACATGTGTAGACATAATTTCTGTTACATAACTTCTAAAATAAATGTTTAAGATAGTGCTAATACTTGGTGAAATGAACTACCATGTTTTTGCAATTTGAGATAGGACTAGGAATTTAAACGTAGTTTTACGCTGACATTCACTGCAATATCAGATCATATGGTAGCGACCACCTATTAGAGAGACGGTGACAATGTAATACGTTTCAAGACGGGACGTTTTAATTTCGGTGTTGTGCGATCGTACACACCAAGTTTATTTTCATCTTGGTAGGTTACCAGTGGTTACAAACGAGAACTGCAATCTGATGAAATTACGAACTCATTCATAAAACGCCATAACGTGCCTTTCCGTCTGTCTGTCTGTCTGTCTGTCTGTCTGTTTTTCCAGACTTCGTACATGTAACTGGAATCCTGCAAACAATGTCGACAACGTACGCCCTCCTCATCGTCCTATTCGTTCTCGCTGTTGTGGTGTGCGTCGTCACCGTCATGCAGAGGAAGAAAGACACGCCCAAAGTAACAGGTTTGTATGGAATCTGTGACAGAAAAGGAGATTCATGCGAATATACAGTTTTATCCCGGCTTTCTCTTGATAGGACATTTCATTTGGAAACAATTCGGAAACAGGTAACAATGTTTGTGAACTTAGTCTGAGCTACATTTGAGAAATCATAGGGCATGTAAGCAAACGATCGCCGAATGGCAATTCTTTGACGAAAGGTACAACCTAAAAGGCTGGGCAGAATACAAAACTTCAGGACACATTTTGCTATTGCGAATAGAATAGGTAGCATTCGTTGGAAGAGAGAAAAGCGTTGAGCTCCTACTATTGGGATACGCAGATAGTACCCAACTCAAAGATATCTACTCATTGCCTTCTCATTTAATCCCCAAACATACTTAATTTCAATAGAAAACAATAAAATTAAGAAAGAAGAAAAGACGGTATGAACACTTCAGTATTGGTAACTCATTCCATATGAGATACAGAAATCCAAAATTAGCTGTCTAGATCAATAGGCCAATTCCTTAGAACCCGGAGACTTCAATTTTATACTGATCTTGTTTTTACTTTAACTTTCATTCCCAGTCATTTTTCCAGTTTTGCTCAGAAATATATGTCATTCTTTCTTTGTCATAGAGGCATGTATCTTTGTATCCCTAGACTTATGTAATACTTGTATAGTAGAAGAACATATCAGCAACACGCTGCTGTTTGTAGGTATAAATCATTAAACATTAATCACATGTTTTCCTTGTCTTTCAGAACGACTTTATGAGGACAAAATCTTGAACTGAGGACGCTGGACACATGGAAAAGATGACAAAAGTGTAATGCACTTTGTAATCTTAGACATTGTAGGAAAAAGTACGACCTAGTCCATATTCTAACTAGGTGCTTCAATACATTTTATAGTACATACATCATAATCCAGAGCAGGCTCCTCTCTCACCCGTCCCAACACGGCCGTAATCTGGCAGAACTCCCTAAGTCGATTTTGGTCGATTTTCAGGTTTTGAGTGTTTTGTGTGTTTTTTCTCATGCTCTTTCAAGTGGGCCAAAAAATAAGTTGTGAATCGGTACAGAAAGTTATTTTTAGAAAGTGATTTTGGCAAAATTCCTGAGGAGAGAGGGCGATTAATCTGGCAGAACTGCGTAAGTCGAGATTCGAAATGAATTTTCCGATGTTAATCAGGCAGAACTGCGTAAGTCGACTTACGACAACGCTTGGACCAAGGTGTTCCTGCGTCCCGCACGGACATGGTATATCTTAACACGCGCGTGCGCGACCTTGGTAGTGACGAACGCGCTGCGCGTTCAGGTTAGCAGTGCCTAGCTAGCTAGCTAGCTAGCTAGACACGTCGTGCGGCTACGTGTATTGTACACGACGACAGTCACGCTAAAGCAATAACCCTCGTTACTCTTGGGGGAAATTGCCACTTTCTTTCCCTTCATAGACTGGCAGGCTTCAAAACAGGTCAATATGCGGTATGCCTTACTATTAAGTTTTGCTACAATCTAGTGTTTTTTAAGCCTAGAGCATTTCTAGATCTAACAAACGTTATAGTTTTCATCTTGTCTGACATCACGCTCCAGTCAACTTTAGGCCTACTTGGTACTGCTGCAGCACTTGTCCATTGTTAGTGTACGTGAAATCAATGTACTGTGCGGTAGCGTAGGTCACGCGAACAACAATATCTGTAATCCATTGACCATAGCTTCTTATTTTATTTTTCATTGTAATAAGCGGTTAGTGGGCTTGGATCTATGGGATTGATCTCGAGAAATTTAATGAATATCTAGGATACCGTCTATAACGATGGCATTTTCGATCCAATCCTACAGACGTCAGAAATTGACCAATACTAACACTTTTACAGTTTACTTTTTAATACCGGTACCGTACCGGTACTCCCAGTAAATTGTGCAGTAGGGGCCTACTACTAGTAGACTACTGGGGCCTACCGTTACTTAACTTAGGCTGAATCGCCGGTTATTCTGTCTTTACTCAGTTTTCTATTTTTCTAGATTTGATTCGGCCAGACATTCTTGAAGTCTGTAATATGAATAATCTAGAATCTACAGGTTAAACGCTAAATTATAAACATTTAGCCCTAGAAATAGATCTGAAACTTAGATTTAGATCTGTGTTCTATACATTACTACCAGTACTAGGGGCCTACTACTAGACATTATAGGCTATAGACTCTATAGACTTACCGTTAGTCATTATAGATAGGCATGTTAGGCTTTATGTTGTTCTTAGATCTACAACATTAGTACCTTCTAGGCCTAGATCCCCAATAAACAGTCTAGCTGTAACGCTAGATTTAGCCCCTACCTGGATATAGAGTCTAGCGTTAGATCTAGAGTCTAGACTAGAAAATCTAGAAACTAATTTTCATTGATCTACTAGTCTGTTATAATGACGCCCCAAAATAGACGTCTGGATGTTACATAGACCTAGACAATCGAGTAGACAGAGTTCGAGAGTTCTCGTACGTTTTTAATAGGCCTGCGTAGAAATAGATAGTAACGGTTAGAACACTACTACCCTAACGTTAGTACTGTAGTGACAATAAGGCCTACAGTAGGACTAGGAGTCGACACAAACGAGAACTAGGGTCTATTTTTTTTATTTTCTAATAAAGCTGTAAATAAACTTTTAGTCAGGCCTAGCTCCTAGTATTCTTTAGTTTAAATAGAGTTTAGGCCTTCAGCCAAAAGGGTCTAGGCTTACTCTTACTTTGGGCATAGAGTAGGAATACTAGGATAATGATGAGATCAGTAGGCCTATCGTATGCAGATTCCTACGTACCGCTCTACTAGTACTAGTCTCTAGATGTCTAGTGTATCGTTAGGCCTGAATAGACGACGGTCTACAGTGTAGTACCTATAGTCTTGATGAACAATATAGCTTAACATCTAGAACCTAGTCTAATATTATTCTTAGTCCAAATGCAATGCTTCATGAGATCGACAATAACCCAAGCAGCAGCCAGGCTTTTGATGTAGCAGTACTTCTTGTGCCGCTAAATGATACTGAAACATGAACACAGACTGACAACATTTGGGGAAAGCAAGTTATTTTCCATATACAAATGAATGGATAAAATGAAATTAAATGTGAATCAATAATGATGACTTTATACAATACAAATATTTCAAAAAAATTGTACTCGATCTAAAATATTCATTGTTTTGACACTGCATCCGCTGAATAGTAAGAGGGTGGATGGTAAAATACGATAGACAACCCGCAGAAAATAGACCGAGATACGTAGTTTTGGTTGATAAACCACGTGTTTATCAGCCAGAACTGCGTATCTCTAGGAGATACGCAGTTCTGGCTGATAAGCACGTGGTTGACGACAAAAAGAGATACGTAGTTCTGCCTGATGAAACACGTGCTTATCAGGCAGAACTGCGTATCTCCTAGAGATACGCAGTTCTGCCTGAAAAACCCCCCGCATGGCCAAAAACTTACGCAGTTCTGGCTGATCAACCCGGGCACGTGACCAGAGATACGCAGTTCTGCCAGATTACGATCGCAAAAATTTGGCGACGATTAATCTGGCAGAACTGCGTAAGTTTTTTAAATTGGTAATTTTTACTACTTAAAAAGGTCAGATTGTCATTTTTTTGCTGGAAATAAATTCTTTAGACCAATTATGACCGAGAAAAGAGGAAAAATGCAACTCATCGTATCTCAGTTTAGAAAGGTGTAACATTGAATCTTTAAACCCAATTTCTGGCGTAATGTGTTAAAGGAGATACGCAGTTCTGCCAGATTACGGCCGAACACCTACCTCGTCTCCAGTAGATATAAAGTGACTTGAAAAAGAGAACAAGTCGAAATCTCCTTAAAAGGAACTTACCACTGAGACGCTATCCATCTGTTTTAGGTGTAATCTCACCAATGATTTCACATAGTATTTTGAGGGACCTACCTAACATAACGAGGTAAAAAATCAAAGTGTGTTATAGCTTGTACAAGTTTAGATATGTAGTTAATAACTCCTTTTCGACACTTTTGAAGAAGGTATACTTTGTACCCCAATAATCATCCCGTTCTTAATGGCATCAAAGGCAGGCATCTTCTTATAGTTGCGTTCAGAAATATATCTGTTTATAGAGTGATCTCACCAGTATTTTCATGTGAATTACGAGGGACCAACCAACCATGGCAAAATCTGAAATCAAAATGTTATATATATCGTAGTTTGTACAAGTTTAAAGACGTTGTTAATAACCTCTTTTCACCACTTTTGAATAAGGTACTTTATACCTCAATAATCGTCCCGTTCTTATTTGCATCTAAAGTCATCTTACAGTTCCGTCAAGAATACGTCTCCTGCAAAAGGTACATTTCCAGTTTGACCGTGATGTGAATATAATGGTATGACCTTCTAGTCGGCTGTAATTTCTCGTTACAATAAAACCAGTAGTGTTCCAGGGCCCCACCATAATTCACAGCCCCTTTCTTTGGGCCGGATGCATAAACGCTAGCAATTGCTTGTGCTAGCCTTTTACTCGAATCCGTATGCATAAAAACAAGCAGTTGCTTGCAAGCGGAAGGTTTTGCTAGCAAGCACAAGCAATTGCTTGCTGCCCGCAAGCAATTGCTTAAAGACCAAGCGTTTGCTTAAAAACGTATGCATAAAACATACCTTTTGCTTGTTCTTGCTAGCAATTGCTTACGATTTTCCAAGCTCTGCAAAATGAACTTGAGCTTTTGCTTAACTTGGACGTTCCCTTTTAAGTATTTTTTTTTTTCACATTCATGCAAGAAAGACCACACTTGTGCAGGAGTGGTATAAATCTACAAGAAATTACTCTTTAGCAGTGTTAGAAACTTTTTCATTTAAAAAACGGGAAAGTCCAGTGGTCAGCACGCAAAATGTGATGAAAAACAGGTACAATGTAGATGTCTGACTTCGGTGGAGAGCAAGGAGACCTCGCTCCACGTGAGATCTGGCAGATCTGGGCTATCTCTATAAGCAGTGGTGGGAATCAGCCAGTACGTGTGTGTGTATAGTCTGATGTGTGTGCGTCTGTGTGCGCATTTATGAGTGCCATTTGATAGCTCTATTGCTATGTCAGGAAATGTTTCGCACACACACACCCTTTCAAATACATGCTGTCACACTCGCCTTTGTTCTTGTGTTCGCACAGGCGTGACGTTCCTTTTGTTGAAAACGCAAGCAATTGCTTGTGCGGGACAAGCAAAAGGTATGGGCACAAGCAAAAGGTTATGCATATGGATTTAAGCAATTGCTTGAGCTAGACCTTTTGCTAGACGAGCTTGTGCTTTTGCTTGAAGCAATTGCTTACAAAAAATTGCTTGTTTTATGCATTCGGCCCTTTAACTTAACCGTATTTATTTCAGCTGTACTTTTTTCTTTGTAAAGTATCAAATGTCCGGGTTATTATGTGCTTGTAAACTAGGCGTCTACATAAGTGTGATTCAAGCGTCTGTACAATTTCCATACAAAGAAGTTCTTTCCATAATTTTTTGCTTCACTTTGGATATAATCCTCGACTATGCAAATATTACTCATTGTCTAATGTATTTCATCGCATGTATTGGAGCAAACAAAGGTGAAATTAATAAACTAATTCCTATGATTGTGTGATGTAAAATTTATCATAAAACTATCAAACATATTTGTTGTTTTTTATTCGTATAAGTCATAGTAGTAGTAGTAGTAGAAAAAGAAGAAGAAGAAGAAGAAGAAGAAGTAGAGGAAGACGAAGAAGAAGAAGGAGAACAAACGGTACTTAGAGTGGTAGTTTTAAGAAGACAACATTTTAGTCATAATGTTATGAAAGCGATTTCTTCGTCCGAACTACACTCACGTATCATGCATGTCACATGGAGTTTTCGTATGTTTGGTTTCCGCCTGGTTTCATCCATTTCGTTTTGTTGTAATAATGTTTAGGGCCCTGTTTTGTGGAGAGTTATAGTTAATTATATAGTTGATTTCTATGGTAAGTCTATGGTATATGGTCTATGGTAAATTCATAATCGATTATATCTTTTGATAAAACGGGGTCCAGAAGATGTTTGTAGCTATTGTACACTGGTATTATACAGCTGTAATTTTCCACCGCTGGCGGCGCAGGGCACGAGAGTCATCTAGGTCTTACCAGGCCAAGGAGGAATATGAAATGATTAAGTCGATGCATTCTGCAGTGTACTGTATGCAACTGATAAATTGAATTGTGCAGGAGGTGTTGTGTGAGCATTAAAAATCCATTACGCAATCGCACACTGCTGTGAAGTTATAATCGTCCTCATTTTGTTTGTGAGGGTCTTGATTTTACTAGCACAAAGGAATATTATACCATCAACTAAAATGATTTTGTTATGTAATGATACATTGCTTAAATGATTACTGGTAATACTTTTGAGTTCGGCTTGTGTGTTCAATGTAGCATGATGGATTTAATGTTTAATCTAATGATCAATCTCATGATTAGCTTTGTTACCACTTTTTTTCATTATTCGATTAATATCATCAAATAATCCTGACGTATAGTCTTAAATTGTAACATCATGACATTGTAAATGGGTGATTATCAATAAGAACACCGGCCTAATGGTTATGTAATCATTTAAATTTATGGCTGCACCTGTCAGTTCTGTGAAATCATTCATGACTAAATGAAAGCATGATTCAATTAAAGAGAAGTGTTAAGTATGGCGTCCACTCTATACATCGTGGCAGTTTATCTCCACATAAAAAAGAAAGAAACAGAAAAAAGCAAAAACCTTCACCATTACAGAGTTCAACCTGTGAGCTGAAAATGAGAAAAGATTCAAATCATGAAATCTTTGGGAGTAGTGACCTCGTCGTTGTGAAATATAGTCAGCAGAGAATACTATAGTGTGCAAAGTTACATTATCACTTCCTATCAAATTACTCTTACAACAGATGTGATGGAACGGTTATGTGTGTGTGTGTGTGTGTGTATGTGTGTGTGCGTGTGCGTGTGCGTGTGTGTGTTTGTGTGTTTATGAATGTGTAGATTTGTGGTTGAAATGACGGATATTCGTCACTATGAAAATGCTCTGTATTTCCCATTAATCTATAAATTATGACTGGGCAGAATGTGGAAAAGATTATGAGTTTGGAATCGTAGCTCCATGGTTAAATCTTAATACTCGATGAATGCTGGTTGTTGCATGAAATTGGGAGTGTTTTTCTGGGTTTCTGGTTATCAAAATACATAAACAAACGTTGTGGAATTTATGTTGTAGAAGATGTATAAAGTGTGTGTGTAATGGTGCGTGCGTGTGCGTGTGTGTGTGTCTGTGTGCGTGTGACTGCTATCCCACCCTTTCCGATTTCTTTTATAGTATGCCTCCTTCTATATGCTACTAGCCTGTAGAAGTGTACTAAAGAGATTAAACTATAAAAGAAGGAGGGACCGACAGAATATTGCAATTTTCAAGAGAGAGACGTCCTCATTGTTAGAAGAAACAAATATACCCTATCAATTACCTCTAACAGAATGTGTCTGTTGATCATAAATAACTGACATTGTACGACAGGGTTTCACGTCGAAACGTCATGCGCATAAAGTACATTACAAGCATTCTGTCAAATGCGGAAGTAAACCACAACTGGTTTAATATTTGAACGGGATGAGTAAAATGTATTTTGAAACTCAAGGAGAGGAAAGGGAGTCATTCACGTTGTACTTGTATCAAATTATGATTCTTTGGTTATCTTACAACGTGTCTGCTGACAAAGTCAATACGCACCGGTTCCTTTGTTTTGTTAGGCAAAGGAAAGAAAAACAATCTTCTCCATGATATTATGATATAACGGAAATCTTACATGTATGTGCTCTGTGATATCCAACCATGACTTGATGTCCCTATCCAAAGAGGAAGTTCGATTGATTTATTCATTTTATGTGGACGCGATGAATGTACAACCACAGAAGCGGTGAAAAATGAAGGAGATTACACGATTGTACTTGTCAATTTGAAACAACATAATGATTATTGCATTGATTTGTGCTAAACCTTTTTGAAGTATGAAGTGTTGCACACTATCATGGAATTTTACTCAGGTGTACTGATACTTTGTCGACTTTCTCAGATGGTGACGCTAAATTTGGTTATCAAATTGGTCAGCTCTCATCAGAAATACCCACACGTCAATAAACATGTACTTTTACACAACCTGAATCTTTAATGGTCATCTACATTGTATTATCATGTTGACAATGTAACAAGAATTCACACAAGTCGTGTTGAATTTTGAAACCAGGATGTATTGATGACACATATTGACATCAGGTTATTCGTTGTTACGAGCACACAGGAAACGGGCTTCATGTATACCTTACAATTACCGATTTACATCATTATCAATGTGTCATGGCGCAACTAAATAAAGTAGTTCCACATATGATTCTTCACATGGAAAGCCAAAACAATTACGTTCATACTGAAAAGTAGTTCTACATGTAATTGTTCACATGGAAAGCCCAAACAGCTGCATTCATACTTAAAAGGACGATGATAGCTTACACGTATTTATATTTGATATATCAACTCGCGCGTATGAAGGCCTAATGTTCGTTGGTCAAATACTATGAAATGTCATACAAAGTATACTAAACAGTAACTGCAAACGCGGATCAATCTTATGCAGGAATAATGTGCTGAGGTCGAATGGTTTGCAACTACCCAAGAATAAAAGACCGCCAGTGAAGGTGGATATCAGGCAGCTTGCCAAAATTTTAACTCCATATTACAGCGTAAAATTTTCGTTCTCATAGTGTCCGTCGATTCTGTGTGTTTTTTTACAGGTTGAAGGTAAACTTACTTAAATTTTGCTCTGTCTTTAACAGAGTGTGTCGGTGATTATTTTAGAAAATTCAGAGAAAGCAAAATTCTGCGGCAATTCCTTTAAGTCTTTTACACTGTGTTACTGGTTTATATAATTCGTAACGTATCTTTGGCACTATACAGCAAACTGTTGTTTTGCTATCTTTACGAGGTACTTTACGAAATAGCAATAAGAATGCCATCTTCAAGTTGATAAATCATATTGGTTTGAGCTGTTATCAAACCTGCTGAAAACTTATATTCACACTTTTTTACCTACTTTTTGCCTACAGGAATCTCTGGCGACTGAGAATGATGGCTGGTAGACGAAGATTATTCCTTCTTGGGATATTTTCCATCGTCATCCCCTATATCGGTAAGATATAAACATAGAAACGGCTTCAAATTGTAAAAAATTATATATATACATATATATATATATATATATATATATACATATATGTATATATATACTTAATACTATATAATCAACAGCAAAGTTCGTTGTAGTGATATTAATTTCAAGTAAGGTGATTTGTATTCCAAATTACAAGCCGTATTATTGTCTTTCATTCTCTTTTGCTATTATCTTATTTAGGCGGAACCAGCGTGACTCTGGAAATACCAAGCCCTCTGACACCAAACCAGGAAGTCACAGCTCTCTGTACAGCCGATAAAGTCTTTGGATCAGCACGCGTATTTTGGTACTTAAATGGCATAAAGATTACCAATGGCGTGCAAACAACGAGTACAGTGGATAGTCTGATCCACAGAAGTTAATAGAAAGTCTGAAAGAAAATTTGGGCGTAAGTTCTTGGTATTTGAAAGTGCTCATTTATATTGCATTTAAGAAGAATATTTTGGTTTCATATGAATTTCTACCATAATTTTTGGGTATTCTCATATTTTTTTTTAAACTGATAGGATTTCGGCATCATTTTCTGCCAGCCTTCGCGCCTTTCTCTCCCTTCCTCGTCCTTCAAATCTGTGACGTCAAATGACGAGTGGGATTCTCTTTCCTAGGTCTTTCAAGCTGCATGAAATAAGACAGAATGAGTTCATATTGGAGTAGTTGCACGGAATATGAAGGGCGATAAACACTGCTTATCGAGCGAAACACTAAGTTCATCACAATAAACTTAGTGGTTTTTTTTTTTGGCTTGTAAAGTGCGTTTTTCAATCGATAAACCAAGTGTACCGATAAACTTAGTATATCGCTCGATAAACACAGTTTCTCTCTCGAAAAAAAAACTTAGTTAATTATCTGCTGATAAACTGAGTTTTTCGCCGATAAACTAAATTAATTGCCCATAAACTCACTTTAACTGAATTATTTGGCAAACGGCGCTGCTAGCATGGCTAGAATTTCATTGGTACAGCGAAGCGAGCGTATAGAGCGGCGTTGCACCATTTCCAATTTCAGTGGCGGATCCAACAGGGGCGCACTGGGTGCCCCCCTCTATTATTTATTTAAACAAAAGAAATGTAAAAAAATGGGGGTGTGGTGCGTGCGCCCGTGTAGGCCATCCCTCTCCACGGAATTCCTGGATCCGCCCCTGAATTTTATGATGTTCTGAATAAATGAGACCTGCATAGGACCCATGTGCCTTCCCACACACTCCACTATTCCCAACAACCTTCCTATGGTCCTCCCTCACATCATGATTAAGATGCTCTTAATCCCCCGATTGAGAAAAAAACAAACAAACAGAAATCTATGTTCGTGGCATGTTTAGTCATGAAAAGGAGTGTGCCTTAATACGCTGACTTTCTATTGAATTCAACCAAACATAAATTTTTATGTGGATTTGTTAGATAACAATAACAAACACTTACCACAACACGCATGTTAGCATTTAAATGCATTGAAATAAGCATCTGTGAAGTAATGGCTATTCCATGAATAGTGCTTACCAGCACATCCTCCTGACAGCAAGAAATTGTTTATTTAAGCCTGTATTCATTGGCCAATAATAATTACAAAACAAAAAGTTTGTCAGTAAATTCAGTGCCAATCAATAAAACGGATGCTTACCCAAATGTAAATTGACCTTCTTGGTCACGATTCTATGCACCATGTCGCTTTGAAAAATGCCTAACCAACTTAGAAAAAAGGGTCATTTTCCAAAGTGCACTGAAATAAAGTTATTACGAGATGGCTCACTGATATATTGCTGTCGATATTTCATTTCATTCCATTCCATTTCATTTCATTTCATAGCGAAAAATCGGGCATAAAGAAGAACTAAAAATGCTTGCATAATTCCACTGGTGGAGCCAAGCAAACTGAATTCATCCATCCACAGATAATAATTATCTGGGATACCCGAAGCAAAGGAGATAATTCATCATCATGGGATACCCGCCCCTTGTCCGAATCCAAACACTCAGGAGTCAACAGTACAGAATTTTGTGTGACGGAAGTCAACTTTCAGACAGACAAATCACCACACTCTTTCAAATCGAATTTACGGTACCGCGATTGAGCAATACTGTCAGAGAATCACATGAAATCCATCAGAGATATCTCTGATGAAATAATGACTGAAAATTGAAACAATGACATTCATCATTATACCGGAAAGAGCGGAAATACATAGTACCTCCCCGTAATCTTCCGTAAGGGTTCGAAAGCAGAAATTTGCCAATCCTTCATCGGACTCTCTGGGGATCCTACATGGAGACAGGATAACTACATATTCCGAGGCAGTCACTGCTCGCGGCCGTGCGATGGTAGAACTGGTGAGTACAACAAAAAGGATATTATGGATTAATTCCAAGGAACAACACAAACACACAAGCGAATGGGGAAATCGCTGGTACGTGCGTGTTTTTAAGTTCATGGAAGTTCTATTCATATTATTATTATTTGCATGTCTGTATCTATTCCACTTATTCACGCTAGAAAGAAAGCAAGCGCGCCGGAAGACTTTAAGTTTAGTACCCCCTTCCCACAGTAAAGACCTTTTACATGTTTTTTTTTTAAAGCAAAAACAAAAACAAAACGAAACAAAAAAAAAACAGAATATAAAAATTCGCGTTTATAGAGCATTTAAAAAAATTCTTAGGGAATTAAACAGCAAAAAACACTGCGAAGGGCTATGATCATAACTTAAAAGAAAAATATTAATTTTACTAAGTACGGGCAGAGCGAGCGAGCGCTTCGGAATGTTCATAGATTTTCACGTCTGATCAATAGAATTTTGTATTACGCTATATTAATGACTCGAACTAGCAGAAGTCATATTTGTCATGCAATGTCCTTTCAGTAACATTTATTTATGCGCGAACGACGCGAGCGAAAGCTCGGAATCATCGTAAATTTTCGTTTCTTATGAACGTACGTACATGTATGTCACAAGTGGTGAGCACTTATTAGCCAATATGTATTATTCTTCGAGCAGATAGATATCACTTGCAAGTAGTGGTGAGGCTAAAATATCACTTCGGGACTGATGATCACTGTCTGATAAATTATTTTGGCACAAGTTTACTCTCTTTCCTTTCAGCATTTTAGCACATTTCTCTCCCTGTCAATATCACGTTATTGTAGAAGAGTCTAAACTATATAGCCTTCGGTAAAACAATACACGTTGATAGCTGCTTCTAGCGATAATCCATTATTAATGGGCCGAAACTGTTGGAATTGCATTGTATTTCATGGTACCCTTTTATGATATTCTTCATAATACGCCATTCGCTTCATCGCAGGTCATTCATTGTTGCTAACCTTTTACAGATTCATAACATATAATACATAGATATAGATTGATCATAAGATGTCTTTATAATGCCAATTTTCTTTTTTGTAACTTTGAATGATTCATATTTGATATTTACATCTTCTACATTCATATTAAATGATGCTTATTGTATATCGCTTTAAATTGTTTATTGTTTCTACATTATTCATATCAAAGAAATCAATGTGACAGAGAACAGTGATATGATAAAAGGGAAAAAAATCAAAGTACCATACAGGAGGATCCACAGTAAGCCAACCTTAATATTGGGGCCTCATTAGCCTCTTAACTTACGGCATACAACAAACTCTTTCACACACACACACACACACACACACACACACACACATACACACACACACTTACACAAATAAAAAGATACTTGGTCATGTATTAAGGTGATGCTAAGAAAGAAAGAAAAAAATAGGGATAACGATAATAGAAGATGGTGCGCAAGAACAGGAGAGAAAGAAATAGAAAGAAATAGTACTTTTGAACAGCAAATACAAGCATTGACAAAGCAACGTTTGTTTTCCCAAAAAGTGCAAATTGGGTCTGACGGGTTTGATTATTCTTCTGACCCAGCCTCCAAATTTCGTTGCTACTCTCTCAAAAAAAATTGAGCAAAAATATTCACTCTAAAAGGAGTGAATTAAAAAAAAAGTGAAATTAGAGTGAATTTCGAGTGGATTTTGAGTGAAAATGTTCATTTTCACTCGTTTTAAAGTGACCTCAGGGATCACTCCAAAATCTTCGAGAGATCCCTGAGGTCACTCCAAAATGAGTGAAAATGAACATTTTCACTCAAAATTCACTCCAATTTCACTCTAAATTCACTCTTTTTTTGTATTCACTCGAGTGAATATTTTCACTCGCTTTTTTTAGAGAGTACCTCACTTTGATTGGTTTGATTTAATTTGATTTGAAACTATAAGTTGCATTTGAATCTGAATTTTTCGATTTGGCAGTCATTCATGCCAACACTTCTCTCTCTCTCTCTCTCTCTCTCTCTCTCTCTCTCTCTCTCTCTCTATATATATATATATATATATATATACATATATATATATATATATATATATATATATATATATATACATATATATATATATATACATTTGTTTGTTTGTTCGCAGTAAGACTTGTGGGAGGGTCTGGCGACCATGAAGGCCGAGTGGAGATACTGTGTGACGGGGTCTGGGGCACGGCGTGTGACTGGGGTTGGGGCAAAGAGGACAAGGAAGCGGGGAACGCGGTGTGCCGACAGCTTGGCTACTCATCCGCCGCCTTGGTCCATCACAATGCCCATTTCGGACAAGGATCGGGCCCTATTTGGTTAGACAATGGAATCTACTGTCCAACACCGGATAAAAACTCGCTATCAGAGTGCTATCGTTACCCGTGGGGATGCTACGCCTCGAGATATAACCCCAGCTGTGGGCACGACGATGATGTGGGCGTAACATGTGCCGGAGAACGTGAGTATAACATAGTATTTTGCTTCGAAAGCAATGTAGTACTGTTTCCTTCGTTGGTGTTTTGCTCTGTTGGATCTTTTTTTTTGGTACGTTACAGCGTCATGAAACTGTCATCATCCCAAACATCATTCTGTTAACTCATTATATACCCTAGTGCAAAACAGTATACGTTTCCCTTTTGATATTCTGGTTACCACATGCACAGATTTCATTCTTCTTCTTTTTTTAACATATATTTCACCTTATTTCGGGTAATGACATTGTCATTTTATTTTTAGCACTAACACGAAGAAGCTTGTATCAAATTGAAATTACATTTTTGTAATGCCAATAGTTATTGAAATTTGTGGCAGACATATAAATATCATCAATATTCCAATTATTATTTGTTTTCGACCTTTCCACATCAGTGACATTCACATTAGTAGGCCTACTATAACTCATACATAAGGAATATTTCCGATTCCAATTCATGGGGGCGTGTACTCAAGCCGCGTTTACATTGTGTTCCTAGCAACCACGGCAGCCCCGTTTCACTAGGCCATCGTGGACAAAACAGAATGGACTTGAAACAACGCGGTGAGACGGGATAGGCAAACGCGTCATGCCGTGATTGCCGTGGAAGCCGTGTCAGATCTTTAGACTGTCAAAAATTGCCACAGCAGTCCAGGTGGTAATGAGGAATCTTGTATGCAGTGATTAAAATGGGGTGGACGCAACAAAATGGGGCGGCACGTAATAGGCAGTAACAAAACTTGGAGGCTACCCGTAGCGGGACGCACCTAAAAATATTGATAGTCTAACCTGACCATACGCCGTGAGAACAACGTCTGATAGCTATATGTTCATCGGTTCGAGGACTAGAACGAACAAGACTAGAATGCGAAGGGGGGGGGCAGGAAAATGTCTCATCTACCCACGGCGCACTACGTTTCAGGCAAATGGGGCTGCCGTGGCCGCCGGGAGCATGGTGTAAACGCAGCTTCATTGTGTCGATTGAAAACAACGTGTTGTTTACCATGAATTAATGACTAGATCATCCGATAATTATCAACATGAAGCGTGCTGACATTGACATACGAGATGCTATATACACTAATTCCATTGTGGCCACATCTGTGTTTCAGTTTTTTAAAGTATTTCTCTTCTTCCTTAAATGAGTAGAAGCGGAATTCACCCTAAGCATGTGTCAAAAACAGATTTTCTGATTGAAGTATTCATAAAATTTTTGTCCATGATGACACACTTAAGATATGATAAACCAGTGCTTATCATAATGATGAGGCTGAAAGAGACGCAAGAATACTAAACTAATACAAATAAGTACTAATGTACCAACTTATCATATAATCATTTTATGTATAGGGAATCTGAGTGCTGCGGCCGCGATATTTGCCAATGGAGACTTGAATGAAGGCCTGTGTTACGGCTTCGATCGCTTCACTTACTACGACATGACGAGTAGATTGACATTCACTCCAACGACAGCAAACCACGGCGATACACTTCAGTGTCATGTGTACGGTGTTGTGCGCTCTGCCACTCTGGAGGTTGCAGGTGAATTTTTCATATTTGGTATCAATACAAACGTTATCAATTGTAACACAATATCAATACTTGATACACTTTATACAGTGCGTTGGAAGCCGTTTTGGATGAAATATTGATATTCAGAGAGAAATTTGAATTAGCTGAACATTTGAAATGGTCTCTGTCATATCTTGTTAACGCGTGTGCGTCTTCACAGTGTACTAAAGCCTGTTATATGAATGTAGATAGCGCTCACCAGCAATGACAAAATAAACGGGCAGTGACTGGAGTCGTGACAGATAACACGATATAATGACATTCGTATTTTCACAAAAGAATACCGTAACGGGAAATGTAATAAGGCAACACAACTAAAAAAAACAATCTAAATTATTTCATTATTACCTGCGAAGCGCGCAACGAAAATGGAAAATGGATGCATAGCTTTCCTTCTATTTTCCGAACAAAAAGCTAAAGATTAATGGACGTGAGAAATGTAAATTCAATACTATACATAACCATTCCTTTCAACAAGTTATGTATTATTATAGTGTCAAGTTATTCTTCGTTTTCATGCAATGTTCTCGACTAAAATTAACGTACACGTGTGATCTTTCATGTTATTGCTAAATTGAAATTGAAGCAAACATTTTAATGGGTAAGCGTGTAAAAACTCAACGAAAGATTTACAATAAATTATAATTGATTCGTAGAATATTTGAATTGTTTTTCCGTTGCTATGCTTATCATCATAGACTGCCATATCAATGTCTGTGGTGTGCCGTGAAGTCACAATAAACTCTCAAACGAACAACGTGCCGATTACACTTGAATTGACAAAACAGGTGGTGTCGATGTACCCCGGTCCATCACTCCATGTATCACTCCAAGTCCCGGTACTCCTCCAGGAGAGAACATCTTATCCATCGATGCTGTAGAGATCAAAGGCGAGAATAATCTGGTTACTCTGGTCATCTCCTGTCAAGTGAACTTCACTGATCAGCCGTCCCCGTACCTCCACACCTACACCATCGGGACTGAGACTACGACTCTATCGTCATCAAGCTCCGGCTCAGCCATCCTCTCACCACGCCCCAACGCCTGCATCGAACTGACGTGCTCTGCGACGAACGGGGTTGGAACGACCTCAGTCACTCTCACACACTGTCCTCGAGGTATATAAGTAGTCATTACACAGAGTGAAATAAATTAGTGAGCTATGCCAACAGCGTGACAATTTGGTTTTTTGTTTTGTTTTTTGTTTTACTGCAGCCTGAGGCGGCTATAGGTCATGTAAAACTATGTAATAACAATTTAAGGAACTCTTTATCATATTTATTGCTTTTAAAGTTCCATTAAATTTCCTCTGGTTAGTAACACACGCAGTGTTACTTAAACTAAATGAAATCATATCAGATATTAATCACGCTTACTCGGACATCCATGCCTTTACCTTACTTTCCATTTTTGCCTTTAAAAACTGAGTCAGCGTAGTTGACGATTAACCTCCTACAAGCTGAGAACAAAATATTGTGTAAAACCTTTCCCTTCCCTTTCCGTTCACATGCGTTCAATTTTACACATCCACTTTAATTTCCGCTTGGTGACCGGTACCTGGTTTGGACACTAATCAGTGTATTTATGACTGAGACTTAGGTCGGGTAGTATTTCCGAGATCCTTGGATGATGTTCCTCCAGCGCTCTCTGTTCTCCATTACGCTCTCGATGTCATTCGTGTCATGGAGACCAGTGTCATATTTAAGATTATTACGTATACGAGGTAGTTTTGCGAGGCAATTGCAGTTGGTATTTTGCAGGGTCAAAAGGTCAGCAGTCAATATTTATATAATATTGGATGGCCTTGAGATTAATACAAGGAAATATTTTGCTTAGCGAGTCCAATATTTCCTTGTATTAATCGAAAATAGGACATTCAATATCATCATTATTATCCTACAGAGGATTTTAGCGAAGAATGTTTTCACTTAGGCCTATCACCCTTTCTGTCTCCGACTCCGAGTGCTGTGTGGTCTCCTACTGTGTAGTGATCCGGACATGGGGTATGGTATGTTGATGTAGGCCGACACTCTTCAGTGCAAGTTAATCCACTTCAGTCTCTGATAAAACAGTGATCTATGTATCCAAGGTAGCCGTCATGTTACTGTTAGCCCGAGATCTAGCTAATTTAGACCAGAATTAGATGTATTTGTATCCGAGATCTGAGAAACAATTCACGTCACATCTACCGTAGATCGTGAAAGATCGAATTAGGCTACTACCACAACTAGTAGTCCTACTGTAGTAGTGTGTACGTACACGTCGCGGTACAGTATCGATTATGCATTATCGCGCATGCAAATGCAAGCGGCGGCCGGCTACATGTATTTGTATATCGCGCGCGGGCTATCTAGCAGTATAGCGCTGAGCATGCAGAGCTGCAGATCAATCGTCGCCTTGCGCCTGCATGCACAAAAAAAAAAATGCAATTTATTTTCATCAAACCTAAATTTAACTTCCTGTTATGAAAGTGATATTTTGAAAAACAATTTCAACTGATTGATATATGAAATTTGTTGGCATGAACACAGAATTTTAGAAGAAACGATATTCTAGTTACTCAGTAATTCGTGATTGACCAATCACAGACGTTTTTACTTCATATTTCAGGTTATCTCGTATATATCTCAACCAATCACGGTGCAGTTTATAAAAATTTTGGGGAATCCCCCTCTTGCCGTCCAATATTTTAAATATTGGTCGCCTCGGCAAAAAATATTGGTCGAGTTCAACAAACTTTTTAAGTGGGTTGGAGGTTATGAGGTGCGTCGACAAAATAACACTTGTATTTGGGCTATAAAAATCCTCTGTATGGATAATAATCGTTGATATTTTGCTTCTTCCCGGTTTCGCCATTCACCTTACACAGGGAGGTGGGAAGAGAAGGAGTGGAATCTCTCTTCGCACCTCCCTGCTTTAAAGCCCCCTCACACCTGAGCGAATGTAGGGGGACGAAGGGGGACGAATGGGAAAAACGCACGTAATGCGCGCGAATTCAACGATTTCGAATAAAATTGCCTTCAAATCATCCGATTATAAACTTAAAGCCCCCTCACACCTGAGCGAATGTAGGGGAACGAAGGGGGACGAATGAGAAAAACGTACGAAATGCGCGCGAATTCAACGATTTCAAATAAAATTGCCTTCAAATCATCCGATTATAAACTAAAGTCAAATATGATTAACGAACGGTAAGCGAAGGATAAATATGACATGCGAAGGATAACGATTATCCGGTTCACTTTTTTGAGCAAATCGCGGCCGAGGGCGAGCGAATGGTTGATATGACCCGATAAGACGAACGAACAATGAGCAATGGTTTGATATGGCGTGCGATTGGAAACGAAGATGAAAGAATAGATAAGGCGTTCTCGTACGTGTGTGCGCGCTCCTCGGGGAGTATAAAAGCGACCAGGTCCGTCCAGACTTCAGTGCTGCCAGAGAAATCATCCACGCAACATGAAAGGAAGAGGCAAAGGCATTAAAATGAAATAAATCAATAAATTTCAGATTTTTGCTTCTACACAAAAGATCGTTTGTGTGAAATAAATATCCAACATTATTAATTATTCTTAAAGCACGTTTTTGAAGAAGAAAAATGTATCAAGCAAAAACTGAGATAAATTGCCCCAATTGCTATCATTCTAGCAAAAAATAAATATTGAAATAGTAACAATGTAGGTGAGGTGATAACAAATCTGACGTACCCCTAAATTGACTCGACCTACCCCCTTTCCCCTGTTGTATCATACCTACCACCAACATCGCACCAGACAAATTTGTACAGTCACTGTCAACTATAGCCAACAGGATTATACTAAAAAAAAGCCCTTGTAGTTGCAGTATAACGAGCTAGACAGAGGAGGCTTTCTGATGGCCACATGCTTGCCATCAATAGCTGCCACACAGTGGGGAAAATTCCACCGCTTGTAGAATCCACCAGCAAGTTGTCTCCATCCATCAGGGGTTGAAGGGGCTGTCATGACTTCATCTGCATACTCGTCACATTTGGACTGACACACTTCCCTGACCACTACAGATAGGGTGTTTTCAGGCACCCTCCACCCATACTGCATGTCGGAGTTCTTGGTGCCAGACACAAGATGACGGAGAGTAGCTGCCAACTTGAGACCTTCTTCCAGCGGCTCCCTGTACCAGGTGTACTGCCTCCTGATTCTTCCTCTGACCCTCTTCAGGATTTCATTGTAGAGTTCAGGGGGCATGCAGAGGAATTTCTTGAAAGTCAAAGGGTCTTCTCTTGGAGCTTCTTCTGGCAGGGTTCAGCCACGTCCTTTGCCAGATACGACGTTGTTTGAAGCCTCGTCTCCATCTGAAGCGGCCTCTGATGAACTGGTGTAGGTTCAGATGCTGATGTATAACTTTATTCTGAGCCATTGCCAGTAAATACTGGACTCTGAGGCGGGCTACATCTTCCATTTTTCTGATGAAACTTTGAAACTTTCGGGTGGGATGTTTATATATGAGTAGCGCGGTAAGTGGCTGGTCACAGAGGGCAGCTCAGCATTCGCCATTTTTTTCGTCAGGTTATTCGCTCGTATTCGTATCACTTCGCAATCCATAGTTTGTCATAGTATCTCTTAGACTTGCCTTCGTATATGCATCGCCTTTCAAATTTAGTAAAAGTCTATCTTGGTTTCCCTTCGCATAGAAGATGGCAAGCGAAAATACGTTTGTCATAGTATCTTCGTTTCTATGCGCAAGTCATATTTAGCCATCGTGTTGCTTCCTCTAGGGTTCTTTCGAGATCGGTCCACCTTGGTAAAAGCGCAATGAGGGACTATGCGTGACAATAGCACACGAACGATAAACGAACGATTACCGCAGACTAAATAAGAGATGCAAATTCAAGCAAATGACAGACGATTTTTCAATTCGTCGGGAAATTTTAAACATGTTCAAAAATCCAGTGCGAATTTGAATAATCGCAACTGTTAGTTCAGAAGGTGTACGAACCCAAACACGAAGGGTAAATATGATTTACTATCAATTACCATTGAAAACGATTTTTCAAAAAATGCCTTTCGCAAGCCATAGCAAGTCATATTTCAGGCAATTCGCTCAGGTGTGAGGGGGCCTTTACATGTAAACATTCCGATCGACCACGAAGAGGAAACATTCCAGGACGTCACTGCGTGTCGGTTACACGCACCGCAGAAGAACGCCGATAAATCAACTCATACAAGGTCGACCACTTCCAGCAGCACTACGCGTCTAACAATGACTAGTCCATTTGTGCTCAGTAGTATTGCACAGTGACCATCGGTTTTGCAACTCTCCAAATTGAAACAGAAGCAAAAATAAAATGTAAAAACGTTTAGATGTTTGAAGTTCGCCTGTTACAACTAAATATTATGTATCTTTGAAGTTGGGTTGAATGATATACATCGATGAACAATTTTTCAATTATTCGACATGTTGATGATCTACAGGTAGTCAAATGTGGCTTGATCGATATCATAGTGTATAGCCCTATTCACATATTTTCCTAATTTACCTAGGTGATATGTAATAATTATGATATTGACTGGCCTTGAGGGAGATACCAGATAAACTGAAAGAATATTGCCCTAGTCTTCTACTCGGGCAATATTTCAGTTTGGGCAATATTTTCTGGTATCTCCCTCGAGGTCAGTCAATATTATATAAGTGTCTACGTATGTGCATCGAGGCCGTCTGCGTCCCGCTCTCCCATGTAGTGGTTCCCAAAGAAATATTGAATGTAGTGTTATAGCTCATGGTTCAGATACCGAGTCTACTTCCCTCATCCTTCACTGTGTTTGTCGTCTGCAAACTCCGTCTGATATTTTCGTGGCTTTGGCTCTCCTGCTCCGTGCTGGTGTCAAAGTAAATCCAAGATCTGAATTCATCTCAATATTATAATAATCTACTGCAATTATGAAGAGGTAGGGAGCTATTGTATCGCCTTGAAGCACTCCGGCAAGAATCTCGAAGTACTCTATTTTACCATCAGGTGTGATGATCGCATCTTTAGTATCTTTAGGCAAACAATCTCCTTTGGGATGCCATAGACCGGAAGTATTCTCTTGAGCATACCCCTGTCGATGGAGTCAAAGGCTTTCCTGAAGTCAATGAAGACCATTACAGCAGAGAGGTCCCTCTAGAATTCTTCAAAGTGTTAGGATGCGGCTAGTAGTGGAACTGCCTTTTCTGAGTATTCTGCTTAGCCCGGAGCTTCTATCCACTTCTGGCTAGATACGATTGAGTATCATTCTGTCAAAGGTCTTTGTCACTGAAGATGTCAGTGAAATACCTCTATAATTATTGATATTTGTGAGTTCACCTTTCTTTGGAACAGGGATAATGTTACTTATCCCCTAGAATGATTTCGCATCTCTTCATCACCTCTGGAGAGATACCGTCCTCTCCATATGTCTTGCCTTTTTGGATATTTTACTTTGATATCTGGAGTTCATCTAACGTAAAAGGCTCTGCTGATATTTCTAGGTCCCCGAAGATGTGCTTGACTTCTCCAGTGTTTGGTGTGGTTAGTGGTGGTTGATCCAGCAGAACCTTGAAATGGGCTAGCCATTTTCTCTTTCTTTCCTCAGGATTTGTTCCTTGTGTCTGATTTGTGCATACACTCCTTCTCCCTGTTATCTCATTTATCAACTTCCGGCTCTTTTAACTCTTACATCTGTCAGCTGCATTCTCTACTCTCCTGATCTTTTCTGTCAGCAGCTCCACTTTAATCTTGGTGTAAGCGGCACTGAGCTCACCAGTTCTCTCGTCTACTTGTACCCTGCGTTTCTCTGTGTTGGATCATCATGATATTGATCTTTGGCTGCTCTGAGAAGTTTCCTGGCTGCACTAACTCTGGGGTCCACTGAATTATTTTCCCTACTCACTCTTTTCCTTTTTTTTTTTGGTATCATTGACTTGTTAGCTTCTGGTATAGCTGTCATAAAGTCCCCATACTTCTGCGACTCCCTGTCTGTCGCGCTTACCATGGTGTCATTTTCCTTGCACAAAGCACTAAACATGTTATTCACTTCCACACTGTATTACTTCTGGGGTTCAGTGTCTTCCTTGAAAGCTTCCCAGTCATACACAACTCTTTTGGGCTGGCCCTTGACTTTTCTCAGACCTAATCTGACTTCAGCCGTCACTATTCAATACATTAACAGTAATCATCATAATCAATACATTAACAGTAATCATCATATTCAACAGATAAACCACTAGAAGGAATCATAAACGTTGGGTTTGAGACCCGAGAGGATGCTGAACCAAGCCTTATCATTACTTGCCACGTGGATCCGGAAGACCAACCCTTTCCACCAATCAACACGTTCCTCATTGCAATCGACGATAGCGTTATTTCCGATTCAACTTCTCCTACGGTGACGATAGACGTTCAACCCAACACCTGCATCGATGTCGTGTGCACTGGTATAAATGATTACGGAGAGACTGAAGCGACCAAGACCTACTGTCCTTCACAGCCAGGTAAATACACAATATTTTTCTTCTTGTTTTAACGAACATTAAACTGAGAAAACGTTGGATTTCATTTGCTTTCCTTCTTCGGCTTAAAATGTCTATCCAAAATGAAAGAAATTACAGCTGTCAGTACCTTTTCTTTATGTGATTCTGGAAGATTTTCCTGTGTTAACACAAACTTCATAATAAATGATGTCCTCATGCCGTTACAGTGAAGTCAAACTGTTGGGCTTGAACAGTTTTCCAACATTGTGACACCTTTGACTAGAAAATTGTTGAGACCGAAATGACCACATACTGTGTGAACTCAAGTTCCCAACAGTCAACATCGAAACTGCATTTCATGTCGCTAGTAGATCAATGTTGATGACACGACAAGGAACCTTCTAACCAATCTTTTCCTCGGTAAGTTTGAATATTTGACTTATTTTTTTCTTTCGTTTTTCTCTTTACTGTTCTATCTTGATCTAGAACCCGGTCCCAAACAACCTGTTGGCAACATCCTCAGGATCCAGACGACGGAAATCAGAGGTGAAGGAAACCTGGTAACTCTAATCATCACCTGTCATGTTGACCTCTCTGACCAGCCTTACCCACATCTCCACACATACACCATTACAGCTGATAACGACACCTTGTCCTCCTCCAGCTGTGCCTCAGCGATCCTGTCTCCACTCCCCGATGGCTGCATCAATGTCACGTGTTCTGCGACCAACGGAATCGGAGACACGTTGTCATGGATGGAACATTGCCGGACAGAAATTCATTCTGGTAAGTTAAAGTATCATGGCTTATTCTTCTAGAAGCAAAGCACGCAGTGCCTATATGGAACTAAAGGTACTTCTTAAAGTACCATGGCTTCGCGGCCTCAATCATGAATTACATCTCACTACTTTCAAATTTTGTGTATGATAGGGATCAGAAATCTCCTAGTCATTTCACGGGGTAAAGAATAAGAAGGTAATATCGTCGCTCACAGAGACACGTGGGGGCGCTAGAGAGTTTTCATTTTAGGGCTACGAAGAAGTAATGAGCTTGTCGAGTGATCCGTGATCTTCGCGGGTCACCTTCATCTTGACTTTATTGTCTGATGTTACCCACAGCAATTCAGCTCCAATATGTGATCGAGGTTACCGTCATATTGGAACAGCGTAGTTAATTTGAACCAGTACGACGGTATGATAATTCTTTCGTATTCTCTTTATCGTTATAGTTATTTTGCGACGTTTCACCACAGTCTAAAGTGCTTTCGCTGTGTTAGAAAAAAAGGAAGACTTTAATCAACAATTCCAAACAAAACGAATATGTCAGCAAGGCATATTGTAACGAATTACTCCTAGAGAGATTTTAAGCTGTGGTTGCTAGTTCAGAAAAAAAAAGTCCGAGATAAAAACCATGCACTACTGAAGAAATGCAGGGAATATCAGGAAAGAGCAATTATCGCTGCCGTTGTACATTGGTGCTTTATCGATAGGGGGTCCCATAGCTAGCCCTCATCGACGGGTCCTTCAACAATCGTCGACCACGTACGCTCTTCTCGTCGTCGTTTTCATCCTCTCCATCATCACCTGCCTCACTGTCCTCTTGAAGAGAAAAAATGTCTTCTGATTGAGGTGAGTATATTCACAGCGTGTTTTATCTACTGAATCCGAGCTTTGACAATGTTATCGAATAGAATGACGGTATAACATTCACAATTAGCTAGTATTTGTTACCATGTTACCATATCGGTATGTTGGTACTTGGCAAGAAACCCTAATAAAACCTTGGTAGCTTTACTTGGAGTCATCACCTGGTAGAATTATGAGAGATGCAGACGACGAGATTAATGTGTTTGTCAAAAGAAATAAGAGTATCGGTAACAAAAGTTACACTTGTTGGCTTGACATGTTGTGTTTCATCGAATACTCTGTTGTTGTTTTTTGAGAAAATACAAAACACGCGTAGTTCCATGAAGTGCTACCCATTTATTACATCATTGGCTTGTCTCTTATTTCATCAGAAGATGGATTCACTATGTCCTACTTTTCCTGATTTATAATACAGTATGCCCCCCAAAAAAGAATACAATCAGATTTTCGCATTGATAACACCCAATATGATTAATCTGTGTAAATGCTACTTCAGGGTCTTAAAATATAACATCTTAGTTCTATTTTGCCGAAAACCCGATTCAATTTGGTTTAGCGGTCACAGAGAAATGTTGATTGTTGTTATGCATGTCATGAGTCTGATTCTTCCAAGTTTAGCACTTGGATGCTTTTATATGTGAACACAATAGACAGAACTTGGATGGAAGAGATTCCTGACGTGCTCTACAGAATTCCTCATTTCTCTTTGACCACTTAAGCAAATTGAATGGGGTTTTCTGTAAGATGTGGGCAATGAGTCATAGTTCGAACCCTTAAATTGTATTGGATTGATTCAAAATCTTTAAAGTTATCATTGCGGAGTTTCGCGTTGTATATATATATTTTTTTTTTTGGGGGGGAGGGGGTGGACATACGGTATATTTCTCATTTGCGATGTATATTCACTGCCTTCCTTGCGTTTCACTTTCCTCCTGCAGGAGTACCTCAAATGATATGCTTTAACCCTTAATATGTCAATGAGTCAAATGTGCACAATGTTTATACACAAACCTATGGACTAAAAATTGATGTGGCACGTATGGTGTTTAGTGACTGGTACCACCTGGCTTTCCATAGACAAAATAGTTTCTTTGAGAACACAGAATACTGCCTATCACATTATTTTTTTCTTCAATTTACTTCATATCCTGCACGTTTACATTTCGTTGACAACAATTTCAAGATCCCTTTATGACATTTGCCTGCAGGTATGGAAAGCTGCGAGGGTCAAAATGATGGAAAGCCTTGGATATTCACCAAGAATATTTCCTCCTGAAGAAGAATCCTAACTTGTACACTTTGTAGGTCTATCTTAGCTCACTCTGAAATGAGACATATTGTAATGTGTGATGTATGTTTTCCGAAATGGAGTTATTGCATTTCAATGATATTTACGTCACTGCAAATGACTTGAAACGAAATGAAGAGCATGCTTTTAAACCAGAAGTAGTCAGGGGAATTATACGATACAACGACGTCACATTATTTAGAAGTGTATAATACAAGGCTCGACGTTAACTTTTTCTTTTGGGGCGAATTTAGGTCATCAGAATAATCAAATTGCATTTTTAATGGCCCGACGATGCAATTTTGGTGGCCCCTCAATAAAGAAAAGCGTAGAAAATGAAATAATTGAAAAAACTAACTAATACGTTGAATCATGATGATTATGTCAATATTCATAGGTTTAACAATGTGCATCAAATGCCACTTACTGTGACTAAGTCGTAAGAAAGTAACATTATAGAAATACTAACAAAAATAACTTTGAAATGACTAAGAATCTTGATAATTTTGCGAAAATTGACAGATATGTTGAAGGGGCTCGAAAAGCATATTATTTCATAAGAAGCGGTTTCCCGTCGTGATCGTCCGGGGCAACGTTAAGGAAACGAGGCTGCAGAGCAGTTATTTTCTGATGGCATCATTGGTGGTAATTTCATTACTTTATACAAAGCAACCAGTTGCGCTTCTGTTCTTTTCTTAGTGTGCATGTTATAGGATCTCAGTGAATGGTGGTCATGTCATCAATAAACTATTTGTTCAACAAAGAAATCGAATGAATGTGTAGTTCTGATACCGTTTTCTTGTTATTTATCAAGCCTCACTAAAAAACAACAACAATGTTAAGTGTTTCATATGTTTCAAACTGTGACGTTGAAGCATGGTAGTAACATACGGAGAGCGAGAAGCTCAAGTTGAAGGTAAACATGGATAGCAACTCCTGAATTAATGATATAACTAGATATAAACTCTCACACACACAGACACACACACACACACATATGTATATGTATATATATATATATATATATATATACACATATAAATATATGAATGTGTGTGTCTTTGTGTCGTGGCATACTTCAAAATAAGCCAGTTCGAAGATAGCTCATGTGCACATGGGTACAAATTACCTTCTTTTTTCTCAGTTGGTTAGGCACTTCACTCAATTCAAAGCGACATAATGCAGCAGCTTGTCCAACCAGGGTGGTGTTAGAAAAGGAGAGACTACTCCTGCTCTCCTTTGAAGTCATGCGCGGCACCGCCGAGAAGTTATGCGCTTAACTACAGGTGGAAATCAGGTGCTTTGACAAAAGAGAGCATCAATAATAGGGACTAGCACTCTCACATCAAAGCACGCTGGTGCACGCTTTAGCGGAGTACTTTATTTGAAAGATCAAGATATCCCAGATTAAAGGATAGAAAACTAACACGCGGAAATGTGCGCATTATAGAAAAATATTAGGTTTTTAAGATGGCCTAATTTTCATTTCATATCAATTTGCGCATTACGAAGAAACTAGAAATACATGTTTATAATATTGTACTCTTTCCTAAACTGCTCTTAATCAATTCGAGCATTTCATTTAAAATTTTTCGGGGAAAAAAAGCTTATAATTCAACGAAAGGTGAAATGCGTTCTTCGTCTCCGAACTTCACCTTGCAACTAGAGCGGTGCAGCGCATGACTTCAAAGCGTTTAGTGGAATGCTAGACATCCCATTGTAACGCCTTGAACCAAAACATGTGTTTGCATGAATTACGAAGAGTTGTCTCTCCTTTTCTAACACCTCCCTGGTCCAACATAGCAATTTATGGAACTCGTATTCTAACAAAGAATTAACCTGTGTAGATGAAGTGACCAGAATGGTTCGTCAATCAACACTTTGGGAAGCATCTATTTCATTGTGCTGTTTTTAATACATTAACAGACATTTTCTGTTAACATTGCCAAATATCAGGCTTGCTGTCCTGGCAGGCATCATTTATAAGGACCATGAATAATAACAGCATTACAGATGCTTATCTCAGTGAAATGATATTAAAAACCAACCTGTCTCTCGGTACAAATGACCTTTTTCTGCTCATGCTCAGACTGGA
The DNA here is from genome assembly GCF_040938485.1 of Diadema antillarum. Classification (NCBI taxonomy): domain Eukaryota; kingdom Metazoa; phylum Echinodermata; class Echinoidea; order Diadematoida; family Diadematidae; genus Diadema; species Diadema antillarum. The sequence goes on along the minus strand of NW_027271394.1, from coordinate 1,951,399 downwards.
ACCCCGAACTGGCTTATTATTGCTATTTTGCAGAGATTATTATGGCTGTGTTCAATGTATCTGATATCTGAAAAAACAACAACGAAATCTCTGCATCTAGATGGCAGAAAAAATCTTGCTCCCGGCAAAAGGGATCCCAAATAGAGAATAAGGTACATGTAATCAGAGGTACGAGAAGGTATGCTGTTACATTTATATCTCCATTGTCAACTCGCCGTAACGACATTACCTCTTAAAATAACTTGATAACCTTCCTAATGTACAATTAATCAAATTGATCGTTTTAAGTTGTATTGAGTGTATGATTGTTTTATATCGAATCTGCCATGATTCACGTCATGTGCTGAGACGACTTCAGTCCAATGCATTACCGGCACAGGCATCACCAGTAATCGAAGAATTTGATCACAAAACGAGTAAACGCCATGCTTCTTAAGTTGAGATATTTGCGATTAGAGCTGCTACTGAACAAACAAAAGGATAAGAAAATGTGGGATTTATCTTTAATTATAGATAACTTCGAAAACTTAAATTTCAGTTTACAGTGAATTGTCACTGGAAAGGTTTCATTTTCCTCTATCTAATAATGGACTGACTTTGAAATCTTTAAAAATGGCGCTTATACGCATCTTGCGATCAAACTCTGTTAATATTCTAGTGTCACTCAGCAAAAAAGAATAAGAAAAGAAAGTAAACAATTTTTTGAGTTCATAATTTTCTTAGAAGATTTTGATGAAAACCGATGTATCATATACCATATTACAGGTAATGTAATTGCCTATCAACTTAGTAGGTCAATATAAAGAGAAACTTTACGCATGAGTGAGCACATTTGTTTTGTCCTCCAAAGCACAAAAGTGAAAATTGCAATAATTGACATATTGTCTTTCATTTGCAAATGCCCTTCAAGATAACAATGATAACAAAAGACCAATGATAACAAAAACACAATGAGAGACATGAATGTAATAGCAAAAATAAGTTTTCGTTCTCTTTATCTCTTTATAACCTAAAACAAAATCAAAGTGGGAAACCTAAGGGAGAAAATAAGAATATTTTGTCAACTTAAGCTTCAACTGACATAGGGAGTAAGGGAACAAAGATGATTAAATGAAGAGAACATCTTTATTTTATTCATTCAATTTAGTATTTTAAGAATTCGTGAGACAAACTCAAGAACCAAACATGATTTACAATTTTCAATTTTTCTAATTTGAGAAATCAGATGAAAATCCTACTATTTTGTTAATATTGCTTCTTCTCTCATTTCATTTGAATATGGATTTGACAGAAAATTTTTCATTTTCCCCCACTATTTTCTAGCCTATATTAATCTTTTGAGCTTCAAAGATATTATAGAGATCATAGGTATATTTTTGCCACTGAAATCATGCTTTTTATCGTGTTAAATTTGTCTTTTGTTCTTATCGTTACATGGAAGAGCATTTACGCACGAATGAAAAATTGTCCATTTTGAAATTTTTGCTTTTGTGCCTTGAAAGAGAAAAAACAAAAGTGTTCAGTCACTTGTAATTTTTTTCAGTGACTCACCAAGTTGATAGCCAATTAAATTACCTTTCATATGGTATATAATACATTAATATGTAGTCTAAAAGTCTATGAGAAATATAAACTTGAAAAGTGTTTACTTTCCTTTTTTTTGCTGATTGTATATCTTTAAATCACGATCAATGTGGTATTTCAGTTGAGCAGTGAAAATCTTCGAACATACGGCTTTAGCAAGTTGGGTAAAGCACGATGGCGTTACATAATGAGCTAGTCACTTTTACGATCTGAGCATGCACAGTCAAAGTCCATCGCAGACCTTCTCTTGAAATTGATTAGCTAACTGTAAACTGGCTTATTCATACTGACTTTCAGTTGTAGCTATTGCAACCACTGTTGTCCGGAAAGAGCATTATCATGTGCTGACTATCGTCTTTCAACGTGCGCGTGTGCATGTGCGGGTGTGTGTGTGTTTGTGGGGGGGGGGGGGGGGGGTGTTGACCCCAAAGAGGAATGTTCTCGATTGAATGTACCTTAACGAATAGAAGCAGATTAAAGATTAAAGCCGAAAGGGACTAAACGATTTCCAGAAAGTCGGATAATGTGACCTCAATGAGTAATAATTGTAAATGTGGCGCCCACGGGCACGGAACAAAAGGCCTGCCTTTGTGACATTAACATGACGTCACTCCTTGCATGTTTCTTTGTTGGATGTTTCTACCTTTAAGTTTGATGAGAAGTCAGTTGTTTCCATGATTATTGCTTAAACAAAGAAAACAGACATTTTGTACACTTACACACCATAAAAGACGGAGAAAGTGGAATATTCTTTACAAACTAAAGAAAGTTCAGTTTGAATGGTTGTGTCCTATACGTGATATCATGCACCGCTGATCGTTATTTTTAGAGATCGGTAGATAATACCAAAAGACACGTCGTAGTAACTTGTTCCATGTCTCAGGGCGCCATAGTTGTACTATTACCCCCTGGGGTGTTCCATAAAGCTGTTCTTAAAGTTACGAACGACTTGTGAACGACTGGTGATCAGTTATTGTGCTGAATTATTGAAATTCTGATAAGTGCACATCAGGACGTGTTCCAGTCAATCTTAAGTCGTTCGTAACTTTAAATGACCCCCCCCCCCCCCCAGTCATAACTTCCTCTTCATTGATCTGATTTCGCTCAAACTGCCCCCGATCCACCATGCGCCTGAGTCTGTCATTTGCCCCCTTGTTCATAAATTGTCTTTCATTTCACGTGTTGATCGCCATTTCTATTCCTCATACTTCGAAGACGTTCTAAGCTATTGAATTATGGACATAGCTGTTCCCCCATTCATGCTGCGACGCACATACCACGATTGCGTCACCACAAAAGATACATCCGACTGTGAAGGGGCAAACCGCATGTAGCATAGCGAGGAATGGAATGCTGCGTGCAGTGAGACGGACATCGAGAAGCGAGGAAAACAGTTCATGAAACCCTTTTTGTTTTGTTTTGTTTTGCTTTGTATGTTTGTTATTTCCTTGTTAATTCCATCAAGGAGTTCATGGTATGTTGGTCGGTTGCTGTTGATGTTTTACTTTGGTCTTCAGCAATATAAGTGGGAAAATTATGACTAGATTTTTTTAAAGAGATTTTAGGATGAGTTTGTTGTGGTATAAAAGGAAATTGTATAGCTAGCTTTATGTCGGAATCCCGAATCACGACGAGGATCCAGGAGTGTTTAATAAAACAGTTCTGTGGCGTTCGTGACTAATTGGTTTTAGATTAAGAGAATAATCCAAACCATTTTTTTTTGGGGGGGGGGGGGGAGAAGGGATCTCTATAGAAGTTCGTGAAATGAAACCCTTTCCTTGAAAAATACATATTATATTTTTTATGTTGTATAAGTGGACATTTCTCTTGTTTACAGATTGAAGATTTTGCTTAATTTTTGTTTGTCATAGATTGTCTTTCTGATGATGAAGTGTTATTGTGTCTCATTCAAAGAGATTGCCTAATCATCTCTTGTCGATTCCATCAATTTCATGTTTCATAGTTCGCGTATTGATGACTAGCAAGAAGAAGAAAAGATAGGGCACTGTAAAACTCACAACACTTTCTAAATTTTGTTCTGTAATTTCATCTTCCATGCATGTGACACATCGACTGCCTGTCGTGTAGACCAAACATACCCTCAAGTCTACCGAAATACTCTCCGGAGACTCTGGATGTATAATCCGATCACACTCTTACTTCCACAAAGTTTCTGAAGAAGTGATCTTTTTTACCTCCGTGCTTTTATTTCTTTTTTGTTGTGCATTCCTCTAACGCGCCACGATCAGTGAAGCGTGACACAAAACGACGATTACCCCTATTCCATTCATCTTTTTTTTCCTCCCTTAAAACACATCACTGATTTCCAAACCTACTATCTGCTTACAAAATCTGGTACATGTAATAGTTCTGCCCTCACTTCGCCAATCTTGTGGCCGTTTTTTTCCCAGTGCACTTCTATAAACCACAGTTTGAGTGAGGGGGAGGGGGGGGGGGGCAACGGGAGAGAGAAAAATACCAAAGGTTTTGCAGCACTCCCGACGAGGAAGAATACAAACTATTTCAATTATTTCCTTTTTTCATTCACGTTACGATGGGACCTCAATGTTGTCAAATTGTTAAGAATCCGCGGAAAAAGTCACGCAATGGCATCGTATCATTATAACAGCTACTTATGAGGGGACTTAACTTAACCCTCTTAGAGCCACTTATTCATAACACACCGCTACTCACTCATTACGGTGGGAATGTCGGGGTTAAGGACTTAAAGTTGCATTACCCTTTTCACCCAGGACGGGTTGTCTTAGACCCGTGGTATATTTTGTGACGCAATGCCCTATCTCTTATCACTTCTGATACTTTTTTTCTAATGTTTTTACTTTCACAGCTTGCAAAAGGGAACATGATGTGTGATATACTTGAAATTATGTTGAGGTTACACAACGTTGTCGTGTTTAATATTATATACAACATAAATGAATAAACAGATATATCTATGTATAAAATGATATAAATCATTTTCTATGCTAAAGCTAAGGAAATAAATTCAGATCTTTTAATCTTAGGTGCGGGTACCTGTTTTTTTTTTTTTATAAACGCTGCTACACTTATCAGTTGTAAACATCAATAAAATAGTAATAAAGAATAAGTGTTATGTTGATGTCGTTGTTGCTCATGAAACGTGCAAACGTTGATCTTTTATTTCCAGTGTAGGCACCACATGTTTCAAGAAGAGGACTAAAACAAGAGATCTAACCCTCAAGGATACTGTTAAAAACAAAAATAGCTGTGGAAAACAAAGTATACATGTTTGTAACAATTGTTCATATTAATCATTTATTTTGATATCATGAGATCCCTTAATTCATAATGCATCTATATCCTGACAAAAGAAGTCAAAATTTTAGCATTATAAATTTTCGTATTTTGCTGGACACCTCTGTACTGTATTTGATTTTCTTCCAATTTCTGGCGTTCTGTAACTTCTGACTTTGAGTAACAAGCATGTTGCGAAACATGCCTTGGTTTACCTATTGGAAAAAAAAAACAGCATCAGGAGAGATGGGACGTGAGGTAATTGCAACCTGTTGTAAGAGTCCATTCATTCATCTCTTTGAATAAGAATAGTCCGCCGGATAGCTTTACGCATCACGCGTTACCCAATTCACACCCATACTCAGATCAGAGGGCGCAAGGTTCGCGTAAGGCTGCGTTCACATAGAAGTATTCGGTATTCGTATTCGGTATTCGGTATTCGCTATTCGCTATTCGAGCACCGAATACACCATCACCCGCACCGTCAACTCACCATCCCATGTAGTGAGGATTTCTTCCTCCTACATCGCAGCAAATCTTATTAACAATTTCTAAACTGCATCAGAATGTCAGTCTACATGCTTATTTTTGCTAAAGGGCAAATCCAGACCAAAAGTGTCATTATTTCATAAACGAGAGACGGTATACGCTGCAAGAAAATCGAACAAGCTCGATTCCCACTTTGCTATACTTTTCGCAGCTATTCGTACTTTCGAATAGTGCCCTCTTATGTGAACCGGTGTGAGGAAATCCTATCGTTCGATTCAAGCTATTCGCGTGCCCTCGAAAAACGAGCCCGAATACCCGACGGAGTAGTATACTTCTATGTGAATGCGGCCTTAAGTGTACCGAATGGTCATCTCTCAGCTGAACCGGACATGTTCCTCTGAGGCTTAGATTAATCTGAAACGATGGATCAGTGATAACATTATCAAGCTGATGTGTGTGTATATGTAACTTACTCTGTCTCTCTGCAGTCACAGCACCATCAATTGCTGCTTTCCAGGAGGCTGCCTTACCTGTCATCAGAGGGATGCTCCCTCCTGCGTAGACTCTATACTACTCTAAATAAAGTCCTGGAATTAACTCGGATGCTTTTATTTTTACTTCCTGTACTAGTATTTTTTCCCATTATCGCATACCCTATCTTTACTCTGTCAGCTATTTTTACATCGCGCATCACAGTTTAACTTAAATCACGAATAAGCTACTATCGGGATTAATGTATTCAATGTTAAAGGTTGTGAGGTATAAAAAATAAAACATTAACTGTTGCGAACTGAAGAAGCAAAAATAAAGAAGAAAAAAAAAGCACAAAAAAACAGCAAAGTTTTCTATCCAGCGATGGTTTCCACTCTTTAGAATAGAGTCTGCTCTAAATGATGCTGAAGACGATTGGGCAAATTCTACTCGCTTCGATGAAGAAGCCAGAACTCTTGGTCTCGGGTTAATTTCACGGAGAGCTTTGGGGTAATTATTTAAATCTGAATTGAGGTGGAGTGAAAGGGCTGAAATCTCCCCAAAGTCACCACCCGTAGCCTTCATTCACTCACACACCTCGAATAGCTCTGCTTGCGCAAAGTGTAACAATATAAGGAGCATTCCTGTTACGTAATGATGAATGGCTTCTTCGTTCCACTGCGCTTCAAGAATGGCGCCCGAAGAGCCGGGGAAAGGGGTGTAGCACTGCTCGCTGCATTCTTGAGGTGTAGCTTTATTGAAAAGGTCAAACAGAGCGGAGGTATTGTATCGGACCCTGCCCATGCTATGGTCAGTGCGGCTGGGACCTTTCGTAAAGTCTTCTTTCTACCGTCCCGTGGCCCGCCCGGCTTTCGTTCATTTCACTGAATGCCCTTTTCCGAAACCAGTGAGTCGTAACAACTGGCGACTCCGTCTTGAAGTGGGGTCCCCTCGGCGAAACCAGCAGCACTCCACCCCTGGGTCGCACTGCCAACGGACCCACCCAGTACTCCCTGCCATCATGGCGTCTCCATGTTGGAGAATATCGTGTCTTCTTTCTTTCGCAGTGGCCGTTGCCATCCTCATCAGTGCATCTGCCAAACCACTGAAATCGGTAAGTTATCTCTTAATGATTACCAACCTAGTTTTATATCGGGTTTTTTTTTCTCCCCCCCCCCCCCCCTACCTTCATTGGGCAAGGGCTGTGAATACGGCAAGTCAATCTCTCTGGCTTAACCAGGTTAAGTAAGGACGTGTTTGTAGCCACACCCACGCAATCCCAAAGTTGTCTTCTCACTTTAATTAAGCATTGTTAAGTCGGGCATCCAGGGTAAGTAAAGAACATCAGAATCCCGGCAGTCGAATGCGTAGCAAGAGTATGATTTGACGTATGATATTCCACAATCCTACAATTCTAATTGATATTCTACAATAGCATAGTTTCTTTCAACAGGTTTCATTATTTTTGTTCTCTATTATACAATGGCATCTGTGTTCTGGGACATGGTGGAAATATTTATCTAATGATGTGAACGAACGCCCCGTTTATAGAACTTTCGTTTAAGTCTTCATTCTTGATAAAGTATAGTATCAAAAAATACCCTACGCCTCAGAGCAGGACAAGACATTTCAAATTTACATGCTCACCTGTTAAAACGTTATTGACATCGCACGTCAAGAGATACTTGACTTTACTTAACGACTTTTCCAGTTGTGTTGTTGCTTTCTTTTTTCTTCCAACCCTCGCATAGAGCAATGTATCCATGACTAGCATGGCTTTATGTAAGAATGATCGACAATGACATGCAATCATTTAACTTTACGACTTACGTTTTGGAACGGGATATACTTACGATGTAAGACGCCATCATGTAAATTGAATAAAGATTGCTTAAAGTAACCCTGAAAGTAACATTTCTGAAACACCTGTACATTGTACAATTAACAGGAGAGTCTTGTAGGTACGTAAGAATGAGGCGTTGCCTTACACACCATGTGTCACTGAAGCATCCGATCCGTACGTGTTATTCAAATAAAAACCATTACACCTGTGCTACTGCGCAGACGCGAAATGCTTGAGCTCCGGTAATGCGTGTCCATTTCAAAGTCTCTGATCTCTCTGTGTCTTCTCGTTGTTAATTCACTTTGAAATCGTAGCAATGTCGAACAACCCTGAACAAAAGACGTGGTTTCTTGCGTGTCAATATCTATGGATTTTTCCCCTCGCTCTCTCTGAGGACCTGGTAAAGAGAGTTAATTGACATGTCTATTATGGAATGCATTTGCAATATAGTTGATATGCAGCTACAGTGTTGCTTTGTAGGGCACGCAAGCTTTCTTATTGAAGAGAACGACACTGCATTGTACGAAGAGATGAATCAGAGTCTAAATGTAGTTGTATGATGGTCTTTTGATATCGACACAGGAAGATGATGGCTGCATTTCATATCTTAGCCAGGGCGTTCCTCTATTTTGTCAACCATTTCTGTGCAGCAACGTCGACAACAACATTTTCAGCAATAAGAGTTGTCGAGTTGTGGAATAGTCTCCCAGATCTCAGCAACCTCTGTAAATAGTTTCAATTCAATTCAATAATGGTTTTATTTCAATCGTATTGCAGTCAGAGACTGAATTGCACGATGTTACAATAAAATATAATACATACACAATGCAGATAAAAAGAATTATAAAATTACAAAAAGCATTGTAAAGATAGACTGGATGAACAAGGGTCTAAAACCCATGATCTTCTTTCTGAATCAATATAAGCTGTGAGACTTTCATACATGTACACATTTTTGTCCTTCCCAATACATTCAACTTGTCCTAGAAAATACATAAAAATTGAAAAAAAAAATTAGCTCGATGAACAGGCATCGCATTGTATCATAATTGGATTAAATCAAATTGAAGTGAGTAAGAGTAAGTGTATTAACCAAGAAACCAAAACAATTAAGAGACGCTGAATTGACTGAACATTTCTAATGCGAAAAGTATACTGTATGCAGTTTCAGAGTTTTTTCTTCACATGTTCATCATGGCTCTCGCAGTCTCAAGTAACAAGTGATTTTGAAAGCTCAAGAGTCATGTTCCCTGGCAGATTGAAGTTTATATCCCATGAACGTTTGCTTCGTCGGGCAAACCTTGCCTAAAATACAAGTAGGAGTTGAGTGTTCCCAGGAGTATATAAAGTTCTAGGCCGGTACTTTCAAAATACTATCAAAAGTTGTAAGTTGAAAGTGTTTTGAGAAACTTGGGCGGCCATGGGCGACAGCGTAAACCAATGGCTCACCGATCAGAATCTGCCGATAAAAGTATAAAACTAATTTGCTGTATCCCTTTCTATTTAACGATCCACTCTGTCGAGGATGCCCACACACATTCAAAGTCAGTCGAATGAATGGACATCAGTACCACTTTTAAGTTTCTTTTCTTTAGAGTATAAGCGTATCGCAATCACCTGCTGTCATTAAAATCCAGTCGTAGGGGGAAAAGTTGACCAGTAGGATTTGAGTGTTTACTTTGGAGAAGAGCGCAAATATGCACTTGCGCTCATCAACCTACTGCTAACCACCTCTCACTATAGCGTATTCCGTGTTGAGAAGGAAAGCTAGTGCGGGCGCTCCGAGCAGGTGCGAGCAGTAGACATGACATGTCCAAGTACATCTTGATAACTTTATATCTTCTAAAGATAGTGGTGATACGAAATATTGTTGTACTGTAGTCAGTCATCTTGCAGGTTCGCCCCAGCGTTATCTGGAGTAAATCGTAAATGGTATCTGCCAGCAATCTAAATTTAAGCAGTAGAACCCAATGTATAACACTGTCGTGCTATATCTAGGTTCTTACATGGCATTGGTACTTGCTAGAGATTGCGCGTAAAGCCTCATTACTTGCTACGTGAAGAAGTTCATGTAAGAACTTTCAAGAGCTCACTTTTGTTGCCATTCTTAAAAAGTGACGTTTTGTCTGCAACACTTATCCATACAGTCACGAGTAAAGGAAGCGGAACTAAAATACAACAAAACCTTCAATATAGAGAAAACAATAAATCGATCTTGTTCTGCTCTTGTGAGAAGAGAGTGTCTCACAAGGGTGATGGTATTTGAGTAGTATTTGAGTATGTCGGGCCAACGTAAAACAGTTTAGACATCACTAATTTCACAGTGGCAAATTAGAAGCAGAATCAACAAAAAATCTGTCCTGATGGCCAAGATGATGCGACAATTAAAGGGGACTTCCGGATGATTTTTCAGACTTTGGCATTTGAACCTCTTCAACTTGTTTATACTGGGTACAGAGTTTAAGAATTTATAGCGAATGACATAAGTAATAAGAGTAATTTAAAAAATCACAATAAATGACCGTGAACAAGGATGACAACATAGCAGCTTCACTATAGGAATGCAGGATTGGGCGTTCATGCAAGGAGAACAAAAAAGAAAAAAGCATGCATACATTCTACACAGGTAACGCTGTAAAGCAAGCGGTATTGGAATGGAATCACATTGCTGCATTATTGCACGCGAGTCTCCTAATATACGTCATCATCCTTGTTCAGTGTATTTTTTTTTCAGAATATTGGTTTCTCTGCTCAAGGAGCACAATAAATTTCACAAATCTATACATGACACTATCGAATTATGTACTGCGTCATAATGAAATGATGGAATTATCTGGAATTCCCCTTTTATGGACCTCTTTAAACGAGAGTTTAAAATGCAGGATAAAGGTGGAACGTTTGGACGGTTCCGATTTAAATGAAATGAAAATGAGTTAAACTCAACCGCCCTCGATTCTATCATACCCTTTCATATCAATTTGTTCCTACCCCCTTTTTTACAGCACCATAACAAGTATTTCTCAGTATAACTCACTCCACAATTCAAATGCAAATGAGCTTTGCTCATGGCGTATAACTTCTGAGGATTGTAATCGGACCCAAGGTTAAAGAGAGAGTCGTGCGTAACGCCCCAAAGGGTTGGATCACTTTCAATTCTGCGATTATCCTTTTTGTGCAGTTCACACACGAGAAAGTCGCGGAAGCGTTACAAAATTCAGCCGGGGAATGCGCACTGGACGTGTTTAATTCGTTTTGTATTTCTATAATTTCGACTGGGCTGGAGTGGTCAAACAGTGACAAGGAGATTGGGGGGGGGGGGGACTTAGAAAATTAGAGAAACAAGTGGAGTCGAAGTGATTCGTTTATCCAGGCTCAGAATCCTGTAACGACATCTAAAAAAAAAGACGTCACTTTATTTTGGTCAACTCTCTCTCCTTCACACACACACAATCCCTCGCACACGTATACACATACAAACAAACGCATACAATTACTACGTGCTCTTTGGGAAAAAGACAATGATGCAATCTACATTAGGTCTGTGTTTGAAAAGGAAACTAGTAAAACTCAGAAAAAAAATAAAATCCTTGTTAGAGTTGTATTACTTAAAAAAATACCACTGTCACAGAATGTAGTTGAGAAACTGTGTTCATTTCTACATACAGGCATTGGCCTAACGCAAGTCGCGAGCATTTCACAACTAAACCCAAGTTGGCTAGCTGGCCTTCAGCTACATAATCAACCTAGGAGGAACATGGAAAAATGTTGCTTCCTCCAATGGCATTAAAGCGCAAACCCAGTCCTTGGGTCTTTCACTGGAAGTGTAACAATTACTCTTGTTAAAACAAGATTTAACAAAACAATGTGCGCTGACGAAACATTTCTGCAGATAATGATTAATCTGAAGAATTGATTGTTTCAATTGCGCCATTTATAGAGCTGTTGTAACTTTGCACTTTTAATGGTGACAACTACGTCTTTCTCCGTTTTCTGTTTTCTCTATGTTCAATTCTATTCAATTCATTCTCTTCATTGATTTCATTAAAACAAAAGCAAATGTCAAGGAAGTCATTAAAAAGCCTGCCCCTTGAGGGCAGTGATTTCCTTTTCAAAGATACATAGATAGATAGATAGAATTTTTGTGCTGGATCATAATATTTTCTTGAAGTAAGTTACTTGATTTGATCGAGTTATGTGTTCTTTTTATCACCTGCAACGAAATTATAATGTAATCATGAAAGTGATCATTTAAGTCATTCAGAATCGATTGTGGATTTTTTTTTTCATCAGGGTGAACATGCGCTCTCTCCTTCTGATGTGCAGTACTACACAACTTCGCCAGGTAAGATGCTTTTATCTTATTTTTGTCTATTCTAATTTTTTATTCAAAACAAGCATTTCGTCTGAAATGTTAAGAATGCATATCGCCCCATAGGTGAAGTACGTAAAGCATCTAAAAGATTAGGACAGCATTAAGTTGGGAAATTATGAAGAAGAGCAGACAACACAGATATTAAACGAAAAGTTTCAAGGATAATCAAACTATGACCCCCTTATCACCATTTAGAGTACATGGAAATGGGAGTACATGCAAATGCATGTCATGTCCACATAGTTCGACGTGTTTCGCCCTCATGTAGATTTCCCATTGTTCGTTCAGAATTATGAACACGAATTTCTTGTAGATATAATTTACCGTGCTACTATTTGTTGTCATTGTTGTTTTTCGCACAAAATTGGACGAAACATTTTTGCGACTAAAAATACCCATCGCAAAAATGCATTCAAAAGTAACTCGTACATATTACAGCAAATACAACGTTTTACGGACTCGTAGATGATTCCCTCTCAAACCAGATGGCATCACTGTTAATGCATTTTGTCGCTGGTCTATGGAGACAGTGGAATTAGGAGATATTTTATGACTCCACTGGGAATCTCTTGCAATTGCAATTGTCGTTTTCTCGACATATCACCAACTTTACATGTCAATACCTCTTCCCAGGGTAACGAAAACTGTCTTTATAGGGATTGTATATAAGAAAAACGCAAAATCCCTACTCAGAACGGTATTTGCAGGGTATATAGCCAGCTCCTTTTTTAATGAAAAGTTTTTTCTTCACTTTCCTTGGACGTGAGAGGGTCACAAAAAGGTTAGCCCATTGTTCGCCCCAATCGCCTACTTACCCTCCACTAATGGCACTGTAAAATGTATTGTGTTTTGGTAAACTTTCTTTAGCCTGAGGAAAGGAAGGATTGACTCGCTTGAGGTTCTCATCCAAATCCAGAAGTTATAAGAATAAGATTCCCTTGTTGTCGTACTGGTAACGACTTGTTAGAACACCGAGGATAGATATATCCACCATTCTGTAAAAATGTGATATAACTCATTTTATTATGTTTCATTACATTGCTGGTACTCTGCATCATCAGTATTGTCCCAAGCAAGAGTATACCGAACGTCCTCCCCCCCCCCCCCAAAAAAAAAAAAATACAACTGGACGCTCCGCAATGAAAACTCTTAAAATAGTTAATCAATCAAAAATACAATTTCAGGGTATGAAATTATAACTTCTTATTCACATCTTACAGAAACCCCATCCGATTTGCTTCGATGGTCAAAGAGAAATGAGGAGTTTTGTAGAGCGTGTCAGGAATCCCTTCCCTCGAAGTTCTGTCCATTGTTTTCACACATTACGCAGTTCCAAGAGCATTGATGCGCTGAACTTGGAAGAATCAGACCCATGCCATGTTTTACAGCGACCCACATTTCTCTTTGACCACGTAACAAAATCGAATGGGGTTTTCGGCAAAATATAGCTGAGAGGTTATGTTTTAAGACTGAGATGTAGCATTTAGACAGTTCAATTATATTATGGGTTATTAATGTGAAAATCTGTTGTTGTTTTTTGGCAAATACTGTATAGTACTACACCGTAGCAGTACTTCCGTAAACAAGTGGTAATAGAAAAACTCGAAGCAAAAACCTTTTCATATTCAAGTTAATTGTGATAAGTACCAGAAGATTCCATTAACAGAAGAGTACACCAATCATTTCACTGGGACCCAAGAAAATGTGGAACACATAATTTTTAACGGTTTTACAAGCAGTGTTGGCGATGCGTAGCTGCACAAGGAAACTCACGAGCACGAAGACTCAGACCCATGCCATGTTTTACAACGACCCACATTTCTCTTTGACCACGTAACAAAATCGAATGGGGTTTTCGGCAAAATATACCTGAGAGGTTATGTTTTAAGCCTGAGAAGTAGCATTTAGATAGTTCAATTATATTATGGGTTATCAATGTGAAAAGCTGTTGTTCTTTGGCAAATACTGTATAGTACTACACCGTAGCAGTACTTCCGTAAACAAGTGGTAATAAAAAAACTCGAAGCAAAAACCTTTTCATATTCAAGTTAATTGTGATAAGTTGCAGAAGATTCCATTAACAGAAGAGCACACCAATCATTTCACTGGGACCCAAGAAAATGTGGAACACATAATTTTCAACGGTTTTACAAGCAGTGTTGGCGATGCGTAGCTGCACAAGGGAACTCACGAGGTTTATACGTAAATAACTTATGATGATAATCCTGTTTCTAGTAGTTATCTGGAACACTTGCAGCATCCGATGCCTCCGTCCCATGAAACAGCATTTGTTTAACTCTACTTTTGTTGCACTGAATATGATTTCTACGGTAGATTCGACGTAGGAGTGGTATGATTGATATACAGGTCAATGGGAGACATAGTTGGAATTGACGTAATTGGAAGATATTTTCCTCGTTTATACAAATTTATCCTCATTTATTCAAATTGAACGGAGAGTGACAATGCCTGTTCATATAGATGGTCTTAATGTGGCTGAAACGCCAAGAATTTCAAGACTGTAACAAATATCGGCGCCCACATTTTGCCCTACCTAATGCATGTAGACCATTTTATCTTGAATCGACGAAATTAAAACGGCTCGCTATAGTATCCCCAAGTCGTGATTTGAAGGAGAACATGACATTGCGACAATTTCATATTTGCGCAAATTGGAATTGGAATTTGTTTGGATTGGGTTTGAAATGGCTTCCTTAGCTTGCTATACGCATCCTCTCACCCGAAATTTAAGAGTTAAATTTTGATTGAGACTGATCAGAATCTTCATTAAGGCGTTCTGTCAACGTGACATGTGTGAATACATAGTTATTCAAATAGCATCATACAATGATGGATCTCGAAAAACGATAAAGATTCATTTCGCTTTGACGAATCATTCCCATTCATTCCGTCATCACTGTATAAATTTCAAGTTATAGGCGTTCTCCGCCCAAATGTTAGCCTTCATCATCGCAGCAAAAGAATTCGTACGAAGTAAAGGCCACTTGACACCAAATCAGATGCAAAAACACACATTTTCTATCATACGATCAAGGTTATTTCCCCCTACCCACAATACCAGCCATAAGACACTGTGGTTGTGGAATCTGACAATAGGAATGTTGAACGTCGGGAACATCATTTTCTGTTCTAGCTAACTGAAATAAGATAAGAACTTGCATATGTGAACTCATTCATGTGTATAACTATGCTCTAGACAGCATTGGCTACATTCAGACGGTGATCCTTAACTTCGAGGATCAGCTCTAAATGTCGCATGGTCTTTTTCGTCACGAAATTGTTTTTTTTTTTCGTTGCCAAGTGACAACGTCAATTTCATCGACGAAATGATAATTTTGTTGACATAATAACAATAAATAGCAATTTCGTCCACTAACAGACGAAATAGCACTCTCGTCGACTAAATAGCAATTTCGACAAGAAATCGTCATTTTGCTGCCGAAATTCATATCACTTATCAAAAAAAAAATTACGCCACGAAATTGTCATTTCGTGGCGTAAGATATCATGCGACACTTGGCGCCCTATACTTAACTGCGAGCTTATCGTCGAAGTTGAGGATCACCATCTGAACGTAACTATTAACTTAATGAGAAGGATGCGAATAATCTGTTTTGAATTCTTCCCGCAGACTATGACTTCGTCAAACCAGTGAGGTTAGGGACGAGGCATCGGCGCGCCCCTGAAGAGGAATCGGTCACCTCCACCCTCGAGTTCTACATCGAAAGCTTCGAGCGCCTGTTCCACCTGCAGCTGCTCGACAGCGCGCAGATCTTCAACGCCGGTCTCGTTGTCAAGAGGATAGGAGCGGACGGTCGGACCCGCCTGGAGCAACCGTCAAAGAGTTGCTACTACCAGGGATTCTTGGTTGGTCAAGAAGAGTCGTCGTCGGCATCGGTCAGCACGTGTAACGGACTGGTAAGAGCAAACAACAATTTATTCATGTATTGATATAGTCATGTATTGATATTATTCATGTATTCATACATACATATATAGATATCCATATATTCATCTGCTCAGTATTCTGTTATCAACCTATTCGTCTATAAATGAATGTCTACATTGTTTTTCACGATATGAATGAATAAGTGGAAGGTGAATTAGTTTTCCTGGCGGAGTGATTATATCCTTGTGTCAAAATAAATAGGCTATATTTGAAGTTTGTGCAGGAAAAGGGCAGTGTGAGTCGAATCAGTGTTTGGAACGACAGAATGACGGAAAGTCATCTTCACAGTTCATGCATGAGTGACTGTATACATTGGATGATTGATAGCTTGCTGCCTTTCTTGCTCTTTTAAGCATCGTGTCGTCTGAATGTAAATGAATGCAGTACATTAAGCAATAGACATTGAAAGAATGTGAAATCCGCTGAAGAAAAGTGATTTTACTGCATGTCATTTTGGAGGGAGTCTGATCATATTGGTGACCAAGAAGAAAATTTATTTTGTTATATAATTAAGCTCAAATAAAAACAAAAAAGCCGAAATTAAAGCAAACACACGTAAATTATTACAAGTCTGGGTTTTATTCCAAATTTCACATTGCATAATCATGTCTTAATGTCCTTGACCCATTGTCGACGACCCTGTCGTTTGGAAGTGCTTAAATTTGTCACGAGGGAATGTGGATTGTTAAGCTATACGTGTATTTGACATCTATTGCAAACCGTTAATTGTTTTGTATTTACATCTTTCAAATTATGGCGAAGGAAGATATGTGACCTCGAAACGTCTTTTTTTTAAACGATCTTTAGGGTATGAAGTACGGTGAGAACTTAGGATACAATAAGCAGTGTCAAGAATGTTGACGTCCTCTAAAACTGTCAATAGCAATGTTAAAGTTATATATTACTGTAAATCACATATTTCTAACCTTTATCCTACATATTATATTCCATTCGATTGGAGTAAAGATAGTGAAGTAGTCTCCGTTTCTGTATCTTATATCGTGCATTCATTCTTTATCATCAATATTCAAGCTCTGTCCATCTGATATCAAATCAATTTTGAGTCTAAAGAGTGAACGAATATACTTGTGAAATAATCTCTACATATTCCACAACAACATTCGATATCAAAATCATTCTCTTTTTTTTTTAATTGAAGAGCAGCGAAATATGTCTGTTTATTTCGATGGAGTCACACCCATTCATGCTTGGAAGGGGCGAGAGGGCCCAAACTGGACACGTGCTGGCTATCGAATGACCTAAACTGCACGGTAGTGTTTGAAAAGGGGGCCTTCTCAGGGTCAGTCTTTGAAGGTCGGATGATTTCGGACCAGCCCGACACAAGGCGAGGAGGAGATGTCACTTGTTATCTTTCTGTCATTGTTGTGGTTAGACTAAAAACGACAATCAACAGAAAACTTTGGCGAAAAAACAAACAAACAAATAAATTGCGGAAACTCCACCCAATCTTTCGGCACAAGGCATGCCGGGATAACACAAACGCGTTTGGGGAATAAATAAAAAGTCTTTTCTTCCTCTGCAATTTTGTGGAGAAAATCACAAAAAAAAAGAAAGGCGTTGCCAGAAATCTATATATCCCGGATAGAATAGATTGAATTTAGAGGGAGAGCTATCGCACCCTGGCACGAACGATATGAGTCATCCAGGTCGATAAAGTTTTAACTCCGTCCTAAAATTCATTTCCCCCGTCCCCAATGAGAGTGCACGACAACAAATTGTTGGATCCCATGTGAGAACATAATCATTCTAATAATGAATCTGACATGGGCAATCCATCTGTTTAGTAATCTTTGATCATTCATGTATGAATTAAGTTTTCTGTGTATCTTTTTATGTGAAATGGAAAATAAGTAAACAAACGCACAAACAAATATCAGAATTACCAATTCGAATCACTTGTTCCTGCTATTCTTTTTATATTTCAACTTTTAGTGAGAAGTTGTGTGCCCCGTGGTATTTGAAATCGGTAAAATTACGTAATATGACGCTGATTCTATAGCATGTGACGTTATGTAGCTGATTGCGCTTTATTTCCAACAAGTCAATCTTTAACTTTGGCTGGCTTTGACTCCCAGTTGAATGTTGTCTACGGCGGTTGTGAGTTCAAATTTAAGTGTTCCTTTCACGTATTTCAAGCATGACCCGATTTTTTTTCCTTTGAAGAAACAGTACGCTCACTATAGACCTCACAGATCGCTAAAGGTTGTGCTTAGATAAAGCACAGACCATTTTCAACACTTTAGTTTCCTGTATCTTGTAAAATTTAATGTCTCGGCGCCTGTATTCCACTCTGTCTTCTTTCACATAAAACGATCCTTGTATGTGTAATTTTGTTTTGATGGGTCGTGATAAATGAACGGGGTTGAATCGTAGACGTGTTTAACTCTCAGGCTTAAACTGACGAGAAGGTCGTGCATAGTACCATAATCACCGTGTCACCACAGTAATAATGAAGGGTGTGGTCGAATTAGAAACTGGAGCGTTCGCGTTCTATTGACGTCGAGAATCACTGAAGCGTAGCACTCGCCGATCCGTGGACTGGTCAAAGCAGCCCCAAGAGTCTGGACAAGGGTTTCCAGAAACAAATAATTAGCTATTTACCAAAGATGTCCGCGATCGATAGTCCCTAAAGAACACTATCATCGCAGAGTCCCGGTGGCTGATGATATTTTCGATCGAATCTGTGAAACGAGCGATGTGCAGTCTTTTGTTATTCAATTTAAAGCTGACATTGAACAATGATGTTGAACGGAGTCTGACTGTTATTTTCTCACAAGAGTCACGAAGCCAAAACCCTCTCAAACTAAACAATCTTCCGTCCAAGATCACTCGACCCACCAATAGCCACTACAAAACTGTAAAGCCTATTTGTCCGGACATGAATACAGCCCAAACCCCAAAGTATCGCTGTCCTATAGTAAGCGAAACTGATTTACTCTGAGAAAAAGACTTACACAAACAAGCTTACCTTGTGACATGTCTGTGGAATCGACTGCTCAAGTAAAACATAGCAAGACGAGGCGAGTCCGGTGCACTGAGACGTGTAGTAGTCCTTACAAGAAATCGCTTGAGTAATCGTTGTTTTGTTGTTGTTGTTGTTGTTGTTGTTGTTATTTTTTATCTTGGGACAAGGAGGAGCGTTCCGTATACAAGTTGATGTGTGTGTGTGTTTGTGTGTGTTCGTGCACGTGTGTGTGTTTTATCATCACTCACCCAAGAAAAATAATCTACTTGGTTAACCTAAAAATCAGTGGAACAACAGAAAGCCACCTTACAAGCTTTCAGATAAGATAATAAGATGTTTGTAGTCCTTTGAATCACCTACAGATGCGTCATATTCACCGCTGATTATTCTTGCTTAATTGCTTTAAAATATAAAATGTGATATACTGTATATTAAATATATGTTATAGGTATTTTATTCATATCTATGTGTATGAGTAAATATCTTCTTTATTGTTCGCGTTTCATCATATCATGAAGTCATGGGGTCAATTACATCCTTAATGATAGAGTTGTCCTTGGTTATGGGAATATAATAAATGACTTCTTATAAGTCAAAACTCATCATCTAGGAGCTGAAAGGAAAAAAAAACAAACAAAGAAGAAAAAAGAGCCCCCTGAAAAATTAAGAAAATAAAAGACTCGCTCCCCTTCCCTCAATCGTGTTTACAGGCACACGTGCCGCCATACACTTTACTTATCACCATTAATCTTAAAAGAAAAAAAAAGAACTCACACATCCAAGCAACCCCCTCCCCCCCCCCAAAAAAAAAAAAAGAT
This sequence comes from Diadema antillarum, assembly GCF_040938485.1. Taxonomy (NCBI): domain Eukaryota; kingdom Metazoa; phylum Echinodermata; class Echinoidea; order Diadematoida; family Diadematidae; genus Diadema; species Diadema antillarum. The sequence goes on along the minus strand of NW_027271394.1, from coordinate 1,931,590 downwards.
AATCCATGGAAACGAACAATGTTTTAGTACATCACAATACACAGCCAAGGGAACGTTAGTTTTTATGTACATGTTGACGAAAGTTTTTTTTTTTAATTTAATTTTGATGCCTTATTTACACAAATTTGGGAAAGGAGTCCAAACCGAATATAGTTATATCGCTTGTATGTTCCTTTATTTATCACTGGTCTTAAAAACAACCCCTTTCTGCTCCATACCATGCAGTCCGGTATGATCAAGACAGCGGAGGGAACGTTCGGAATCAAACCCTTGAAGGACATCCACTCCCAACTAGTTAAGGGATCTGACGATGTGGACACGCCAACACACATCATGTACAAAATGGATTCCGAAGAGTTCTCGTCAAAGAGTAATACTGAAGGTACGTATGACTCAACCACAACCTTTGACCGCAATAAATCATCCTACAATGTAATTTGCGTAGACCACAAGTCTACCCACATAAAGCCATTTCTTTGGTACAAACAATTTAAACACTTACCTGTGTTTTTTCATGTTTTTTTCCCAAATATTCAAGTAACTCCTTACTAACAAAGATACAATAAAGGGATATTCTATAATTATAATGTTTTCTACCATCAATGCACAATGCATAAACTCATTATAAATGCTATATTATTATCCGATGGATATCATACCGAAAACTATTTATAGTATCTTTATTTCTATCATGCGTGCAAGGGTACACAATAATGCAGACAAATGGCTGCACCCAACCAAAAGTGGTTTGCCAGGGACCTACGAAAGCAGCTGATTATGACCAGCCCGCCTCCGTAGTGCAGACAAGAGTATTTTTCATTAACATAGTTATTCAATTCCACTTCGAAAATAGGACAAAATAACTCTTGGCAGTCCGAAAGCCCGCCCAGGCCCACCCGACATAGCGATGACGAGTGCACATTGAATAAGTTTATATGGTGTTGAAGTAATAATATGTATTTCATCCATCCTCTGTATGATTATGTTGCTTCGAGAAATCAATAAATTCTATCATTTGAAAAAAAAGTATACCCACATTATTTTGTATTAGAAAGTGTGTCGTGATAGCTGAGGTAAAATGGGTTATATATGCGTCATGATTCAAATCACATTTCTCTTTCAAATGATCTAATATAACTAAGCACCAAATGCAGTTCCCATTTTATAGAAAACTACCTAGAATACGACTTTTCGTTGTGATGATAGCCATGAAATAATATTTGTTGATGATGAAATGATACTGTAATATGTTAAGGAAGAGAGCTCTCTAACCCACCCCCACCCCCCCCCCCCCAAAAAAAAAGAGAGAAAGAAGTGCACTTGCCAAAAGCAAATGTTACAGATGAATGAACCTATTCTTTTATAGATGAACATGCCTATTAGTTTATTTGGTTTTTTTTTTTTTTTTGAGGGGGAGGGTGGGGCTGCTTTATTTGTAGAGTTACTGAATATCACTATTATCTTAATTTTTCTTGCGTGACATGTTATATATTTAGAAAAAGGAATCCGAGTCTAGCTATTGTCCGTGAACAGTAAAAGCTGAATCGTTTGAAACTACCATGTGTGTCGGATTGCTGCAAACAATTAGTTTTTTTTTTTAATTTTTTTTTAGAAGGGCTTCAGGCCTGATATCTATGTATAATTGTATATGTTAGATAAAATTTAATAAACAAAAGTCTTGCTTACAAGATACGACAAACAACATTTAGTGGTGCAGTATGGAACAATTGCAGAATGATGTACATCCTCGATTTGCGTAATAACGGTCAAGCGATGAACCTCTTTTGCAGGTACACGACCAAAGAATACGCAGAGACGAGAAAGGCGGGAAATCAGTGGACCTAAACTTGTCGAGACCTATGTTGTGGCAGACAACACGATGTTTGACACGTACGGGAGTGACACTGAATTCTACCTCTTCAATATTCTGAACCAGGTAGGATGGTTTGAAAATATCAAGTGCGGTAATCGAGTAGATGTTTTCTAGTATTGAATGGAAATACTGTATATGACATTGTCTACAGTTTACTCTCTGCATACCGCAATTGTTTTGAGAAAAGAGCACGTTGTGATCTTGAATACCGAGAATTTACAGAGAACAAATGACATCTTCTTTTATGTACTTGTAACTGAATGTCATTTTCTTCTTGAAGACTACTCTACTGTTGAGAGATAAAAGAGGTGAATATGCTACTTCTGAAAAGACTTGATTTTCCGTGCGTTTTCCGTGCTCGTAAACTACTCGGCTATTATAGGCAGTCATAGATACCATTATTCCTAATCGTTGTCTTTGTGACTTACCCGTGTAGGTTGCAGGATTGTTTCAAGACAGTACGCTATCTCCTGAACTGAAACTTCAAATCAATGGGATCACAATTCTGGAATCGCCACAGGTGAGTTATAAAAAAAGAAATCAACAACAGCAAACAATTGTATTCTCCTTTCAGTAGGTCAATGACAAGGGTAGCGTTGCTTGATATCTTCCAATGAGAAAAGTTTTCATGAACCGTGCAGGATTGCCTCACGTTCATTGGCTCAATCTTGCACGCGGTTTGACCAATCATCGCTTTCTAATCAGGGTATTAAAGTACCATTCAGTGACCGGTCGAAAACTGGTGTCGAAAAATCGAATATTGCGTGGAAATCCCGTCGCCCGTCGCCTATTCCAACGGAAAAATGAATAAAATATCAATATCCTATTTTCAACTGAAAGTGGAACACGGGATAATGGATTTGCTCTGAAATCCTGTTTTCCGTGTTTCATTATGATGAAATGGCGGAAAATGACTCAAAATCCTATTTTCTCAATATTTCATAAAATAGGAAATGGAAAACAGGATATCGGTTCGATATTCGTTTTTCTATTTTCCATTTGCAACGAGCGACGGGATATTGAAGACCGCCCCCAACGGCCACTTTGTTTCGACACATAAATCAGTGGTAGCGGTTCGGGATTATTCAGCGTCTAGAAGAAGAAGACTATACCTTGGCTACGATATGCTAGGCACCTCATCAAACTACCAGCCGGGGGTCTCTCCCACCTCCCTGGGTGTAGCTCTTTATAGCAACGTGCTCTGCTGCGAAACGACAAGTTTGTAGAGACTTCCGACCGTAATTATGCGATATTTCCATCTACAGAAAACCTTTTTCTTCTCCGACTGAAACTGTGATGAACTAAGAAAATAGTTTCAGATGAAATCCTCGAATTTCAACAACTTCACCAATAACAATGTCGGTGATTTTCAAAGAGAAGCATGAAAAGTAGGGGCAGGTAAAGAAACATGGCGTGTAGCTCTTTGTAGCGACGTGCTCTGCTGCGAAACGACAAGTTTGTAGAGACTTCCGACCGTAATTATGCGATATTTCCATCTACGGAAAACCCTTTCCTTCTCCGACTGAAACTGAGATGAACTAAGAAAATAGTTTTAGATGAAATCCTCGAATTTCAACAACTTCACCAATCATAATGTCGGTGAAAACCGTGAGAAAGGAGGACAACAGGGAGAATAGTACCAATCATAGCTTTTCTTGGGGGGGGGGGGGGGATGGAACTGGTAAATTATTCAATGTAGGCCCTTCTCATTTCCAAACCTATTCAGCAATTCTATATAATCATAGAGACTCTGTTTTGAATTTGTTTGTTATTTATGACCAGACCATTGCGCTACATACTTCATTCTAAGTTTTTTTTTTTCTTATTATGCAAACATCTAAGATTAGTCTAACAAATTTATAATCATATTCTACACAATGTATACACCGAGTGAAATCCTCTGTTGGTTATGATTCACCTCTTTTCTCACCGCATGTTTCTTTACCTGCCCCTACTTTTCATGCTTCTCTTTGAAAATCAGCCCTAACTTTAGCTTAAAGGGCAATTTCTTCCCATAAGTGGAAAACGAATAAATAAAATAAAAGATAATAAAGGGGAAAACTGTCTTTCTTTGATTATGTATGCGCGCTTGTGAGTTAATTGTCTCGAATTCATTGTTGGACATGTATCTTTGATTGAATCAGTTTATGTTTTTCTATAAAAGGTGCTTTATTAACGGTATGTTACATTGAATTTTCTGTCATGACCAGAAATAGGTGGACAGTCCATAAAACAAAATATAGAATGTAGTCTCATGGTCCACCTAGTGGTTACTTCTGGACATGCACCATCACATGAAATTGAAATGGAATGATCACATGAAAAAGCAAGAAAAGAAGGGGCACCTAAAGAACTTAATGGTGAGAAAAGGGATGAATCATAACCAACAGAGGATTTCATTTGGTGTATGTTTTGTGTATAAATTTGTGAATCTAATCTTAGATGTTTGCACATTTACAATTACCTTAAGGATACAAGATGTCAGGTTTTCCCTGGTGGTGAGCTTCCCTATGTTGCCGGGTTGGAAAAAAGCAATCAAATTCAACTGAAGGAAGCACGTCAGGAAGAACTTGAAGACACACACATGAAAAATAATAATAGTAGATAATAATACAAATAATTTCAAATTGAGCATGTACACCAGGTGAATTATTGTACATAAAACTAGAAATACAATTGTGGGGAATGGTATTCGTCCCACCCCCCCCCATAAAAAAGTCACTCCAGTATAACCAAAAAAAAAGTGTTATCAGAGTACATCTCTGAAAAAAACCCACAAAAACAAATATAATTGCGCACTGTTAATTAATAATATGTTCTTAGCACCCAAATCCTATCCGATGACCCAAAACCTCTGCCCCCACCCCCCAAATAAAAATCACCGTCAGACAAATTCACGGTACCAGGTATCATCAACGTACCCAAACCATCTTAGATATACACAATAAAAATAAAAATAAAAAATGATTTCAAAACCTTAACTTCGTGTATCGTTAACCTGAGACTCCATTACCCAACGTGTTCTCTATGAAAATCCTTATGTGGTAATACATACACCATTGTGCAATTAACAATGTATATGCACCGAAATTCATAAATACTATTGGGTTTTGAGAAGAATGACTAAAAAAAAACAAAAACCCCAAACCCCCCCCCCCCAAAAAAAAAAACCAAACAAACAGTGAAATACTGGATCAATTATATGTATGTCCTACACATAAAGTCTGAAACCCAGGGACAAAAAGGTTGGATCGGAAACAAAATTAAATATAAATCAATCAATCATAAATCAAAATGTATAAAAAATTATATTAAATTCAATTCCATTGTACCTACGAACTGAAATATATCAGTCATGTGAATGGTGTTCGCCCCCCCCCCCCCATAAAAAAATTCTGTGTGTCATAGTAACCAAGAGCAGTCATATAAAGAGTAACAGCAAAAACAAAATCACAATCCTGGGCCCCATTTCATAAAAAGTTTATATGATGACAACTCACTGCTGGAATGGCAATTGTCATGGTAACGACAAGAATCCAGCTTCTTGATTGGCTGTTTGCTGTGGGAAGTTGTCATTCAGGCAAGAGTTGCCATCCTAACATCTTTTATGAAATGGGGCCCAGGTCCTAGCACACTGAAAAGGGAAACGCAACTCCTCTCTCCGTTTTCACCGACATTGTTATTGGTGAAGTTGTTGAAATTCGAGGATTTCATCTGAAACTATTTTCTTAGTTCATCACAGTTTCAGACGGAGAAGAAAAAGGTTTTCCGTAGATGGAAATATCGCATAATTACGGTCGGAAGTCTCTACAAACTTGTCGTTTCGCAGCAGAGCACGTTGCTATAATGAGCTACACCCAGGGAGGTGGGAGAGACCCCCGGCTGGTAGTTTGATGAGGTGCCTAGCATATCGTAGCCAGGGTATAGTCTTCTTCTTCTAGACGCTGAATAATCCCGAACCGCTACCACTGATTTATGTGTCGAAATAAAGTGGCCGTTGGGGGCGGTCTTCAATATCCCGTCGCTCGTTGCAAATGGAAAATTGAAAAACGAATATCGAACCGATATCCTGTTTTCCATTTCCTATTTTATGAAATATTGAGAAAATAGGATTTTGAGTCATTTTCCGCCATTTCATCATAATGAAACACGGAAAACAGGATTTTAGAGCAAATCCATTATCCCGTGTTTCACTTTCAGTTGAAATTAGGATATTGATATTTTATTCATTTTCCCGTTGAAAGAGCAGACGGGCGACGGGATTTCCACGCAATATTCGATTTTCCGTCACCAGTTGTCGACCGGTCACTGAATGGTACTTTAATACCCTGATTATTGGGGTCTATGTATTTCTTTTCAGACCAATCTCGATTTGACGAACGAGCTCTCGCATTCCCTTAAAAACTTCTGTGAGTGGCAGAAAGACCACAGTTCCGACATCTCGGTGCTTCTGACGAGGTAAGTTTGAACTCCTCCCCACATACTGAGTTTGGTGTAGTGTTGTGTGTAATAAAGGGGAAAAGGTTATTAATGAAATCAGATAAAGGTTGTTCCTGACAATTTATACGTTTCTGAAAAGGATGCAACAAAAAATAGAAAAGCTGTATCCAGTTCTAGTACGATGCTAGATTTATCTAACTGAATGAAGGCTGACTATTAGTGTAACTATTTAATTTGAATTTAGGACAACTCATGATTTAGACAATAGTCCATGTAGAATAAGGAAGAATGTTGTCTGTACAGAGTAGGCTTTATACGAAATTATGTATGGTATACTGGTAGTACCCTAGGTAATTATTGATTAAGTAAGTTTTTCAAAGTCAGACTTTGGAAAATGTTGGATTGGTGTGCTGTTCTTTTACACAGATTGAATCTACAAATTGGAGGCAACAGCGATGTAACAGGCAAAGCCAGTGATGTCGGCGGTGCCTGTGATCCCAGCAGGCGTTGCGTCATCGCCCAGGACCATGGACCGAGCGGAGCAATCTTTACCCTGGCCCATGAGATGGGCCACAGCCTGGGCATGTACCATGATGATGCCGACAGTGGCTGCTACAACAACGGAAACATTATGGCCTCCGGCAACTCTGGTGGCACCGAGGCTTTCCAGTGGTCACAATGTAGCCGCAACGATCTCGGTGACTTTTTGAGGTAAGAAGTTTGAAAGTATGGTACAAAAATCTTGTGTCGTCACAACAAAGAAATGACAATCTTTAATATACACGAATTCCAGAAATCCAGAGGATCATATTGGTATCTACTTGATTGCTGTTCTGGTCCTCCTTATACAATAATAAAGGCAATTCAATACATGTTGATCATCTGTATTGTGTATCGCTTACTATAAAAGTGGAAATTTTCGCGGTGTTGAAATTTTCGCGCATTTTGCGCCACCAGAAATTAGTGCGAAAATAAAAGCATGCAAATATTTTTTGTTTCCCATATGTTCCAGTAGTTGGTCTTGATTCTGCAGAATTAAAAACGTGTGAAACTCTTCTATTAAACCCCGCCGAGCATGAAAAATTAGTCACACGAAAATATCCACTTTTGCAGTATCAGTCATATTCACACAATGTTAGTTAGTGTTTGCATACCTGTTTTTTCAGTTCTCATGGACTCATAATTAGACCTTATAATATTAGAACGTATTTATGACATGTAATCAATGGCTGAGAAAAGTTTGTGATAAAAGATTGTCTCTTTCTTTATAAGGATGAAAAAAAAAAAACAGATACAATTTGGGCACATGTACATAACACATGCCAGATCTGCACAGTTGGCAATGATTAAGGATTAATACACATTCAGGGTTGCCCAAGTCAACCTTTTATCCATTTGTGTATTATCAAGGATTAAATCAGTTACCACCCCAAAAGGATGACAGTGTTCTCCGCTCCCACATTCAGTTTCACAATTGCATTAAACTTATTGTAGGTGCGATATTATCTAGGTTTCTTCAGAGAAGGCTTGTTTATTTGTTTTCCCATGTGTTTCAATGACCCTAAATATCTCCTTGCTTATCTTCTTTCCAGTTCACCAGAGTCAGAATGTCTGGACAACACAAACAACGATGTTCCAGTGGTCAGCAGTGAGTCCGTCGTCATGCCCGGCTATTTCTATGATGCTAGCCAGCAGTGTCGATTGACATTTGGCCCCGAGGCTGTCGTTGCTGAGGGCTATATTGAATCAGAGGTAATCCAGAAGTTCAGAGATAATTTTTAGGAAGAATGAAAAAAAAAAAAGAATGACATTGACCCTCCCTTGCAGCATTTTGTGTTTGTTTGTAGGAAAAAAACTCTTTAGAAATGTGTAGAATAGCAAAACAGGTTTTCAAATTTTCATGTTAGGATAATGGCATAACTGCTGTTAAAGGGACATTGCAGACGGTTTCTGTAATTTCACATCATTTAGAACACATATTGATAGTGCCATGTATAGATTTGTGGAATTTATAGTCGTCCTTGAGGTGATAAATCAGTACTCTGCAAAACCCAGACATAGTGATAGGGGCTCACATATTCCAGTAATGTAGCAATGTCATTACTTAGCAATATCACTTCCTTAACAAGTGTGTAGACTTTATGTATGCTTTCTACTTTTTGTTCTGCTTCCTGGAGCACCTCAATCATGCATTCATATGCAAAGCTGTTATGTCATCATGCTCACTCACTGTGTTTTGTTATGATTTTGAAAGCAATTTTATTCCTCATCCCAATTACTATAATTTTGAAACTCTGTAGTCAGTTTAACTCTGTATTTGCCATGGTGGAAACCCCCTGTGTGCCACGTTATTCTGAGACACCAAGGTAGTCGTGCTTTGAGAAAGAATTCTGTTTTTCCAATCTATATGACTTCTACTAATTTCTGTTAAGCTGGACATATAGTGAGCAAAGTTATAGAGGGAATGCCAAGCTTTGCTTTGATATAAATTGTATGACAAATTTATTTTTAATTTTTCTTTTGAATGACCAGTTGCTACATTACTGTAAAGGCGTGACTTTTGCACATAAAACCCTGACAGAAACTTAGAATTTACACGCAAATCTAGTTGGGAACACCGCTTGATAGTCAATCACCACATGGAATGCAAGCTGTATGTGAGAGGAACAAAAGCGTGAGAAACGCTTTCACTGTTCCGTGGCATTAGGCAATCTATCAATCGGTTTGGGCGGGTTTGTGCGCAAAGCAGAATATGTGAAGTTGGCATGCTGTCAACC